>NC_072014.1:22752386-23077386 GCF_027791375.1 Indicator indicator | reverse complement strand
CAGTTTGAGTTTTTTGTAGTTTGGATGTTGCCTGTGCTTGCTGTAACTTGCACTTCAGAGTTCACCAAAGTGAGCCACAGTGAATGTCCCACTGTGTGAAGATCATGGATACTCAAGTGATATATGGCTGGCCTCAGTAACGACATGCAAAAACTTTATATGCACATTTGACATTCTGGAGCTCCTTTTCCAATTTATAGCTCAGAACAAACACCCAAAGACAAGAGGTTGTGTTTATACTTTGCAGTAGAAGTTCAGATATTCCTTAGACATAACTTTAAAGAACAAGGCATTACTCTTAACCACTTAAATTCTTCAGGAGTGAAATAGAAAGATATTCGTGATCTCATGGAATCTGACTCTTCATGACTCTGGAAGAGCCTATTCTGGCATGCAGCATCCCATAAATGCTTCTTGTTTGGAGTCACACAAAAACAAAGATGTAAAAATAAAGAAGTAAAAAATATTTAACTTACTCTACATTCTTTGTCCAGTCTGGAGGGTTACTCATGGTCATAAACACACAGTTGGTCAAAATAGTGCACATGATAAGCATGCTGAATAAAGTAGATTATAGTTAAGGCATGTAAGTCAAAAAAAGTCTGACAGTGCTGAAATAATTAAAAATATTAAGTGCATAGAAGTATGCATAAAGGATGTGACATTATAAATAAAATCTGAAAATGAAGGTTTGCACATCTGGTGTATCATGGTGCACTTACTGTAAAACAATGCATTACTTTCATAATTATGGTGGTTTGATAATTTAAATGAAACTTAAACACATCTTTAAATCTATAAAAATATGAAACATGTACCCAAATAATTACTCATTGAAGCCAGAGAGATCATTCTAAAAGATCTTAAGGCAGACGTTGGTTCTTTACGCTTGAGTTGATCTTTGGACATGATTGAAATATATTTGAAAATATTCTCCTTTATTCTGACCTGGATCTTTTATAGGGCACCTACTCCAATGTTGAAGACACAATACAGAAAAACTATGCCTGAAAAAGCAGTTCTTTACTCACACTCTTTTGTCCTTGCTGAGTGAGTCTAGTTTATGAATAGTACTTCTGGTCTTGGTAAAGCATGACCTTAGATATGTTCAAGTGCGATGGTTTGTTACTAATTTGGCCTTAGCTTCAGGGTTTACTATGGGATCAGGTCTCCTTTTGCATATAAAGCCTAATATTTAAACTCTGATGGCTTTAGCTAACTCAGGAGAGAATTTTCTCAATAGGAATGAAAATCATGCTGCAATTCACATGTGATACTGCTGTGCTTCTAGAGTGCTCATCATAGGTTTACTTAGCATATCACACTTACATGGACATAATTTGTATACCCATATGAACAGTATCATTTCAGAAATTAAACAGTCTTCAACGGCAACCCTTAAATCAACAGTAACAGAAAAGGATATGAATGTACCAAAATCTTGATAGCAATTTTTCTGATGGGATTAAAAGGAGTTAAAATATACAAGGCAGATGTGGCACTGAATCGGAAAATTGCCTTTCCCTTATTCAATACTATGAAAGTCTGCAAAAAAAGAAATAGAAAATTAAAATACAGTGCTGACTACGTAAATGTCTTTACCTCTTTCTAAAGGATTGAATTCTCTGCCTGGTAGGTTCAAGTTCCATTCTACTTTCTATGTGTGATAGGAAAATCACGTATTTCCATGAATGCAGTGGATTAAGCCTTCCACAGCCGTTTCTCCAGTTCCCAAAATTTCTCAGTATATAGGCTGAATTCTGATGTTATTGAACTTGGTGGGAACTATCAGCACCAATGTCAGTTTATCAATAACAGCAAAATGCAGCTTCATAATTTCCATATTTTCAATGTTATTTCTATATGAAGTCTTTGATCAAAATCAGAGCTTCAAATTAATCAAGTACATTGTACTTTGTGAGCAAATACAAACAAAAAAACAAAATACCAAAATAGCAATCCTAAATGCCACCTTGTATTTGGAACAAATACTTGACAGAATTACATACACATATATATGGTGACAAGGACAAACACCTGTAACTAAACATGCAACCATAATATGATTTTAGATATTTAAATGCTACCAATATCAATTATATGTATCTTCTAAAAATGTATCTGTGAAAAAACAAGAGAGATTAGTCAATTGCCATCTGACATAAGTCTGAGCAGTCGAAGACAAACACATGCCAGAGTTTGGCATCCTATCACAAGAACTCTTTTCTTCAAAAAAACTCCTGTTTTACTTCTTACCAATATTCTCTTTTTTCCCTATATATAAGCACCAGATTTGGGGAGTTACCTTTTAAAATTTGACCTTATAAACCCATGATTCATGTTCATGTCATTCTGTTCCTGTTGGCAGTCATAGCCTAAGTGTTTTCAGTTTTACTCCAAGTGTATTTGTGTGTGAGGTTTACTTGCATCTTTGGTGCAATTTGAAATTTCTTCAGGACATGACTATTCTTCATTCCTTTTGCTCTTTGTTAATGTTAATGGCTCTGCTTTGTGTCACCATAATAGAGTCTTTGTTATGCCCTCAGCAGAGCTATATAGTATCACTGTTCTCCAGGTTGATTTCCATTCTCTGTAAAAACTTGGCTGTGATCAGAAAAATGCTGCCCTCTCCACAGCCTTTACTGCCTATCTGGCCTGCCATCTCTGGGAGAGAAAGTAACCTCTCTACAGTGGGAAAGAAAATAGGTAAAGGAATGTTTTCAGTGCCTGCTGACAGAATAGCATCAAGCATAACTTTGAGGATGACCAAGAAAGGACTTGCACTCATTGGCATTTCTCTCTGCCCTACAGTCCTTCACCCTATCTAGAAATGCTAGAAAGATATTGCCTGTCTCAAGGTCACTGCAGCAGCAGAGCCTGAAGGCAGACTACTGTTCATGTATGATTTTCTCTGTGTTGACAAGCTGCTGATTAAGAGTAGCTTCTGCTATAAACTGGATGAGGGATAACTAATTGTAGTTCATCATTTAAGTTGTCCATTTGTTGTTGGTTGAGCACATTAGGCTGGTACATAACATAAATACAGATGTCAAAATATGACAAAATATTCTTCAGTTTACTAATTACTCTCATAGACTAACAGGTCCATCGGTAGTGAGAGTTTTTACACTTCTGTTCCAAAAACACTGACTACTTTTTCTGATCGTTGGAGGCTGGGAAATATCCTTCAATACCTTTCAGGTTATCTGATACTTCGTTTGTATAAGTCTTGTTTAGAAAACTTTATACCTGAAATTATTTTTGCAACTTTATTCCTATGTTTTCTTGCAGCTAGTCAAGAGAAGGGCTTAGTGCACACAATGATACTGTAAATCAGAATCTGCATGGAAACGCTGATATAACCAAAACCATGTAAATGAAAATAATTCTAGGCAACACTCCTTCTCTGAGCTTCAATTAAAAAAAAAAATCCTTAATAATGTTAATATTTCTGTTATCTACAGCACTGTTCCTTTAACTTTGTCAGCTGTTAGGTTACACAGTTACGTATGGATTCTGCTTTGGTTTTTGTTCCTGTTACCAAAGCCATCATTTTAAAAATAGTTTTGCAAACCAAAGGCAACCCTCAAATTTGGCCACAGAAGTGACAGTAGTAATGGCATGATTGTTTTCCCAATAAACAAAGTAAGTTTCTTTACAGGTTGAGATATTTTCTATCTTTATTTTTTATCATTGCTCAATATCAAGTTCTTTATCTCAGTGGCACCCTGGAATGCTTCAAGCTGTCATCAGAGCAACTGTGTCCATTTCCTTCTCTGTTTCAGAGAGATGATAAAAAATAATCCCAAGAACTTGTCCATAAAACACCTTCTGCATGTATAAATTTAGGGTTACTATCCACAGCTTCATCTTCCTTCACTCTCCTTACCCACAACACTTTGCAGGTCTATCAGGAACTGGAGCAACATCTTGATGCTGTTAAAGGAGCAGAAAAAAAGCAGATAGAGTACAGAGGAAAATCTACTCTTACTGTCAGCTGCACTTCTTAGTAGTCTGTGCAGGACATAAGACATCTTTAACTATTCCCAGGATGGATTATTTCAGATTTTGGAGAAGTTTAACACAGTCTAATCCCAGTTATGGAAAAATGATTGTTTGTTCCTTGTCTTTCTCTTAAGTCATATAATGGTAGTCTATTTCCAGATTGTATACATCATTGCTGCAGTACCAAAACCCATATACTCTGCTGTAGATCTTGCCTTTTAAAAAGGTTAAGGGGCAAATATTTTATTTGAATGAATGTGTTTGAAACAGTCTTTCTATCTCCATGCCTTTGGCTTGCATATCATGTGAGAACGAGGACTTTGCATGACTGTGCGAATCAGAATGGGAAGTACACCTCTTTCAGGAGTTTATTTTATTCATGGAGCACAGCTATGTTATTAATGGTCCAATTATGTTATATCCTCACACATGTAACCCAGGCACATCACTTTTCTCTCAAAACACATAACTCTTTGCTATACTTTTTCTGTACAAAAAATCTCAATTAGCCTTCAGATCAACAAAACTGTCTTTTTTTTTCGTTCCTTCCTTAAAACCAAAACCCAGCTATTCTTTAGTGTCTACCATAGACTTCTGGATGACAGTTGAGCAGCAGACATTATCATACCTATCCCAAGCACCTCAAGAAACAGTTTCTATTGTGGTAGTTTTATATGACCCAATATTTACACAGAGTCTCTATATGCTACATATATAGAGACAGATAGATATTATACATACATCTAGAGATATATGCTTATGTATGTTATATAGCTATAACAGAAACAATGAATTACAGTCCTTTATTTCACTAATTCAGATGGATATACCTAGTTATCTACAACCATCTCCACTGCAAAACCATGCTTGGAATACCTCATTTGTCATATCCAGTCTTACTGCTACATTGAAATCAGGAGAATTCAGTCATGTTCTGAAGTTCAGGGAAGCTCAAGGAAGTTATATCTTCCTTACAAAGAAGTAAATAACAAGTCAGTCAGTGGAAGTTGAAGGAGTCACAATATAGAAAAGCATAAATCAGTTCCGTTAAATTAAAACGTTTCTGTACATTTAGTGGCTTGATGGCTCTAACCATCATATTTAGTCATTAAACTTTTCTAGCGCAGAAAATTGTACTCTATTTGTGAGAAAGATTCTTCACTCACTTTTTTATTGATATAATATGGGTCCAAGTCTTCCAAAGGTTCAGACACCATTCCTGGAGGTATGTCACCATAAATAAATGGCAGAGTCTTTCCTGCCTCCAAGTCACTGTTTGGTTTTGGGCCATTTTCATCATCATCATCTGTATGTTCTTGCTTGGGCTTTTTAGCTTTTTCTTCTGCAGAACGCTTTTCAATAGCTGCGAGAGAATCTCTAGTAAAGTAGCGGAAGCTTTCAGGTCCTGGTGGTGCCAGCAGTGCCTGTGCCATGTTTTCATCCTGCAAATTTAATTACTTTTAGCTTCTTGCATAAGAATGACCTATAAAAGAAAATTAGATCATTTAGGAAAACTATATTGTTCAACAAACCAACATTTGGTCAGAAACCCTTCCCAGGCCTGAAATTGAAGCAGCATATTTCAAATCTGAATGAAAGTTAAAAGCAGCTGCTCAGAATTTATTTGGATATTTTAAAAATTATTTTTCAGCTTCATCCTACTTGTCTAGAAAAAGACACTACTTCTGCTTACAATCACTGCTTTGCCTGTCCTAAGACTCTCAGGGCAAAATACTGACAGAAGTGTTTTAACAGTGTATCTTCTCTTAACAGCAAGTATAAATACATAGTTTATGAAGTCTTCTTTAAAACTGTAATCCTATTATTTACTAATTAATACATATCAACTTCCTGTGGGGTTTTTTGTTTGTTTTTTTTTCAAGTATCAGCAATCCAGCTTTATGGACATAAGTACTTCTATTAAATTTATGTATGACTAATGCTGTTTAAATGACAGCAACTGAATTCTGGGAGGAAGAAACATAATTCTTTCTTACTGACAGTTTACTGTGCTGACAGTTAATGTTAGATACTGAAGAAGGTTAGGTTGCATTTATTGACTGTGAGCTGTGAATCAAAACCACAGGTCTTTTAAGTAAAAGGAAACAGGATATACAGTCAAGACTGTGGTAAAAAAAATGCTGCTCCTGATTTTATTACAAAGCGAATGTTGTAACAGTATTCCAGACTAAAAGTATTCTGAAATGTAAGTCTCTGGTTCCCTGTGAATGTCTTTAGTGCCAGTGCTGGATGCTTTTTCCTGCTGTCTGCACCAAAATCTCCTCTGTACAACAGGTCACTTTACAAAGCCCTGTGGCAAATTGTCTGAAAATAATATTCTTTTCTCTCTTCCAAGTCCTTCATCAGGACCAGTTGCTTAAATGGATGCAATGTACAGCATAGTGGGGAGGTTTGAATGGCTGGAGGGAGCGAATGGCAGAAGGAAGGGTGACAGAGCACTGGAGCAGGCTGCCTAGAGAGGTTGTGGAGTCTCCTTCACTGGAGACATTCAAAAACAGCCTGGATGCATTTCTGTATGACCTCTTCTAGGTGGTCTTGCTCTGGCAGAGGAGTTGGACTGGATGATCTTTTGAGATCCTTTCCAGCCCCTAACACTGATTCTGTGATTCTGTAATCAGGTTAAGGAGAAACATCACCAAGTAAGAAATGATAGTCTTATTTGATGTCTTCTTTGCAAAAGTTTATGACATAGTGCAGTAATAATTTTAACTACGAAAAACATTTTTAAGAGTGAGTTTCAGTGCCTGAAATGACTTCTAATTGTGTTTCTGTACATGAAGCCAAGTACCCTTCCCTACGTTACCTCATGAATGTACAATGTCTGTTTTCTGGGGCTGCCAGGATTTGAGATAAAATATTGTATTCCTTTGCATTCACTCAATAGTCTTTCTCTTAAATTTTCTTGCCTGTCTGGAGTAGTTTGTAGAAGTGACACTCATTCACAAAGTGTAATACAGTAATGATCATAGGAAAACATAAATTCCTTTTCAAATAACTCCCCAAAAATCAAATCCTGTATGAAGGTAGAGGAGGATATTAAATAATGCTTGAAAAGTCTACAGTAGAACCCTGAAATGAAACTGCATATTTCTAAACCAGTCCAATGATGTGGTGGTTACATCCGTACTGGAGTGGGTGCACAGCATAGCGTCAGTGTGCATGACGAGCACTGAGATCACTGAAGCAGTGTAGTCAGTAAATTATAGCACCAAGCATCTAAGTAACACAAGACCAGAACTGAGGTACCTGACCATAATTTCATAAATAAAATATACTATAATGTAGACATGGAGAAAGTTTTTCTCAAGAAGAGTCTGGAGAACCATGAGTTAATGTAATGTAGAATCACAGAGGTCCTGGAGGGGCTGCAGGTGCAGATACAGTACAAATCAGAAAATTTGTTAAGTCAGCCAGAGTCTCCAGCAGGCAATCTTATCACACATTGCTATACTGAAACTTCTGCTACTAATTTTTAGTTTGGGCAAGTTGGAAGGCTTTGCTGGTACCTGTTTTTTATTAATGCAACTCCCAATTATAAGGATCCTAAACTCAAAATTGCCTTTTATTTGAGAATTAAAAGCATGTACATTCTCTGGCTGCAGTCCACACTCCTTTGATTATAGTTTTTTCCCATCCAGGATTCATAAACTAAGAAGATGTTTGAGGTTTCCGTTTGGTCTTCCTGAATTGTTGATTCCTCTTTTTACAAGTCTGTGATTCATGTTGTTGACCTAGGTGCCTTTTCTATGAAACTAGTTTTAAAATGTGCACCTTCCTAGATTCCTTAGTGGATCTGTCTTCTTTATATATTTCAATGCATTTGATTAGGCTGCTTTTCATCAATTAACAGTTACGCTTACAAATGTTACAATAAAATACGTTGTCCTCCTTAGAAATAGGGGCATTTGCATTGCTAGAAGTACACAAACGGACCAATGAATGATTAGGGAAAGTAATATTAGCAGGCTTGGCTTTTCACTGTATTTGTCAGACAGTCATAAGACATGCTTTAAAAAAGTCAGAAACATTACCTGAGTCCTGTCTCCATGACTGTCTACTGCAGTTATATCTTTCCTGGCAGCTGCTATTGCACAAGAAGTTATTTTCCTATATTAAACATACCCCAAATATTTTCATTCGTATTTCAGAGCTTAATAGAAGAACACAGAAATATGTATTTGATTACTGTTGCTATACATGCAGTAGTTTAATAGAACAATTAAACAGGGCACTCAGCCCTGAACGAGCTCTTAGCAATCCTCAAACTACATACCACTCATTTGTTAGTGACAGCTTCCCTCTTCTTCTTTCACTGGTTTTAAAATTACTTGGTATCTGGTAACTAAACTGCCAGGACATGAATAATACTGGGCCAAATTCAGACAAACATTTCTGTATATCTAATCATTCCAGAATAGCTTTCATTAAAACACAATCTTTAAAGAAATAGTCTCAAAAATACATGTGGTCCAGGCCCCTCAGTACCTGATACTGCTCAGCACAAAGAATTTCAAGTATTTGAAATACAGTTTGAGCCTAGACACCATACATATTGTGGTCTACAATTCAGTAGATTTCATTAGAGAAAATAATCCCCAATTTATTAAAGACACACCGCTGCCAAATAAATCCACTTAGTTGTATTTGAGCACTGCATTCCATAAATCTTTCTCCAGTCCCTACCTTTAAATAATAAGACTGAGCAATAAACACTATCCATATGCTTTTAATTTTATGCATATTTCAGTTAATCAAATTATGTCCATGGAGAACTTCTTAAATTCTATTTTGTAATATAATTATTTTCTTGCACAGAAGATGACTCAGAAAGTAAGTGAAATATCTGTGCTAACAATGTCAAATTTATTTTTGTATGTCTCTGAAAAAGCCAGAAGAAATGGCATGCAGGTGTCTATGATATCTTAAATCAGGCAAATGGTAAAAGTGAAAATATCAGTGTAAGAACTAGGCAGATACTGTGATCATTCATATCATTAGGTTAACTTGCAGGTTATTTGCATTCTGTATGAAACAGTGCACATACATTCTTCAGTGTTTTCAAGGTGGAGAAATATCCATCCTCGCAGTGTTTCTTATGGAACATGCTGTTTCGCTTTTAGAGCACTGGCATCAGAATTGTTTTCCTGCTAAATCCTTGAAAAAGCTGACTACTGAGATTTGCATTCCATTCAAACTAAAACACTGGCATATAAACATGCATTTGATTAGGGCTGGAATAAATGCAAGGATAGCAAATGGAATCTGTAAAATGACCAACTATCATAATTTTCTTATGCTAATCTTTTATTCAAGAGGCTGTAATTTGGGAATAGTATCTTTCTCTGCGCTAAGCACAGCAATGGTCTTACAGATGCTAAAATCTGGATTAAAACCTACTGTAAATCTCTAATATTAATAAGACTAACTGACTTACACTAGGCCTTATAAAAGGTCAGACTGCCATGGTAGGAGAGAGAGAAACAGCAGGGCTAGTGGCACCACTTCAGCATCAGGTAGAGATTATTTTCTGCAGCCTTAGAAGTAACAAGTGTGGCTGTTTTGTGGGGATGCCACCGGAAAATTAATTCAAACTACCACTGTCCTCAGGAGGAAAGCAGTGTGGAGAGAATGTATGCAGGAAGAGTCTGAACAAATGAGTCATCTTAACTCCCTCTTCTAGAACTTGGGAAGATGTTTTGCAAAATTCAGTGATCATTTTTCTGCAAGCAAAGATAGGTTATATTTAAGTTCCTACACTCTGACCAAATTCTAAATGGGGTAATGCAATTAGGTAATCCTAAAAACAAAAGGATGGGTAGATACCAATTTATTGTGAAGATCTACACTGAAATATTTTTATTGAAACTTCTCATGGCATTTGTGCAGGTGCTGATGTCACAAAAAACTATCCCTTATGTACTGAAGTGCATTGAAGTATTTTTTTCACAGTTATAGATTACTCTGTTTTTGCATAACAGATGTTTGCCTTGTTTCTGCTGGCATGCTCACCCCATTCCTGGAAGAGTGCAAGGCCAGGTAGGATGAAGCTATGCAATGGTACTCAAAATGATCTGCTCCATGACTTTCCCTGGCACTGAGGTCAAGCTGATAGGTCTGTAGTTCCCTGGATCCTGCTCCCAGCCCTTTCTGCAGGTGGGCATCACATTTGCCAATCTCCAGTCAGCTGGAACCTCACAGATTAGCCAGGACTACTGAAAAATGACAGAAAGTGGCTTGGTGAGCACTTCCACCAGCTCCCTCAGTACTTTTGGGTGGATGTCATCCAGCCCCGTAGACTTGTATCTATCTAAGTGGTGCAGCAGGTCACTTCTCTTCTTTCACTATGAAGATTTTGTTCTGCTCTGCATCCCTATCTTCCAGCTCAGGGGGATGGGTATCCAGTGAAAAACTGCTAAAGACTAAGGCAAAGAAAATATATAGCTTTCTCCTCATTCTTGACCAGTATGTTCCCCCGCTGCGTCCAACAAAGGACAGATTATCCTTAGTCCTTCTTTTGTTGCTAACATAATTGTAGAAGCATTTCTTGTTCTCTTTAATAGCTGAAGCCAAATTAATTACCAGTTGGGCTTTGGCCCTTCTAATTTTCTCCTTGCACAGCCTCACAACAACTTTGTAGTCCTCTTGAAGAATGTCCAGCTTTCCTGGACTCACTGGCCCTTCAGGCCTAGAATCCAAGGGACTATGTTGATCAGTCTCCAGAATAGGAGAAAATCTACCCATTGGAAGTCCAAGGTGGCATTTATGCTGAACCCTCTCTTCTCTGATAACAGAAGTCTATCATTTTGTGATCGCCATGCCCAAGATGGCCTCCAACCATTACATCACCTACACGTCCTTCTGTGTTTGCAACACACCTTTCCTAGTTGGCTCTCTTACAAGCTGCATCAGGAAGTTAACCTCCACTCACTCCAGGAAACTCCAAGACTGCTCCCTCTCTGCTGTATTGTCTTTCAGGCAGACATCAGGGAAGTTGAGTCCCCCACAAGAACAAGGGGTAAAGATCATGAGAATTCCCTCAGAAACCTAAATAATATTTCCAATGTTAAAGGTCCTTACACTCTAACAGAACAGGTAACACGTCTAGACATCGTTAAAGATGTTTGTTTCATTTTTCCAGATATTTTACTGAAGATATATAGCACTATATCAAAAGGCCATCTTATGAAGTGTAAAATTATTTCTGGGTGAGAGAAAAAGATAGCCTTACCTTTATTTTTCTAGAAATTCCCAATCTCAGAATTTAGCCATTGAGTCATTTGGTATCATGAAAATAAAAAGGCTGCATTTCTAGGAGAAAATGGAATTGGTAAGAAAAGTTTCTCCATAGGAGCTGAAGCTTTTTCAAAACTGAAGTTTCCTCAAGACTGAGGTTTCTTCAAGATTCTCTCATTCTTTGTTCCTGTGTCCAGAGCTTCTCAAAATTAATTATGACAGACAAATATAAGTCTACATATTCACACAGACACATTTTTCCAACCTAAAAGCAAAAAGATGTAGGAAAAGTAGGATGGAACATGAGTTAGTCCACAAAACCCAATACAGACCAAGAGTACATTTAAGAATACTCTTTAAGTAATACGAGTTTCAAAAAATTCATGTATTCCTCTACCTGCATGCTTTACCTAAAAGGGGAAAATGGGTCTTGTTGAGATTATCATATGACTAGTGCAGACTAGCAGACATGGGATAACTGTGCCCAGGCTAACGGGAGAGGGAGAGGGAGAGGGAGAGGGAGAGGGGAGAAGAGGATATCCCTGCCAAGCAATCCTTAATAATACTTTTCTCCATAAATAGCGAGGATGAGCGGCCACTGTAGAAACTCTGAAGATAATATAATCTGTGTAGACACAGATTAGGTCAAAAAGAATGCAGAAGGTGAAAAAAGATAATGTGAAAGCTTTGTATTAGACCACTGCTTGTTTTTAAGGATGCAAGATTTCCAAGTGCTCCTACAGAAAATATATTCCAAAAAGTAGCCTAGAATTTGCCTACTACTAATTACTATTAATCTAGAATTACATTGTCCCAAAAATATAATAAGTTGTAGCACAATTTGAACTTCTGTTTAATTAATAACATAATATAAAGCAATTCTGGTGTTTTCTAATAGCAAAGTATTTCAGTGTCCTGGTGATTCGGAGCAAGGACTGATTCAGCACATCTTACTGTGGTGAGTCACCACCAGAGGGGCTCCACTGAAGACATCTGATAGCTGTATCTCCAGTACTAACCCTAGGGGATCATGACTCTCATACTGCCACCAACGATACATCCAATGCATATTTTCCACTGAATGCAGTTTGCCCCGTGGGTGTGAAGGGGATTTCCCCATCCCTTTGCCTATTGGGTGCATATGGATTCTGCCTCTGAAGTAGCACTGTGGCTGAAATCTAATCTCATGGTCAGATACAGTACAAATAAGCCAAATGACTAAGTGCTGTGGCTTGCAAGTTTCAAAACAATATGAAAGAGATACTATATCTTCCTAATATAAGAGTAATCACTAATACTAAGCATTCATATGACTGACTTTTTAAAAAAGGGGTGTAACTTCTATCCAGTTAAAATATTTGACAGTTTGCTAAATGTTAAGGAATTGATCTTTAATGTGTGATGAGGAACTAACCTTTAATGTGGAAATTTTTAATAACACTAGTAGTGCAGGTAATATCAATAAATCCGTGTTTTGCATGAGGCAGCAAGGCAAAGAACCATGTTTTCACATGTAGCCCTATCACCTAGTCTCCATCTCCCTAGTTATCATATCCTATATATGTTCATACTGGCTGTATCTCCAATAGATAGGAGATGTAGCTTTGTATCTACTAATGCTATACATCATGGTAGTATAGTGGTATGAATGGTATTCACAGCAAAAATTGAAGGAAGGGCGTTGACAGCCTTTTCTCTGAAATTTATAACAGGCCTAAGCCATGTCAGAGTAATTTTGTTACAGACTTTCAGCTAGTAACTCATCATGTATAGTTTTTAGCATTTTTTCCCATATAACACAGATTTTTGCAATATATTTTTTAAGAAAACACCTTTTTTTTTTGAGTTCGTTTGTTTTAGGGTTTTTTTGAGGGAGGGTTTGGTTTGGTTGGGGTTTTATTTTTGGTTTTGTTCTAATCTCTTTCATTCTCACCCCAAGACTAGATCTTTTCATAGGCAGGTCCAGATGTCCAGATCAAAATAATTTTTAAAATTACCCTAATGTAGCTTCAAACAGTAAACCATAGGTAAAATCTCAGGCCTAGTCAGAATTCCTGATGGACAAACTATGAATATTCTTTCCTGTGGGACTCTTTCCTGAACTCTTATGCCTCTGTTGCATCAGCATTTATTTTAAGACTACTTAGAATAACCTTCAAATTCTGAGACATGATACTGCTTAAAAAAAATTCAAGCTTTGTTCTCATTCACTTAAGCTCCCTTTCAATGTAATAATGAGCTGGAAAGTCACATTGTCCCATAGCAAAATGAGTGATTCCATCTGAGATGTGATTTAGAAAAGAAATCATAGAATCATAGAATCAGTCAGGGTTGGAAGGGACCACAAGGATCATCTAGTTCCAACCCCCCTGCCATGATTATTCAAAATCAGATACTCTTACGAAGACCCTCACAAGATAGTATGCAGTGATGGCTTCAACTAAGTGAAATCTCATGTTAGAGACAAATGCCAGACAATCAGCAGAAATTATGGGCAACCACATGGACATTATAAGTATTAAGTGATTATAAAAATGTTAACCGAGTTTTACATTAAAAAGAAACAGAGTTGTCCACAAAATTAATTGTCCAGATTCAGAATTATTTGTTGCCTGTTCCCCATAATGTGGATTCAACTAATTTCTAATATTTTTTATACTTGATTTCAAATTTAAATGTGCTGACAAATGAAACACTGGAACATACACCAGTATCCATTCTGGAGGTTAAAGAAATCGTGATAAAGAAAAAAAATTCAGTTAGCAGTATCTAAATACATCACAGCATTGGTTTTGCTTTGGGGGAAAAAAAAAAAAGGTTTAGGTTCTTATGACACTAAAAAGAAATGACTAATTAAATTCAGAAAATTAACGGAGTCATTAAGAACCATGGAGCTGGGACATTTACTTTCCTAGTCTTACTAACCCCAGAAACTAATGAATACAAAATATGAAAGAAGAAACTTTGTAAAGCACAAGAGTAATGGATTGTATTTGGACTTTGACAGTTGTCTAGGAAACTGAAAGAAAAAAAATTGGAACTTCTGACTGAGAAGCTTATACATGGTTCTTGGGTGAATGTGATTGTTAGTACATAAAGAGGAAAACATACAGAAAGTCAGCATGAAAATAGAATGCTTTATATCTGTGGTTTAACACAGCACATGAAAAATGTACATGGATTTCTTCAAGGCATTCTTTCAGGCATCATGGAAGTGCCTAATAAAACTTAACCTAAGTTTGGAGTGATTTCTGAATGGATTACGAAAGTATGACTTCGGTCTAGTCACGACCTCTATGTAATAAATCCATAGGAGTAAAGCCTGTAAGTTCTAAGTTCTACCACTTCTTTAAAAGGTGTCTCTGTAATGTTGAAATTTAAGTATATTAATGAAATATTGCACTAATTACAGGCCTGTAGCTTTAAGTAATATACACTACAGAATGATAGCTTATGCTTAGAGCAGCTACTAGAATTCCAGTTCCTCTTATAACACAAACTAAAGCAAATTGATGTGTAGGAAATACAGGGCAAGTAACTTAAACTACTGCTAGTAAAAGCCACTCAGGAAGACTCCTTTTAACACTCAGGTACATCTTCACTCAGTAGGAAGAAATTACTTCCTAACACAAGTTGATTTTTTTTTTTAATATTGCTTTTGGTCAGAACTTCTGTCTTGTGTCAGACTTCTTCATATGAACATTTTGGCCTTAATATTAGTGATAAGCTTTTCTTCAGACATTTCATCTGAATGAAAGTAAACATTAGAATTGCTCTTTTTCAGTTCAGTCTGACCATGGACTCTTGAGCCCTTTTGAGATTAACTACTTATTTCTGTCATCAACTTTATTCCACTTGGACCTAAAATGACATTACACGTTTTCTTTCTTATTATAAGAGAAAGTATATTTTTAACCAACATAGATTTGGAATTCATCAGTGTGTCCTACATTTTATGATAATACAATGGCACATAAGAGGGAAAAAATTTCAGGGTATTTTAACCAATGCAGACAAGAATTTGGGACATGTATGCCTAAATTCAGGCTACATGGGCTGGGGAAAATTCTGCTTCTGTGCCAGGACTACCACACAGTGAAAGGACATGATTTATGAGAAAATATCTCAAGTAAATACTTGAGAAAATACCTTGAGTACTGTGTCCAGTTCTGGGCCCCTCATTTTAAGAAGGACATTGAGATACTTGAACGTGTCCAGAGAAGGGCAATGAGGCTGGGGAGAGGCCTCGAACACAGGCCCTATGAAGAGAGGCTGAGGGAGCTGGGATTGCTTAGCCTGGAGAAGAGGAGGCTCAGGGGAGACCTTATTGCTGTCTACAACTACATGAAGGGAGGTTGTAGCCAGGAAGGGGTTGGTCTCTTTTCCCAGGCAACGAGCACCAGAACAAGAAGACACAGTCTCAAGCTGTGCCAGGGGAAGTTTAGGCTCAAGGTGAGGAGAAAGTTCTTCACAGAGTTGTTAGACATTGGAATGTGCTGCCCAGGGTAGTGGAGTCACCATCCCTGGAGGTGTACAAGAGGGGACTGGACGTGGCACTTGGTGACATGGTTTAGTAGTCATGAGGTCTTGGGTGACAGGTTGGACTTGATGATTCTTGAGGTCTTTTCCAACCTTATTGATTCTGTGATTCTGTCAAAATGCGACAGCTTCTCTCAGTGAATATGGTGGCCAGGCCACATAGTGCTATGTTGCCTCTTTTTCCTATGAATTATCTGCTTCCTTCTTCTTCCTTATTGTAATCCATCTGCATTTCTGTAGTGATTTTGAATATGAACATTTAACTTCTTAGACACCTATATATAATCATACATAATAGCAATATTTTATGGCTAAGCAGAGCCAGCAGCAATTTTTGCTAGCCCCAGAATTTACACATATCTAGTTTCCTTTGTGTGAAGAACTTCACACTGTTCTTAAAATAAATTATGCTAAAAGACCAGAAACTCTGCTTCCCTGTCATTTAAATATATATATATATAAAGGCCTAATATCAAATAACCAATGTCTAATTTAAGCATAAATTATCTATAAATGGACATTGCCTGCTATGTATCTCTATCCCCAAATCTTCCTGTAAAGTGGTTATTCTGGGGTATAGTAAAGGAGATCACAATGGTATTGATACTCTACTCAGCCATCTTTTGCATTGGCATCTGTCAGATTTACAAGTGACCCAGAAAATCCTGCAAAGAAATATGAGGATGTGCCTGATGCTGTACAGGTATGGGGACTGATCTAGTTCTGCTGTTCAGTTGATCTATAAATAAGCAGTAACTTCAGCACATGTATAACATCAGCATATGAACTACATATTCAATATATACATCCTCAAAATGCAATAATTGATAAGGCTATGTGGCATCCAGCAAGCTGACAGATGAAATCAGGAATTGAAAGAAATGGCAGGAAAAGCAATTCCAGGGAGAAAAATGGGACCTGTGCACATGGAGGCTCTAAGATTAGACTTGCCTACGTAAAACTACTCATTAAGGAGATCAATAGCAATAAAAAATGAGACAAATAATTAATGTGAGCATAAATAACCTTTTCTTTAATGTTTTTACATGTGAAACAGCCTCATATAAGCTCAAGAACTTTAATTAAATTTTAAACTTTTAGTTGCATTTTTTATTGTAAAACACATTCCATGAACTGTCTTGGTAGAGCAAGTGAACAGTAGCGTTTTTGTAGGAAGACTTTACTAAGAGTGGTGACCACTTTAAAGTTTAGCAACAGTTTGAAATTACAATTTTGGAGGGAGATGGGTGGTGATTTTGAGTTGGGTTTGGTTTTTGCTTGGTTTGTTGGGTTTTGGTTTGGTTTTTTGTTTTGTTTTCATAATGGAAAGAAATACTTTTGGTATGGAGAATGAACAAATGAGAACCAGATTATTTTGTGACCTAGAATTTAACTTGCTTACTCCTATTTAGGAGTATAGTGGTAGTACACACACATTATAGTTACTCAAGAGCATATGGTGCTCCTACTCTATATTTATATATTGCAGTAATACAGTCTCTGCCTGAGCTACTCTTATCCCTAGTCCCTCTGCTTTTCCAAGGAAAATCAAGCAATAACACTATCACAGAAAATACTAGGGATTCCAGTTCATAAAGAAATATTTGATAAAAGCAGATGCACTGGTTGTTAAGATACCAGCTCCAGTATCAAGGTCCTATGGGAGGGCAGTCAATACCAAACTTAGAGAGAGATGCCACTGGCAATGTTCTTCAGAGCCTTTAATTAAGAGTATTTGCTGTAATGAGTAAGAACAGCTTTCCAATGAAGAGGATGCAGATGGATTTTGTGGTGGTTGACACTTCAATTGATGGACTCACTGAAGCTGCAGCTCAGTGTGTACATTGGTTCTACAAGCAGTCTGAGCTAGTGAACATCAATTTTAGTATAATATTTTAAACCTTTTATATATTCAAGTGAGGAAAAAAATTTTCCCTGTCAGTGACAGCAGTATGAATTGCGGATTAACAGCTATAAGGTAAAAATTTGTAGAAGACTTGCACTGAGTGGCAAATAAACTAACTAGAGTTTTGAAATTTTTGAAAGTTTCTAACTAGAATTTTCTGATAAAAGAGGAAATGTAACTTCCTGAAACTTACATTCAATATATTTTTCCAGAGTTTAACAAATAGATAATTTTAACAAATAAAGTACCAAATATCAGAAACTTGCATGTCTTTTCCCTTAGGTTTAACTCAAGCAGAGTTCGAGCAATTTTTCCACTTGTTACCTTATGGTGAGAACAGCATATGGGTAAAGAGGGCCAGGATTTGCACTTTAGGTCACAACTTTCTTGCCTTGTATGAAGAACACTCTCAATAGCTGCTGTTCTGATCCATCAGATCCATCAAAAGCTGTGGGACTCCAGTAATGTAATTAATACATAGCATACACATAACCAATTATATAGGGCTGAGAACATGAGCAGCAGGAGGAAACTGATACCATCAGTCAGAAAGTTCCATCATACATCCCACCATCCTTTTTACTTCTAAAATCCTTAGTCTTCTGAGGGCAAATATATTTTTCCCCATGCCTAATCTTCATAAAGTTAACTAAATCTATCTGATTAAGAAAAACAGGTGAACACACAAAATGCGTCATCAGCCAATAAAGTAAAACCCCCATACTTTCTAAACTTTCTCTTTCCCTTGATCCCTCTCTGCTCTCAGTTATCTGGTAATAAAGAGATATGACCAAACTACCACTCTGACAGAATCTGAGATGGCACAGGGGAGCTGTTTCACGTTTTTCAGTCAAAATGGAAAGTCTCTACCTCTGCTAGCATTATCTAAGCAGAACTTCACAATACTGAGCCTAATTGGCACAGCTAAGAAAATCAGTATGGGCTCTTAACTTCTGCTCATTAGAGGGAAAAATTATAAGATAACAGCACAAGTATAATTTCTATAAATACCAAGGCCTAATAAACAACATATCTGTTTAACAGGTGCTTTGAAGCTTCAAATCACTGCAGCAGCTCATTCTAGTCTTTAACAATCTTCCCTCCCAAAATGGAGATATGCAAGGGAGCAAAAATTAAACTGCTAGAACCTCTTCTTCCAAAACTGTTTTCTTGACAAATCAGTTATGAAAGCGCAGGCATGACATGTTTGTTTGCTTGTGTTTTTTAAACCATCATTGTTATTTATTTATTTTGAAGTTACACAAGGACACCACATGCACATTGATTTAGCACCATGAAAAATACACATTAAAAAATTAATTATTTCATATGACTACTTCAGGTACAGGCCTCACTTGCTACTGTGAGTACCACCTAAGACCAAATCCTGCTTTCTTTTTCATATACAAATTGAGATGGTGATGTGTAAACAGTGGGCTCCTTATTCTGTTGCATGTGGTTTTGGCATTTTTTCCTTTGGAAATAATCTCCACATTAATACGATGTTAACATATATAGTTTTAATGGGAGTACTGTCTGAAGAACTACTGAAAAAAAATCACATATCAAGGTAATCCTCAATAAATATTTTCCTTCTACCTAACGGATAGCTTTAGTTATTACTGATAACAATGAATGAGACAATATATAAATGGTCAATAACATGAAGAAATATCATAATTCTTGTGCTGATTTCTTCAGACAGTCCTATATGGAGCATATATTAAGCCAGACAGTAACATTACAGACAAAATGTAAACTGTATTGTCAGTGTGGATCTCAGGTTAATTAACAGTTGATGAGCCCATTCTCTCATACACACAGACTGACAATCATATGAAAAATGGCACATAAAGAAAATATTTCCTTATATATCTTTTACAAAAATCCAGCTAATAAGAATTTATTCAAACACTATATGTATATATTAAAAACAGCAATAACAAACCACATAGATTTTATGCCTGGATCATCAGAATCTGAGGTGCTCAGAATCTTATGAGACCTGCTGTTTCTGAGCCTGAATATCAGCAGATTTTATTCTTGGAAACAAGGTCACTTCTGTAAAATGCTAGGAATTAATTTAGTATACATTCATTATAAAGTGATCTAATTTTGCAAGTAAGACTACTGCATCACAACATCACATTAAGAGTAAGAGGCCAGATATCAGATTTAACAAGGTTAAAATGAAAAAAATCACACCATCATCACAATCAGTCAGTACAAAATGGCTTTGAATTCTCCATTCTGTCTTTGCTTTACCTTAACAGCAAATCAGAGAGTAGAAACCAATCCCTAAATGAAAAATATCATATTGCTGAGATTTGTTATGGGTACAATTAAATGTTTTGCCATCTTACCTGATTGAAAGAGAATGACAAATCACTGCAAAGCCCAGCATCCAAAAATAATATGATATTTGTCTCCTTCTGAAATAGTCCAGATTTCCATCCACAAAGCTTTACTAATTAATTGCAATTTCTGTATTCTCAGTGAAAAAGAAAACACAGAGACCTTTCCAGAATCCTCTCTGATTCTGCCTCCGCTTCCTGTTCTCAGTCTCACTCTATGGTACCCAACATATATCAGAAAACAGCTTATTAGGAGAAGCGGGGGGGGGTGAAGGGTGGGGGAGAAGTGAAAAAAAATGCAGCACCTAACGTGGCAGCTCCACCTACTGGTAAAGATAATTAATACATACAAAGCATCAGCTTACGAGGCATTTTTGTCCCAGTTTATTCTGACCTACCCTTCAAACACCTCCTGTGAAGCAAATTCCTCAAGGCAAGAGGTAGAACTGACCAACAAAACCACGCTGATTGTTGAATAGCCCTTTAAAAGACTTTTATAAAAATAATTATAAAAACAACTGTCTATATATAGTCAGCAGAGAATTTAGTTTTAAATGTGCTGTTTCCGTTTTAAAACGCAATGGAAGAGAAGAATGTGTAAATAAGAGAGCAGAGACACTGATTTCACCCCTAACTGCTATATGCTGAACTTGCTGATTATCTTGGTTCTGTCTTATTCATTCAATACTACCATGCATTTTTTGGCATCATGTTAATTTATTTTATGTGCATAAAAGGTACTCTGATTATGTAAAAACCACAGCTCAAAGTCCTTCCCCTAGCTGAGAATCTTGGGCATGTGCAGATTTGCATTTGCTTTCTGGCTATCCTGGGAAGAATTATTAGAGCAGTGGCTCCCACATTGCCTGGTCCATGGGCAAGAGTATTGAGTGAATGATGTGCTTCAGGCAATATATTATTTTGTCCTACTTGTCAGTTTGAAGAGCATTGTGTCTGTGGAAAGAAAAATGTAGAAATGCTGAGCAATGTGAGCAAGTGTGTGCAATATATTGGCTCATAGCCTTGGGATAGAGATCACTACAGTTCCCAACTAATTTAAAATCAAGCTACTAGCTTTGTTCAGTCATGTGGGATTTAATGAACAAACCTTATTCCATAAAACAAGGGGAAAAGAGTATAACGGACAATTAATATTTTGCTCTCAGGTGGCTCCTGTATTTTCTTTAAGTATGTCTTCAGTAGTGGCTAGAGATAGCCCCCTTCTCTGTCCCACTGGTCACCTATCTCTCAGAAGCAAGGACTCCAGGGCAGGCAGCACATATCCAGCCTGATGGCTGCTACTGAATCACAACTATACAAAGCAGCAGTAGTGGTGAGAACTGCTTACAAATGATGTTTCTTATCTCTAATATCATACAGCTATCCCTATTTAAGTTATCATACTTAAACCACAGACCTTGAACATTTGTGTCAATTTGTGAGTAGTCCTGTTGATTTCAGTTAGGCTTGCGGCATACCAATGATGTAAACACCAAATTCCTACATTTGGCTAGTAACAGCAAACAGAAATACATTTTCAGAGGATGTAAGCATTCTGTATGTACAGAATAATCTCGGTATATTAAGTGAAAGAGATGTAACCACAGCTGCATTGCTTTCCTTGTTAATTTTTGTAAAACTAGGGCACATGGAGACACTCCTGGTCACACTGTTCAAGCCAATCTCTCCTTTCATTTCAAAGAGACTTGACAGTCTGAACATATATGGTGAGGGGCCTGGAACACAAACCTTATGAAGAAAGGCTGAGGGAGCTGGGGTTGTTTAGCCTGGTGAAGAGGAGGCTCAGGGGTGACCTCATTGCTGTCTACAACTACCTGAGGGGAAGTTGTAGCCAGGGTTGGTCTCTTCTCCCAGGCAACCAGCAGTAGAACAAGAGGACACAGTCTCAAGTTGTGCCAGGGGAGGTATAGGCTGGATGTTAGGAAGAAGTTCTTCACAGAGAGGGTGATTGCCCATTGGAATGGGCTGCCCAGGGAGGTGGTGGAGTTGCCATCACCGGAGACATTCAAGAGAAGACTGGATGAGGCACTTAGTGCCATGGTCCAGTTGATTGCTTAGGGCTGGGTGATCGGTTGGACTGGATGATCTTGGAGGTCTCTTCCAACCTGGTTGATTCTATGATTCTATATCACAGCCTGACCCACTTGATGACTGTTTCAATATTCTTCAGTGGTCTGATTTTTAGGTACTTGGGCCTCTACATGAAGTACTTTTACTACTAGTTTCTCTAACTGAGCAGCAATATCTTGCCACAATGTGGCAGCCCAGATGGGTTTACCTCTGTGTTGCCAGTTATTCTACTTCTGCTGCTTTAACCAGCCCCACAAGATGTTTGCCACCATCCACAAGTCACTACAAAGACAGAGCACTGGCCACTTTTCCTGCTTAGCAATGTCTAACACCACCTGGATGTCTTTTACCTCTGCAAACTGACTTGCTTCACCTTCTCCCTCAGCTGCTTCTGCAATTCATTGTGTAGGACTCCACCCAGCAGCTTTCCACCTTCAATGATTTCTGACAAGACATCAAGATCTATCATAAACACAGCATATTGCTTTTCCCTATCTGGGAACTGATTATAGTGGAGCTTCTATAGTATGTGTCACAACCTCTCCCAGTGGCATTCCAAAGTTTTTATTTTCTGGCTAATTCATGACCACTTCTAGAATTCCTGAATGACTGGGATTTCCTATTCAAGCTCTCTGTGTGATTAATGCAACGCTTGTACTCCATATAGCATTGATGACATGAGTGGAAGGAGCCTTGCCTTTGAACATCCAACATAGGATGGGCAATCACGAGCCAGGAGGAGCTGTGCTTCAATACCAATCAATTCCAATGCAGGAATTATGAAACAGGAAAAGTGAAAAGTAAAATCACTGAAGAGATTTAGTTCAGTTCTAATTCAAATGAGGACAGTGGCCATTTAAAAGACAACAAATAGACTGCTTTGACAAAAGTAATTAGTAACAATGCCAGCCTGGCAATTGTTTCTGTTTAATTATTATTACAACTTTTAATGAATTATCACTGAAAGTTCATTTCAGAAATTACATTGAAAATGCAACTTGAAAAGCCCTGACATTTCTAAATAATCTGTTTGTCTGGGAATCCTGCCCCCGGTGCAGTTATGCTCTCACTAATGAGTGAATAAGTGCAAAGATGATCAGTCACTTTTAACTAAACAGCTGAAACAGAAATGTTGAAGTATCTTAGTTGTAAAGAAAAAAAGAATTTTGAAGTGTTAGACAAGAATTAACCCAGCCCCTATAGGAATTTTCATATAAAGGCAAACCCTGTACACAGCTCAAATGTAACTTTCCAGCAATGCAGTCATCAGCTTGTTTTAGCATTAAATACTTTGTTTGGTAAATACCACTATATTTTGGACACATTGTCTTAAGTAGTTGTCTGGCACTTTTGTGAACACTGTAAATTACACTACTCATAATCTGCCAAATTTAACAAGGTACCTTGTGAGATTAATTTAAAGGTACCAAAATATAAGACATGCTGCAGTACTTATTCCTTTGACTACTTACCTATATTAGCCATTGAAAGTGATCTAAATTGCAGTATTTACCTAAGTGTGATGAATCTGACTTCAGCTTCAGGGCTATCTGATATAAGTGCATTTTTCCATCTTTGATTTTTTTTTTAACTGAGAATCTCTTTTTGTTTGACTCCTGCTTAGAGTACTAAGCAAAATTCAGGGAATACACACAAGGGCAGGGAAAAAATTTCCACTAACACTTAAGAACAACCAGTGGTGGACTTGCAAAGGAATTTTCTGCAGTTTCTTTGTATTAAAAAAAATTAGAGGTTCATATGTGGAATTTCAAAACTGGGAAAGAAAATACCAAATGTGGTAAAAAGTCAAATGCCATAGAACAGAACTGCCAAACTCCTGGCATAAAGGGAGCCTGAGGATACACCTCAGCTCCACTTATTTACTGTATCATCAGTAGTAACATAATACTGTTTGCACAGGATCACTTAAAAGTGTAAGGACTTCACAGTAACATAAGCCTTTGCCTGATAAAATATTTTAACTGGCTGCAGAACTTACTGACTGAAAAAATTATCTGCCTTAAGGTGTTCATAATAATGTCATACTAAAGATATGTGATCAGGAATTTGTACTGTAATGGTTGTAGCTTTTAGTAATAATACAAAATTATTTTAACATTAATGTTACTAAATAAAAGTTGGACCCCTCCTACTCTTGTAGAACAATACAAAGGCAACACCTCAATGGCCTCAGACAATGCAATCCCAATACTTAAATCATTTTAGTAAAAATTAATTGAAAAGAAGTCTCAAATCATAACTCACCCTGACCAACTTCCATATGTCCCTAAGTGATTCCAAAATATTTACTTCTAATTGCAACTTTCCTCTCATTCAGATGAACTACAATCATAGTTACAAAATCATTGAGATGAAAAACATGTACACAACAATCACATCTTAGGGATTCCCATTATATATACACACACTTTGTGTATATATATAAAGTAGGAATCTTGTATATCTACATTTCGAGCAATGGCCTGTGCCACAGGTTTCTAAGTTCAAGATAATTAGCAGCACACAATAGTAAAATAACTGGTCAATCAAAATATTTTTTTCTTATGCCAGTGATCCTTAAACCAGAAGTGGGTCTGGCTGGCTCACTACTTGGTTGCAGAGACTTCATGGCCAACTTCTCTTGGCATAGTTGATTGCTTAGTGAAATAACTGGTGAAAAGTTCCATTGATTAACTAGAAAGATGTAGCCTTCCCACCATACCTGTACTAGATATTTTTGTTCTCTAGCACATAGCAGGCACTGTATCTGCTGGCTCTATAGAAGTTTGGAATTTCTGGATACTAGGAGCAATATTCCTTCCATAAGACTTTTCATTTTATGTCTATTTCAGTGTAAGAGAGAACAGTCATAGAAGACAATTTATAAGGAAATACTTTTAATTATTTTTTTTTATTTTATGACATATAATATACACCTTAAGAACTTACAAATATACAGGCCAGCAGCTTAAGAGGTTTCTGAAAAACACTAGGTAGTTATGCAAGTAATAAAATTTAAACCATGACTCGAATAATAAGGATTCAGTATCTAAGGCTTGCAAGCTTCTTATCTAATTTCCAGAACGTAATGTATGTTTATATCTCAGTTCCTCATCTATGGAATGGGGCAAATAATTCCTGACTTCAGAAGGGGCTATACTATAAATTCATTTTGATAGCCAACTGTGCCATAGAGAACAATACTGAAGAAGTATTTTAATATTGCCTGTAATGGTCAAAGAGGCCAGCCAGGCCTAGGAAGCTATTATTTTAATATATTAAAATAATATTTTAATATAAAATAAAAAGATGTAGAAATGCTGAGCAATGTGAGCAAGTGTGTGCAATATATTGGCTCATAGCCTTGGGATAGAGATCACTACAGTTCCCAACTAATTTAAAATCAAGCTACTAGCTTTGTTCAGTCATGTGGGATTTAATGAACAAACCTTATTCCATAAAACAAGGGGAAAAGAGTATAACGGACAATTAATATTTTGCTCTCAGGTGGCTCCTGTATTTTCTTTAAGTATGTCTTCAGTAGTGGCTAGAGATAGCCCCCTTCTCTGTCCCACTGGTCACCTATCTCTCAGAAGCAAGGACTCCAGGGCAGGCAGCACATATCCAGCCTGATGGCTGCTACTGAATCACAACTATACAAAGCAGCAGTAGTGGTGAGAACTGCTTACAACTGATGTTTCTTATCTCTAATATCATACAGCTATCCCTATTTAAGTTATCATACTTAAACCACAGACCTTGAACATTTGTGTCAATTTGTGAGTAGTCCTGTTGATTTCAGTTAAGCCTGAGGCATACCAATGATGTAAACACCAAATATTTTAATATTTTTTAATATTGGACACAAACCACGTTCAGAAGGATCTACTCTCTATATATGTGATAAGACAAATAAAGAAAGACCAAAATGCAAATAATCAGTTTCAGAGTGAACAAATATGATTTCAGATAGACAGATTTTTAAGAGGTGGACAAATGAATTAAATGATACCTCAGCAACAAGTGTGGTAGTGCTCTCAGAGCCAGTAACAAAATCTAATAATATTCTCCCAGGACACCTATAAACACAGAGATTGCATTCATATGTTTTCATTTCATTTATTGCTACTGAGTCATGTGGTTTAATTGGTCAGATGAAAGGTAATCATCACTTGGAAAGAGGCAAGGTTTTGTTAAGCAAACCACAAGTCATGATTTATTTATTTGCTAGACTTTTAAAGCTGGAATGCCTAGAAGAATTGCTCTGTTTAATAACATATGCTTGCCAAGTTGATTTTCCATTAGAAAGTTTCTCTGCATCTCACTGCTAGTATGCCTAGCAGTTATCTGCACTGAAAATAGTGCCTTTATAATTAAACCATGAAAATATACTACACTGAGAGAGGTTCCACACAGAATTTCAAACAATTGACTCTAATGTGTTAAAGAAAATAGTTTTACCTTGATCTGCTTTTGAACAAGAACAATAAAGATACAGAACATGTTTGGTGCACAAGTTAATGCCTTAGTGATTCTGATCAAAAGCATTGTAATGTCTCAGAGAGCAAGTATGGAGATGATACATGCTTTCAAAACCTGTTTTGAAATCCTTTTCAAATCTCTCTTCACTTTTGTTTAAGTGTGATTTCAGTCTTAGCCTCAAGCAGCCCAGAAATTACTGGCTTTGCATTTGAAAATACTGTGAATGTGGTTTAGAACATTCCTTTCTTTAAAAGTAACTATCAAGACTAAAGAGTTTTCATTAGACAGAAAAATGTTCACAAATCTATTAACTTTCAAAGCTGTCTTTCTGCTTAAATGGAGGTAAAAAATTGGCAGCCTGTGCTAATACACTTAAGGTGCAAAGATTTTAGATATGAAAGAAATGTAGCGAATTTAAAAGATTTATGATGCTTAGTAGACATTAGGGTAGTTTCTGTTAAAGCAACTCTGGAACAACGGGAAGGCAGGGGAAGCTTCATATTTAGAACAATTTTAAAGTTCAGATTCACTTCAATGAGCAATTTGCAAAGGTGGCTCTCAGACTTTAAGGGCAAGAGTGATAGGCTTTATGAAATCATCAGAGCCAAATAACAAAGGCTGCTTTTTTTTTTTTTTTTTGAGGTTAATTTATGTCTTTTAATAAGATGACACATCAAGGTACCACAAACCTGTTCACTGTAGACCTGCCTTTTGCCTTAGCAATTTACAGATCCAGGTCTAGAGTTTGAGAGATTTATGGATAAAAATGACAAAAAGGAATAGTAAGGATTCTGAATATGTGAAATAGATATTTCTTTGAGGCATGTAAAAGACAGGCATAGATAAGCTTCTGTTGGCCAGAATAGCTGCTGGCATTGCTCCTTAGGCATAACATCCCATGTGCTGTGGAAATTGGAGTTTGACCTTTTGCTCCATCTCTTCTGGGTAAATGTTTTTGCATGATTTAATAGAATGGTTATTTTTTATGCAGATGACTCTTAGCCATTCTCTGAGAGGCAAAGGGAAATTTCTGGTAGAAATGAGCTCTATCAGCATGGTTGAATAAGCAAAAAGACTCTTCTAGCTATCTGAGTTATAAGACATTTAAATAAATTAAAAACAAAACCAAACCAAAACAGAAAATTGTATTTGTTCAATGGATATTTGTTTTAATTCCTATATATAATTACTAGTAATATCACTAATTAAATGATCAATAAACCATATTTGTAAGTCTTGTTGGAGGGTCTTAATACAGTTAGAATTAGCTCTGAGTGATTTTCATGGAATTTGTTCATTTTCACAGTGCTCTTCTAAATTTTTCATTGAAATACTCTGCTTTCTCACATACTAGTAACTGGGCACATCTGTGCCTCTGCCAAATGCAGTTTGTATATAAAAAAAGTATGCTTTGAAAATTCCTGTGAATTTTTAGATATTTTCTTGCCCTTGACTTATTGTGGCATTTTGTTGTGATATATGTGAGATATTACCATATCTCACTGTCATTTCCGTACAGATAAAAGAAATGAGAGCATGTTAGATTCTAGAAGGATGAAGATTACAGAATGAAATAAAGAATAAAGATTTCTCTGAGTTTGGGAAACAAGCATAGTGTTTATAATGCAGCTGCCATACAAGTTTCTTCCCAGTGCTCCTTTAACTAAATGGTTACCCTACACCTAAATATTATATATTTGTATAAGTATGAAGATTCAAACAATATTTGTATAAGTATAAAGATTCAAACAATCTCCAAATCTCTTGTAATACTTTTATCTCATTGTTTTCATGTTTCAGATTTTATTAATTCAAATGATCACAGTTTTTAGATAGCATAGAAATTCTTTAATTTATGCAGTAGGTTAAATTAATTCTTAAAATTTTAATGTTACATATTCCAATGAAATTATTGCTTTGTGAAAAGTACATTCAATAAGTGACTTAATTAAAGTAGGCTTTAGAATATCAGTTTCATCAATTCAGGCCTATAATATGGCTGTATTCATTCATGACACATTTCCATATTGTGCTCATTTGGCTTGGACTGAGTTAATTTTCTTCATAGTAGCTTGTACGGGGCTCAGTTTTGGATTTGTACTGGAAACAGAGCTAATAACAGAGGGGTGTCTTCATTATTGCTGAGCAGTGCTTGCACAGAGGCAAGATCTTTTGTGCTTCTCACACCACTCCATCATCAAGTAGGCTGCAGGTACACAGGAAGTTGAGAGGGGACATAACTTGGACAACTGACTAAACTGACCAAAGGGATATTCCATACCATACAATGTCAGGCTAAGCAATAAAAAGCTGGGGAAAGAAGAAGGAATGGAGGGACATTCTGAGTGATGCTGTTTGTCTTCTCAAGTACCCATTTAGGTGTGATGGAGCCCTCATTTCCTGAAGATGGCTGAATACCTGCCTGCTGATGGGAAGTGGTGAATGAAATCCTTGTTTTGCTTTGTTTGTGTGCATGGCTTCCTGTTATATTGTCTATATCTCAGCCCACACATTTTCTCCCTTTTACTCTTCTGATTCTCTCCCCTGTCCCACTTGTGGGGAGTGAGTGAGCAGCCATGTGGGGCTGAGTTGCCGGCTGGGGTTCAACCACGCCACATACAAAGCATATCCAAAAGTATGTAATGCCAGTGCAATGCAGCGTGGGTGGGCCGCGGGCGCTGGGAAGTGTGAGGGATCTGCGGAAGGCCAAAGGTGCACTTCAGCACCTAGGCCAGCACCCAGCCCTGCCCCACCCCACCGCCGCTGGTTAAGCGCAGCTGTAGTAGTGATTGCAAACTGGGTTTGCAGTGACATTCTTTTGCAAAGGTATAAACAATTTTTTTAAAATATGTAAAATAGTATTTCAGAGCAACAGTTCCTTAAAACTGGGTCAAATGAGAGTGGTTTTTTTGTGATGATAGGATTTTTAAAACACTCGGTCCATGCCCACACAATAGGTATTTTGACCTATTATTGCCTATACTTGAACTATATTACTCCAGGATCCCATTGTAGAGACTGGACAAGCACAGAAATTGATCTTTTTTCCTGAAGAACTGACACTTGCAGTGTTTTTAATGACCACGACGAATGGTTTAAGCTGATACAAATATAAGTTGCTACGGAAAGACACAGTCTCTCCAGCAGCTTCCCTGTGTTGACATTATGATGAGGCTTTTGTGATCAGTTAGAACAAGGTTCCTAATTAAAAATCCAAGTTTTTTGTCTAGAACCATTCCTAACTACCTCTTGCACTTTTTCCTCCCTGAAACCACATTTTATTGTGATGAAATTTTCCTGCACAGCTAAAAATTGTTGAGCCAGCCCAGCATGCAGGTGGCTGCTGTTCGATGTGACAGAGCAGGTGTAAGTGATAGAGAACTTAAAAGGAAATAGATATAAGCAGACACACCCAGCTATATAGCATTCCAGTCAGAGGCATCTTTTAGTAACAGCAGTCCAACACTGCTATCATGGGGATTGTGGGTAGAGAAAATGAGGGTAAGGCAATCAGTTTACATTTTAGTCTTTCATAACTAATAGTATCTAGAGTACTGAAGAGTGGTTTCAAGATGCTATAAAATAGAGAGTCATAGAATTGTTAGGGTTGCAAGGGACCTCAAGGATCACCCAGTTCCTAGCCCCCTGCCATGGGCAGGGACACCTCACACTAGATCAGGTTGCCCAGAGCCACATCCAGCCTGGCCTTAAAAACTTCCAGGGATGGGGCTTCTACCACCTCCCTGGGCAACCTGTTCCAGTGTCTCACCACCCTCATAGTAAAAACTTCTTCCTAACATCCAATCTGAATCTATCCATTTCTATTTTTGTTCCATTCTCCCTAGTCCTATCATTACCTGACACCCTAAAAAGTCCCTCACCAGCTTTCTTGTAGGCCCCCTTCAGATACTGGAAGGCCATAATAAGGTCTCCTCAGAGCCTTCTCTTCTCCAGACTCAATAGTCCCAACTTTCTCAGTCTGTTCTCACAGGAGAGGTGCTCCAGCCCTCTGATCATCCTTGTGGCCCTTCTCTGCTAGCCACACTCCAGCACGTCCAGATCCTTCTTGTAATAGGGGCTCCAGAACTGGACATAGTACTCCAGGTGAGGTCTCACCAGAGCAGAGTAGAGGGAGAGAATCACCTCCTTCGACCTGCTGGCTATGCTTCTCTTGATGCAGTCCAGGATGTGATTTTCTTTATGGGCTGCAAGTGCACATTCATGGCTCATGTTGAGTTTCTCATCCACCAGCACCCCCAAGTCCTTTTCTTCAGGGCTGATCTCAAGCCAATCACTGCCCAGCTTATATTGGTGCTTGGGATTGCCTTGACCCAGATGCAAGACCTTGCATTTGGCCTTGTTGAACCTCATAAGGTTGGCTTGGGCCCACTTCTCCAGCCTATCAAGGTCCCTCTGGATGGCATCCCTTCCAAAAATAAGTCACAAGGATGACCATAAAAACTTTTTATTGAGCAATAATGTAATACTCCTGGCTAAATATCAGAAACCATTCCTTTTGTTTTAGAAAACTTTATTTTTCCCCCTTAGGCATTTAGTAGAGATATAAATGTGATTTATATTTTGCAGAATCAATAATCAAAGGGGGGGAAAGCAGGCACTCTTCTACTGTTTTGTAGTGATGTGCTCTCAGTGAAGGATTGCTCCTTTATTTTTAATAATGATGAACCTCAGTACATAGTAAAATTAAGATATGTGGCACAAGCTTGAGTTTTCTGCAATCATCTGCATACACTCATATATATCCAAATAATAATATATACATATAATTTACGCAGTTTAAATCTCAAAACAATTAAAAAATAAATTGCAAGCATGTATAATTCTTGACCTGCTTACTTTATTTTATTTAAAATCAAGGGCTAGTAAGTGAGATAAAACTAAAATCGGATGTAAAGGCTCCAGCTAAGCTCCCTTCCTCGCCAGTAGGTGGAGGCAGCACGTAATAAGCTGCCTCCTCCTTTCCTCCCCCTCCTCTCTTTCCGTCCTCCTCCCCTTTTTTCCCCACAACCAATTTTCTGATCGATGCTGGGAATCAAAGAGTGAATCTTAGAACAGGATGCAGACGAAGAGACTACAGAATACTGCAGAGATTCCTTTGTTGCTTTGATGGGGTGGTTCTTTATTTCTTTCCTTTTTCCTTTCAGTGAAATTAAGAGCTTACAAGCTGCTTTGCCAAGGAACCTGAACCTGCAGCAGAAGGAGCCTTATTATCTACAAGTGTGTGGATATTTCTTATGCCATGATTTGTAATTCTCTTTTAATCAGGTAAGACAACATGACATTTAATTAAAATGCTTAGGGAAGAAATTCCAGTTATTTTGTACCAAGATTTTTCTCTTGTGGTGCCACACCTAGTTTTCAATTAATATTAAGAGAGCAAGAGGAGAGGACATAATAGCCATCTTTGCCACTGCATGGATTGTTCATAGTATTTAATCAGGTCTTAGCAAAATAATAGACAATGCTGCTGTTCTTTGCAATTCTCTGATCCTGTGGGGTTTTTTTAAGATTGTATATTTGTAACTAGAATTACTTCTGAGTCTGTATTTTCCATCCTAATTATGTGATTTGTTGCTGCTGTTTTGAGGTGGTCATCCACAAGTGTTTTCCTGTTTTCCTAGAGGTTATACTGGTCTTGTATCCAGAATACAAACTGGAGGGTGTTTTAAAGCATATGAATACATCCCTCAAATTACCCAGTTTTAATGCAGAAATGTGCTATTGCTTCTTTATACCATCTTTGCTCAGAGGTTTTCTTTGCTCCCTAAATTCATCATTTTGTTACTGTGAGGTACTGGAGATTTACAGGATTCTCTACTCTCTCATCTTCAAAAACAGCCTCTCCCTAATGGAAGGCAGAATGGAGGACTTGTCTGTGACTAAACATGGTTTTGCACTGCTGCAAATATCATATGAAACATATATGCATATGTGTTTTGTGAATCTTTTTTTATATATGAGAAAGAATTTTTATTTAAAATCTGCATTCCCTATTGCATGAGAAAGGAAAAAATACTCCTTTCATTTTTTTAGATGCATGAAACACATTGGGAGAGACAGCAGAATGACTCAGGAGGTGGGAAGCTCATGCAGCACCCCCTGACTCTTCTTTCAATCCTTCTGGTGTTTTTCCTTACCTTCTTTTAATGGTGGCAATAATTCATTTAATTGGGAAAAACAAGACAGAAATACATTAACTAGCACAGTCCCAAATCAGAGAAAGGGTTCAGTAGCCACTATGTGAGGAAAAAAAAATGTGTGATTAGTCTAAATGCATTTTGTTTTCTATGATAAGGCAGTAAGTTGGAAAGCACTTAATCAAAATTTTCACACACCTGTGTAAAGGTAAATGGGGTTTTTAGCAGTGATTACTGAAGCAACAGAAAATGGCCCACTGGGACTTCAATGCTAGATGCTGCCTTGGCTTTAGATGATTCCTTGGATACATGTGAAATGTTACGAAGGTTCTCACGCATTCTTGCCACCTATTCACGTTGCCTGCTTAGTTGTATTCTTTTTTATCAATGTTTACAATACATATATATATATGGGTATGGCTCAGCCATTGTGTCTTGAAGATGTTTCTACTAGACATTAAAGGATCATCCATTCTTGAACAGATCTAGAGAAAAAATGAATGATCGCATCCAAATGATCCGCAGTTTCCTCCAGTGACAAATGCATTAAATGATGTGATGCTCTCTTTTGTCTGTAGGCCCCTGTTCAACAACAGGCATGACAATAGGACTTATGTTCTTAATATTAGGCAAGTGGATAAGTACCTGGCTCTTGATTTCTAGACTGCACTGATGTTGAATGAGATAATAACTTTCTTTAACTACAGAAATTTTGCAGTTAGTAGGCCAAATGAGCATATAGCTTCAAAGAAAAGCTAATAGATGTAGTTAAAAAAATAATAATTTCAAAGTCCAGTTAGCTGTTAAAAGGAAAATACTAAAGCTAAATTCTCACAGATTTTGAGTATGTTAATTGTGAACATCAGTCTTTGGGAAATCTAAACATTATAAATGGCCATATCAGATCAAAACATGATCCAGTTACCTTTTGGCAGCAAAGAAGTCAAATGTTTCAGGAGGAGCTCAAGCAAAAGTTGACTCTAAGAGAATGCTGACCCTCCCTACCTGTTGTGAAACTTAATTTTAGCGGATAGTGAAGTAGTCTTGTTATTTGTGTTCATCTGATTTTACTGTTGATCTGATTGAAGTATGTTCTGTACACACATAAGCATCACATCTCTGCAGCAGATACGATCAGATCCATGCTGCAGCCAGAGTCCAGCAGCCATTATGCTGCCAGCACTGCTTGTTCAATATCTTAATTGTAGACCTGATGAAAGGATTTGCTGGGTCACTAACTGCGTCCCTACTCTACCTTCAAGTAGGCCCTAAACTCTCCTTCCAAGAGGATACTAGAGTTTCATACAGCCTACCTGCTTGAATCATATGAAGCATCAACAAATGCAACCATAATCAATTTTTAACCATGCAGCTCTTGGCTGGAGCATGGAAGTCACAAACAAGCCTTTTACTGTATTGCTTCCATTGTTTTAAGGCCATGCATGCACAACTCTTCCAGAGGACAGTGTGGATCCTTTGCCGCTGCAAAGCCTAGTGCTGTACTCCCATAGTGAGGAGGCAGCCTCTTGTCCATTAGAACCTTCCTGTTCCTCTTTCTTTGCCCTCAACTCCAGCTTGCTGAGCAGGCATTGGACCTCCTGGAGGCCTGCTTCCTCAAGGCTTCCTGAAGCTACTGGAAGGAATCCATTTCTTGCACCTCCCCTCCTCTGTTTCGATACCATTCTCAGAAAATGCTGGATTAAATGGCATTTCTGCCAATGGTGGCCTGAATGTCCTGTTCTGTTAGTGTCTTTGAAACACAAATAATGTACCTGATTTCAAACAGGTGTTAATGAGAGGAGGCTAATGATGCTGTCAGTCACTAAATAACATAATAATAATTAAGAAATGTAAGGAGGAAATTAATTCTATAATCACTGCATGTTTGGAAAGATAGGCAGTAAAGAAGATATGGGAACAGTACTGAAAGAGGATGATTTAAAGAAACATTGAACAACTGTGCTCAACTGTTGTTCAGTTCAAATTCTTACTTGTTTCCAAGCCTGCAACTCTCTCTCTCTTATTTCTGCTCTTGAAATGGCTATTGTTCATTTTTCTACCCTTAATGCAAATTTAGCTTAGGTGGCTTTCTCTTTATACCTCTAACTGGTTTGGGACCAGTAGAAAGGCTTTCCTTCTGCTCCCAGTTTCAGCATCTGATGCCCCAGTAGCTATTGCTACCAGTTGCACTGAAAGGACTGCTAATGCTAGGCAGAATCACAGTGAACACACGGCGCTCTAAGTATTTATTGCAAGCTGCTAAGGAGCTTTTTCTGAGCATATTTAGAAATTATGTTAGAGAAGTGTTGAATGGCCAGATTTCAATAAATTTAAACAGACGCAATAAAATCCAAACTTATATTGCCTGAGCAGCCTGCATAACAAAATTTGAAGAGACTGTAGGAAAAGTTCTCAAAAGAAGGTCTCAAAATATATTTCACTGCTGTAGTATTACCAACATGCTCAGGAAATAATTACAAAATTTTTAAATTTTCCTATTAAAAACCTGAGTAACATAGATTCATTATTCTTGCCTTTTGGTCTTTAAACTTGCAGCTTAGTGAAATAACACTTTTAAGCATTTCCCAATATATGCAAATATAACTTTTCTATGAAATGGTGAATTTTATGGTGTTACAAGCATTAAAGCTGAAAGAAATAAGTATCATGAGGACAGACAGATCAACATTGTGGAGTTAACTTTTCATTCTAACTTTTTTGAAGGAAGTATCTCACCATTTATAGCGTAACTAAAAAAGAAATCAGGATGAGGCCAAAAGCATAAACAAATTCAGTCTCGACAACTAACGTTTTACAAAGCTGAAGGCATTAGAAACTGATTTTCATGATGGAAACTATTAAGCAAACAAACCCATGTCAACTCTGTTCATATTATATAGAAAAAAGTTCATAATTAAAAAAAATCAGCAGTAACTTATTTTGCATGTCTTTCTATATGCAATTTCTTAGTTTTTTGTGTAATTTTGATCACAGTCGCTTCTTGATTCTTAGTTTGGCTTCCCTTAAATGTTGGCAGAATCTGAATTTGGCCATATGAATTGTTCTTGAACTGCTAATTCTAGCCAGTTCTCACTCATCCTTCTGGAGATCCTCACAGGTACTTGCCATTATGCAGAAAAAATGCAGATTTCCTCCATCAAGAGAGGATCATGTTCAATAAGGTAATTGTTCTGTTACCTTACTTGGACAAACTGGTAACATAAAGCATCAGCAGACATGCATTTTTAACATGATGCATGTCCAGGTTTTGAACATACAGCAAGTGGTCTAGGATGGACCTGTCATATGACACAAGATGCCAGATTTTTATGCCATATGGTGCTGGTTATCTGGTCTTAAATGGAGTTGTAACACACAGGTTTTGAGTACATTTAGAAGATGTCAAATAACCCACTTGAGCCAAAAAAATTGGGTACCGTTCAACCCTGCAGTAAAAAGCATGACTGCAGTAGGTTTAGCCAGCTCTCAGTTTAGTATTTTTATTTCACAGTTATGTGCTCTAGAGAACTGTAGAAACCCACCTGATTATTTTTGCTATTCATTTGCTCTGATAGCCTGTCATCCCATAGCTTTTCAGTCACTGGTACTGGGCTAACTAGTAAATTAAAGCTACAATATTTCCACTTTTACTGCTCTCTTTCCTCTGTCAGCAGTGCAAATATTGCTTTACCTATATTGTTACTGGCAATCTTCAAAGTCAGGCAGAAGCAGTCTTCCTATCTGAATGTTATTTTTACTTAGAAAAAATTACTTTATATAACATCCTCACCATGTTTCACCATCCTCAGTTTTACTGCAAGTTCCTCATCAGACCCCACTGTATTTTTGTTTGATGATAAATGTAAATGACTCACTCTGAAATTAGGAGTCTGACTCAAGTTCTCAAAAGCAATACACTGTGTTCTAGACTCACCCATTTGTCTCAGTAGGATCACAGATATATTAGGAGCCAGATTCCACACATGTATACAAAATGGAGTCAGATGCACACAGAAAAAAATTGAGTCTGTGATCTTGAGAATAATAGTGGCCAATGCATCCTAATCTGGATATGGATGAAGTTCAGGAAAAAAGTCCTTCCCCTGAACACTGTGGTCTGATTTTGCTATTTAAAAATTAGTTACATAAAGGAGTTGACAACAAAAAGAATGTTTAGACCTGAGTATCTAAACAGACAATGTGCTTATAGGGAAGTGTATGGCAACTTTCTATACAACCACAAGTATTATGAAACATGAGCTCTCCCTGGCATGTTTTATATTTGGCAGCCTATCTCTAAGTATACTTATTTTGTTTTGTTCATTAGTAAATATTTTTACCAAGGGGGGCAGGAGGGAGGGGGAGAGAGAAAAAAGGGCATCAGAAAATCCTACCCCTCGGGCCAAAAGGCAATCTTTGTTAGATCAGTTTTCCCCATTGAAAAGTCCCTGGTGAAGTTATTCTAACTGGGACTGTGGCCTGCAAGGTCATATCACAAGAGTATAACTTATATTTGTAGAGTGTGTGAGCTGTATATGTTTTCTCTTCACTGAAAGTCAATAATGAAACCATGGAAACCAAAAGAACTGATACCAGGCAGAACAAAAAATCTTCCATCTTTAGTTGCATTAACCTGAAAGCAGACATGGGGCAAACACTGCACAATTGCTTCCAGATGGAGAATTCACAAACATCATAGTGGCAAATATATTTGCACAGCGTAGATTTTGCAGTGCAGAGGCAAGTTTCCATTTTGTAGAATGTTAAGTACCACAAAAGTGCAGATGGTAGACAATGTCCTAGGTACCATGATACTGGAAGATTCTCCATCTGAAGCAATGAGAACATGCTTTGAAAATACTCAGGTGCAGAAGCGAACTTTTCATTTTAATTTGGCTTCTGGAAAACACTGATAAGCAAAATGAAAAGCACCCAATTTTGTGGCTTACCATTGCTACTGACAATAAATCTTTGAGGTTATTAAGGAAATCAATTAAATTAGGAAGCAATACACTGTAAGCATTACTAGACCACACTTACAAGAATCACTTTTCAATAGAATAATATTTTACATCTTGCAAACAGTTTGTTTTTGTAGTTTTGTTGGCTAAACATATGCATCAGTCAGAATATTTTCAAGACTTATTGTTTCAAATGACTTTTTTTAACAATATTTTCAGAGCTAACATTTAAAGCCTTCACAACACTTGTGATTGTAAAAAGATGTAAGTGCATTTGCCAGATGTTGTTTTTATGAATTACATGATCTGAAGCAAAGCTTTGCCCTCTAAGCCAAGCTGAAGGCAGGACAGTCTTTGCACAGAGAAATCTGTTACTCCACCAATATCCTTCGGGGGAAAATAATTGAACGTAAACCTCAGGGTATAAAGATAATGACCTTTAATATTACATAGGACACTTCGGTGTTGTTAGTCATACTGATAGCTTGCTCTGTGGAGAGTCAGAGGCTGGGAACTCGGAAGCATTCTCTGTTGCTGGGAAAGGGATTAAATAGCTTTTCTCAGTATTGACCTCCCTTCCAAATTGGTTTAAGGATTCACACATTCTCAGAATAAGCTGTTCTTAGTGAGAAAGATGATGGATATGATGCAAAAATTGAGTAAGCTGGTATAAATATTCTGAAGATGGGCAAATAGCTCTGGAACTGTACTAAGAAAAGGAAATATCCCTTGGGAATCTAAAGACGAGTGACTGATGGGGAAAGCAATTGAATATAGGGGGAAAAGAGAAATCATAGAAGGGAACACAAATTTTCATATGAGGGAAAAAAGTAGAATGCATAGTAAAGCAAAATACTGAAATGTGTATCCGTGATCTTGTACAGAGGTAAGCAGTGTGGTGTCAATAACTCCAGGGAGAAGATCTCCTTGCGTGGTACAGCTCCAGGTTGCAGGAACTTGCTTGCAAGAACTCTCTGGGGAGCTCTTTTCTCTAATCAGAACCTGTTGGTTCTATGTGGCTTTTTTCACAAGTGTTTCCATCTCTTATGGAAAAAAAAAAAATCTGAGGCAAAAATAGCTCTATGGTGTAACTGCCCAGCTGTCCATTTCTGGACAATTTCCATGCTTAAAAGGAGAAGCAGTAAAGACGTTTTCTTAACTTTACTACCCAGGAAAGATATGTCTGAATGTAAAATAAGGCACCCAATTTATTGCAATAAAGCTTTGCCACCAGGTAACTTACTGAGGGATTCTCGTGAATTCGGTGTATTCCAGCCAAGGCTCATATTAAATCAGGGGACTGTTGTAAGATGTACTGTGCGGAATGTCAGAATAAACACTCATAACATTCTCCTCTGATCCTACATTTATAAATCTATGTTGCTCCCTCGGGCCTTTCAAGTTTCCTGATGGAACAGTGGTATTACCTTTCTGCTCTTGTTTAACTGCATACGTCTGCCATATGCATTTTGTCCCTCAGGATAACTTAATCCACAAAGATGTTTTTATAGTTTTCAGAATATTCTCAATTAATGTCCTGATATGACAGTTAGGTTATCAGGACACTATAAAAGGCAAAGCAGAACTGGGCCTGGCAAGCTGTTTAAGAGGTTTTTTTAATGGTATTTCTATTTAATTGTGGGGTAATTAACTACTCGTTTTCCTTTCAGATAAAAATATCTTCTAAATTTAATAGAGAGTTGTTTAATGCTTCCTAATGTTGTACATTTGACTGAGCTTTTCATTAGCCAGAGAAACAAACATGCTGGTCAAGTCACCAGGGAGTAGGGGTCATGTTTGCTTTCTTCCTTGGCATGAGGGGAGAAGTTGTAGCTTTTGAATTTTCTGTTGGTTCCTGTAAAATGGTTCTTGGCTGTGCTCTGCACATGATTCATCATGGGTTCTAATTTCATGCTGTTTGGTTTAATTTTTCCAAATTTTGAATATACATCCAGCCTTACATGCCTTAGACTGGTGACATCTTCATTTCAACATTTAGTCTGCTGTAGACATGCCTGTAGTATGAAGTTTGGGACAGCTGGCAGGACTACAGTAACTATTAAACCTGTAGTAATATGTATGCTACATCCTACAACATGAATATTCTGTTCTCGCCCTACCTCTGTTATTGTGTATCAGTATGCAAACCACATATGTTTCATACGTCATTCTCTTTCCAAAACCACATGTGGTTTTATTTCTCAAAATCTAAATTGGGAATAATGATGAGGTGCAAATTATGTGGCTGATATTTAGTAAGAAATTATGAAAGTATGAGGTTTCACTAAATATTTCATATTTTAAAAATTGTATTAGAAGCATGTTAGTAAGTGGTAGTTCTGGGACAGCAAGTTAGGGCTGTCCTTACAGCCTGGGAATCAGACATCATTTGTAGCACCTTTGAAAAGCATGATCTGAGTGAATTGCCTGAGTAGAATTTGTCTCTTCTCTCTCCCTTTATAGGTAGTGGAAAGAAACAGGCACTTCTAGGGCACAACTTGTCTCATTTTAAGTTAGATATCTAAAATAGGTGAGAAGAATTGCCTTTTAAGGGAGCCATTTTTTCCAGTGAACGTGAAAGGAGTTTGGATTGGCTTAGATGCAGATGCCTACAGATAAAAATATCTGATGCCAGGAAAGGCAAATCCTGCTCTTAACAGGCATAGGTGACATCCAGTTCTCCAACAGAGCATACAGACCTTACACAAAGAATAGGATTTTTTCACAGAATGGTAGGGGTTGAGAGGACCTCTGGAGATTATATACTCCAAACTCCCTGCTAAAGTAGGTCACTCAAAGCAGGTTTCTCAGGATCATATCCAGGTTGGACTTTGAGTATCTCCAGACAAGGAAACTCCACAACTACTCCAGGCAGCCTGTTCCAGTGCTCTGTTATCCCCAAAGTAAAGAAGTTTTTCCTTGTGCTTAAATGAAACCTCCTGTGTTCTAGTTTGTGCACATTGCCCCCTGTGCTATCACTGGACACCACTGAAAACAGTCTGGTCCCATCCCCTCAACCCTCACCCTTGCAATATTTATAAGTATTGATAAGATCCCCTCTCAGTCTTCTTCAGGCTAGAGCTCCAGGTCCTTCAGCCTCTCCTTTTTGTCTACAGTTATCCTTTTTCCCCCTTTCCTGTTAGTCACTTTTCCCAGTCCATGTGCAGCACCAATGAATCAATGAAGTCTCCTCCAAAACGTATCTCACTGCTTTTAAGAGTTTGTTCATATTGTGTACTACAGAAGACAGCAAATGTTGCATTATAGTATCTATTGACAAATGGACCAAAAGTAAAGCAGATCTTAATTCTAGCATATGCTATCATTTCAGTCATCCTCCTTTTAGCAGTAATGGATGTTTTTCATTAGAGTGCTTGTATGCAGTTTTAAGGAAACCATACTGATACCTATGCAAATCTTTAAGCTTTAGGTGTCTCTCCAACAAGCCTCCAGGGCTACCACAGCTATTTTGCAATAAAGAGACTATCTGCAGGAAAATCCCCTCATCTGGGTGATGAAACATTAACAGAAAAGGTATTATGTCTGGAATTGACACCTTTAAATCTCTGGGATGTTCTTCCAAATACAAGCAAACTAATTTTTCAAAAATTTTCAACTCTGTACAAGTATTATAAATAGTACTCCAACAGAAAAGTACAGAATTGTGAATGCTGTTCCTGCAAAACATTCTGCAGGAATTTATATTCATGCTTTGAAAATTGGCAGCTATAAAAATTGAGAGACATACATATACGTAGTTTTTTATCCTGGAAATACTTGAATCATTTGAGTGGAATACTTCCTCCAAAAATCATCCCAAGGCAAAACTGGAAAATTTTAGCCCCACTGTTTCAAGTTGGGCATAATCAAGCAACAGAAAGGAAAGAAAAAAATCCAACGAAACCAACCAGGACAGGTCAAGCATCTCACTAATGAACAGTACTGCCAGCCCCATCTGTAATTATCATGAAATGTGACAACCTGTAACTAGTAGATAGCTTGGACCCATCTGTACTCTATCCCTAAGGATATATTAACAACTGCTAACCTATAAACCATCATAACGCTAAAAAAAAATTTACAAGTAAATGTAATGCCTTGTCTATGACTTAATTTTCAGAATCACTGAAACCACTGCTTCTGGCTTATTTGAAGTGGCATTTCCCTGAAAAAAACCAGCTCTTCCATTCTAGTGGCAAAGAGAATCTGGCAGAGACTACACATGGGGAAAGGAGTTGTGCTTTTTAGCTGTGCTTTTTGCTGTTTCTATCTGCTTTGGAGCCATTGACATGTTTCCAGGTGCAACTAGGAACACAAAGGGTAGGCCATGAATAGCGCTGATGATGAAACAATTTGTAGCATCCTGCCCTCGGAGACTGATGGATATCCAGGGAGTTACTACTTCTTTCAAGCTGCATTAACTGCTGCAGGATCCCCTCAGCACCAGCTGCAAGGAGCCTGTTAGCAGCAGTGCAGTTCCCGGAGGAAAATGCTCATGTTATCCATGGTTATTGTTTCCCCCATGTGGGATGGCCCTCATGCTTTCCACACCTATTGTGCTTTGCTTTTAGAAATAAGTTCCTGACAGGCACTTTGTGTTTGTTGCTGATAAAAATATCTTAGAGAATATTCCATTTAGATTCAGATTCTCTATTTATTTTGCAAGGTTACAAATTAGATACATACCTCCTGATGCTCTCCCACATCTATCAAATCTAAACTCGGGCTTATTTGGCATGTGGTTGAAGGAATTTACTTTTTCTTAAAAGCGTACCAACAGCCTTACATAAAGACATCTTTTAAAAGAGCAGAGATGATGTAAAAACGGTCCGAGCACCCCACTCCCCACGTCCATTTCTATGGTTCTGCAGTCACTACTTCCTCTTTTTTGAAACACCACCAACCCCCCACCCCCCAAAACAAACACAAAACCCCCCACCTAAACAAACAAAAAACTCCACCACACACACCCCAAACAAAAAAAAACTCAACCCACCAGAAAACAAACACTCCCAAGTTAAGGGGAACTGTCTGACTGCAGACAGACAGCAAGCAGCATGATTATCTGTATCCAGTACAAGCGATACATTTAACAGGAGAGACTATGAATCCCCCCCCACCCCGGTCCTAAAGCCTGGAACTGGCAAAATCCCTGCTCAGCTCATGGGACAGAGGGGACCTCGCGCGCTGGCGCTCCACACTACTCGGGCACGGTCTGGCCCAGGGCCTGGGCGGCTTCCCAGTGGTGAGTGAAAGGCGGATTCGGAGCTCCGAGTGAGACCCTCCTCCTTCACAGCAACCGCCTTCATATTCCTCTCTAACGCCGCCGTTATATACCCAACGCTAAGTGTCTGCTCTTTGCCGCCTCTCCTGCTCTCCCAGTTGATTAGTTGCCGCTAAAACAGTCAGGAAAAGCGTTCCCTCTGGAAAAAAAAAACAATCTGCCTGGAGCAGGTTTGCATTGGGAGTCTCCGCAGCCTGCGGGCGGCGGCGACGCCCCCACCTCCCCGTTCGCTGCGCTGCGCTGTCTGCCAGTCCGCAGCGCGGTTGCCGCAGCCGCTAGGCCGGTTGCTAGGCAACCGCCGCCCCACTCCGAGCCAGCAAGGCTCCGCCGCCATTGCGGTGCCACGTCTCTTCACAGCCCGTCACCCCCATCCGAAATTGCGCTCAGTGGTGTGGTTTCGAGCGACATCGAGCTGCACGCCCGTCTTCTCCTGTTGTAGTCCAGTGTCGCAACGGGAGGTGACGAGGCCCAGGGCGAAGTTTCGGCTGCTGCACCTGAGGTGTCCAGCGGCAGACTCGGGAGGTGGCAGCCCGGGTGGGCTCAGCACTGCGGCCCGTCTTTCATCCTCGCCTTCCCGTAACGCCCGTGTTATCTGTGTGTTGGTTCTGCGGGGTTAAAAGGAGCAGTTGGAAGTGGATAGGGGATGCAGTGGAAGCTGTTTTCAGTATGTTGCTGAGGTGGAGGCATCCTTGGCCCTTTGCTGTGGAGGGCAATTTGGTCCAGCTTCACTATCAAAGCCTGACCTGGCAATAAGTGAAAAACCACAGCTGTGTCCACAGGTTGTGTTTGCAACAGAAGACAATAGAAGTGGATAACTGTAGAAGTGGAAATGCACGATATTTTCCACCATCATTTGTCAGTAGGTTCAGCATCATGGTTTATATTCGTAAAAATTTGCTAGGTGTTTCTTAGGGGAATATTAAATTTCCTATCTACCTGATGCCTTTTATTCAAAGAGATGTAAATTGTATGTGGTTGCGTTTTTTAGTAACCATGCTGTAATGTGGATTAATGGAGATTTCATTCTAAACATCTTTACATAATGCCCATACGGGGATTGTTTGGGTTCTGGTTTGTCAGGAAAGAAATCACAGCATGTTTATTAAGAGCATAAATAGTCAGCACATTCTCCAGTTCAGGCATCTGGAAATACCTAGCTCATCCCATAGATACGGCATAAGATGCAATGTTATCATTACATCTTTTAATTGTATAGTAGTTCTCCCCACACTAACACACTAAAAATGGATAGATCTCCAGCCTGACACTTAATTTACAAGTGTACTTGTGGGGATACATTTCTCACAATGGATATCAAGGCAAAGATTGATGAAAAGCCTGCCTCAGCTAGGTGGTTGAAAGACCTTAATCACTTAACCATCTTCATCAGGGATTTGGTGAATGCTTTTCTCACATTACTATGTTTCCCACATGACTATTTGCTTTGGAGATAGTATATTTTTCCTTTTGTAAAGGGAAATTTGAACTGTGGTTTTGAATCTTTCTCAGATCTGAATTGCCCTTTGTTCCTCTGGTTATGGAGCACTGAAGGAGCTCATTGGAGTCTGGCAGGAAGCTTATTTCAATGCAAACAAAAAGAAGTTAGGAATAGCATTTTCATCAAGTGGAAAAAAACAATTGTCTAATGCTAGAAAGAAGAACTTAAGGGCTTCTTAGCTGAAAAACAAAACAAAACTTTTTTTTTTTTGTTCCTCTGCTGACATTTGATTGAAAAATCAACAATTGTTCAGAGACCATTTCTGATAAAAGAGGGAAATGGAGCATGTAGCTGTAATCAAACACAAGTCATTGACACTTACTGGCTAATAGTCAGTAAAGAAAATGATCAGCTGATTTTTACTCATGTATTTTTTGTATTTCTTTGGAGTACATCTTGCCATAGCCCTGTGGGCAGTACCCTGAAAAAAGTTTTAAAAGTTGGTGAGAAAATTGATTCGAGGGAACCCCCAAACTTTCCCAGTAGGCCTCTTTTTGTATACTTATTTTCCCGTTAGATGATCCTTGCTGCACATTTTGCATAAAGTGATGCCGTGATGTCACCTCCTAATCTTGGAAGTGGCCACTGTAACTGAATGCTAGCCCAATTTAATCCCTAGATCTGCTAGTTTTGGTGCATTGCACCTTTTTGCTCTTTTATCCTAACTATACTGGGTTCTATACCAGGTACAAGATCTTAGCTAGTATTTCTTGATCATGCAGTAGTTAGAGCTTTGTTCAGCTCCTTCATTCAAGCATCCAAGATCCATTTATTTATACTCTTCTGCCGTAAGCTTTATCGAGCTTTGCAGCTAGGAGAAGTACTACAATTTGGAATACATTGTAGACAGTCGGCTGGCCCTTTGCATTCTAAGTGCAAGAGCACATATTAAGTCTCAACTTTTTTTCTATAGTGTGATGAATCAGCTCTTTGATCTGGCTGAAATCCAGCCACTTAGTTGTAGTTTTCAGCCAGACCAGTGAGCTGACCTGAGTAAAATGCAGAGGTGAAGAAACGCTCGAGCTAGCACAGTGGGAAATGGTCAGGGTAACACTGGGTGGAGAATGGGGCTGTTGCCTCTGACAGCACCATCTCAGTGACTTGCTAGTTATATATCCATTTAAAATATTGGACAGTGTGTGGGAAGCCGTATTTTTATATAGCTCTTCTAAGAGCCATTTGGAGAAATTTGTTGTATAGAAACACCTACTGTTCAAATCTCACAGTTCAGCACATAGATACTGTACGAAGAGACATCTGTTGGAGCTCTGACTTCTGAACATACAATGCAGCATAGTATGAAACACATAAACCTCCAGCATGGAAAACTGAATTTTATTTGCTGCCTAGTAATTTCAGCAGTGGAATAGTGAGACCATAAATCTTATCAGAGATACTGCACCAGCTGTAAACTTTCTGCTTTCAGATAGGGCAATTTTATTATGCAATCTTTCATGGAGTGCTATGGGGTACTGGCACATCCAGAAGAGCTATAACCCTTTGAGATAAAATAGGTTTTCTTCCAGCCTTTATTTTACTTGTGTATAGAAAGAGCTGTGATGCCAGGTGCAGGTAAGAGAATGGACTCTGAAACAGGTTTTCTAAACTTGTTTGGTTTTAGTTTCTTTTTGGCAGGCTAAGGGGAAAGGAAAATACTGGAAGGAGAAAGAGTTAGGAGAAACTAGGGATAAATCTCTCTCCTATTCCACAACTATGCTTCCTTAGGCAGTCTCATATCTTTCTTTGTAAAGAAATCCTTGGGTCTTTCTTGTATGTGGTGTCACTTTATTCTGTGCTGCACCCCACTGAATCTTTAAGAACTTCTTAACCAACAGTGACTGAAATCAAAACCCCTTTCTTTTTGGCTTCTCTGGTATATGAAAAATAAGCTCTTGCTCTTTTGAGGCCCAGGGAGAAACACAACATACAGAGCAGCACAAAACAGGGAGAAACCTACATTTATTAAGACCTTAAAACAAGGGAGTGCCTTTACAAGTTTCTTGATTCTCATCCTGATCTCACACTCATCACTGATCTTTCCTTTTACAAAGCCTACCCTTTCTTACAGCTCTTGAATAACTGTGTTCTGTCTACTATGTTCATTCTCTGTTTTCCTAACAAATCCCTCTTGCTGCAGTTTAACCCCACAACCTGTTTGCCTATATGCTTGATAAAAAGAAAAAAAAAAATCCTGAAGAGAAGTTCCTTGGAGAACCTTTGTGGATGTATAAAGATTGTCATCATGTCTTCCATCGATGTTTTCAGTGTAAAACTAAGACAAAAGGAACTTAAATCCCACAATTCCATGGATGTTTTCTCATAAGTTATGTTTTTATTGCTGTGGTCTGAATTCTTTCCAGGTGGCCTCCTTTTTTTTTTGAAATGTAGTGCCAGTTGTACACACTGCTCCAACTAGAAGAATATTTCACAAGTTCGTAAATCCAAGTACTTTTTATTTCCCCAAGACTGAAAGTTTTCATTCATGCTTGGTTTGTGATGCAGTATTTACTTCAGATCTATTCCTATCCTATGGGGTTTTTTCCTTCATCCTGTGATTTTTCAGTTATTTATTCTTGCCTAAACATAAAATGTTGTATTTATATCTTTTGAATTGTACCATTTTGTGACATTCTTTTCTATTTGTTAGGAGAATTGAATTCTAATACTGTCATCCTGTTTACCTGTAGCTCTCCCAGCTTCATGTCATCTGCAAAGCTAGCAAACATTTTCTGTTCACCTAGATGACCATGAATAATTTAGTAGTATAGCAAGAGTTGTAAGTACTGTGAGGGGAAGAAATGACAGGAAATTACTCTAGAAGCAGTGTATTCAATTAAATGTGTAGTGCTGAGAGGAGGAAAAAGCTCCCTTTCCCTTTATTATACAGAAAAGAAAATAATTCATTTTAAAGCATAAACTTCAGAAGATTAAAGTTCTTGCAGTAGTATTAATATATTTTGCAAACTACAGCAAATACTACAGTAACTTACACTTTGGTCAAATTGCTCATCACCATTATAGTTTTTGGGACAGAATTTATCTAAAATTTAATTAATTGTTTCAGCAAAGAAAGTGGAAATATGCCAACATAATTTGCTCCTATCACAAAGCAGGGAGCCATTGTCAAAGAGTGAGCAAGCTATTATACAGAAAGGACTAGATGAGTTTGATGTTACTGGAATGAGATTAAATTCACAACTATAAATGAAAAGTCATAGTCTTAGGGACAATTCTAATACAGTACAGGAACACACAGCTGGAGAGTAAAAGGATCACAGAACTACAGAATGATGGCAAGTTTCCATTTGTACATTTTAATGCTCTTTGAACAAAGACAGTTCATTTTTACAGATTTCTGAGGAGAAGCTGGTGATCTGTTTTCCTTCTGATTGCATTAATTGGGATTGTCTGTAGGTTAAGGGGTCTGCAACATCCAGGAAAAGACTCAGAAGTTTCTCTAAGCTGTGTCCTGTCAAAAAATCATTCACCCTCACATAAAGTTTCTTTACATATACCACTGAACATTTCTTCAACTCTACTCTTTATATAGACCCTGAGTTTTCCACCAAATGATTAAAAGACAAAGTCCACTTCAAGCTTTCAGATGCACCATAGTAGTGGGAAGGTGGATACCACTGATGATAAAATTGTTCATAAAATGTACCAGTGGCTGTAGATATGAAGCTGTAGAGCAGTCAGAAGTCATCTATTACCAAAACTATTTTTATTCCATCTTTATATCTTAGATAAATTTTGACCACGTTTGAGCAATATTTTTAAAATAGAATTTTTTTTTTTAAATGTAAGTTATTGTACTGGTTTTTCATTTGATCATTTTGTCCTTCTGTTGCTGCTAATTTTATCTATTACATTTTCTATAACTGTGTAGTATCTCCACATATTTCTATGGTCTCCTATTTAGAAGTATTTTTTTCTCTTCTAGACTGCAAAGATCATATTGCATTTCCTGCTTATTCTGTCTCTCTAAAGTACTTGTTTTTTTCACCTTGCAGCCTAGTAAGTCTGTAGACCCAAGCATTTAAGGCAGTGGGACACAATGTCCCACTATTTATTTCCTTTTTGCCTCTACTTTTTGCTGTTCCTGCTAACACTATGTATATAGATTGTATACTGATGGAAATCAAATTGAGATCTCACAGATTCACACAGATTCACAGATTGCATTGGGTTGGAAGGGACCCTCAAAGGTCATCTTATCCAACCTTCCTGCAGTGGACAGGGACATCTCCGACTAGATCAGACTGCCCAGGGCCACATTGACTCTGATCTTGAATGTCTCCAGGGATGGAGCCACAACCATTTTGCAGGGCAGCCTGTTTCAGTATTTTGCCACTCATTGGAAAGGACTTCTTCCTTATGTCCAGCTTAAATCTACCCTGCTCCACTTTAAAACCATTGTCCCTCATCCTGTAGCTACAAACCATTCTAAACAGGCCTTCCCCAGCTTTCCTGCAGGATCTCTTCAGCTATTGAAATGTAGCTATAAGGTCTCCTTGGAGCCTTCTCTTCTATATACCAAACAGACCCATTTCTTTCAGCCTGTCTTCACAGGAGAGGTGCTCCAGCACCTCAATCATGTTTGTGGCTCTCCTCTGGACCCCCTCCAGCAGGTCCATGTCTCTCTTGGTCAAGGTCTCACCAGAGCAGAGTAGAGTGGCAGAATCACCTCTCTCAACCTGCTGGCCATGTTTCTTTTGATGCAGCCCAGAATGCAAAGTGATCATTGTTGGCTCCTGTAATTATCTTGGGTAATTTGAGACTCATACAATGAGAAAAGTGAGCATTGTTGGCTCATATAATAATCTTGGGTAATTTGAGACCCATACAATAAGAAACAATTACTTAATATATCATTAATGGCAAAATGAACCTTCTTTTTTTCATATTGTGTGAATTAGCCCAGCTTTTCAGGTACTTGGTTTATCTTCATAAGCAGCTACATAAACACATACCCACACACATAAATAATCAAAATACTTTTGTGGTTAGAAGTTCCTTTACTCCCTTTGTGAATCTGTGCTGTCTCATAATCCTCTTATTTTGAGACTGCAGAGCAGCTCCAAGTAAACCACAGTCCTAATTAAAGCCAAACAGAGTTTTGATCCAAAGCTTTTTAAAAACAAACAAAAAGTTACATGAAATTGTTTGCAAAATTGGTCTGACCAATCTAATGGCCTCCTGTGGTGGAGTGACTAAATCACTGAACAGGGGAAGAACTGTGGATGTTGTCTATCTGGACTTCTGTAAGGCCTTTGACTCAGTCTGTAACATCTTTCTCTCCAAGTTGCAGAGACATGGATTTGATGGGTGGACTATTTGTGGCTAAGGAATTGGTTGAGTGGTCACATCCAGAGGGTAGTGGTCAAAGACTTTATGTCTAGACAGAGACTGGTGGTGAATGGTATCCCTCAGAAGTCTGCACTGGAACCAGTGCTGTTTAATATCTTCATCAGCCACATAGACAGTGGGATCTAGTGCACCCTCAGCAAGTTTGCAGATGACACCAAGTTGCATGGAGCAGCTGACAGGCCAGAGGGATGGGATGTCATCCAGAGGGACCTGGATAATCTTGAGAAATAGGCCTATGTAAACCTCATGAGGTTCTACAAGACAAAGGGCAAGGTTCTGCACCTGGATCAGGGCCATCCTTGTCACCAGTATGGGATGGGAGATGATATGATTGAGAGCAGCCCTGCAGAGAAGGAATTGGGGGTACCAGTGGATGAAAACCTGAATCAGGAGCCATCAATACTTGTGCGCAGAAGGCTAGTCGTATCCTGAGCTCTGGCCAGCAGGTCTAGGGAGGTTATTCTGTCCCCCTGCTTTGCTCTGGTGAGACTGCACCTGAAGTGCAGTGTTCAGCTCTGAAGTCCTCAGCACAAGAAGGACATGGACCTGTTGCACCCACAAAAATGCTCAGAGGGCTGAAATATCTCTGCTATGAAGAAAGGCTGAGATAGCTGGGGTTGTTCAGCCTGGAGAAGAGAAGGCTCTGGGGAGACCTGATTGTGTCTTTTCTTAAAGGGGACCTGTAAAAAAGATGGGAACAGTAATTTTAGCAGAGCCTGTTGCTATGGGACAAGGGGTAATGGTTTTAAACTAAAAGGAGATTTAGATTAGATATAAGCAAGAAAGTTTTTACTATGATGGTGGTGAAACACTGGAACAGGTTGCTCAGAGTGGTAGAAACCCCATCCCTGGAAACAGTCCAGGTGGGTTTGGATGGAGCTCTGAGCACCCTGATCTAGTTGAAGATGTCCCTGCTCACTGCAGCAGGGTTGGACTAGATGACCTTTCAACCCAAAGCATTCTATAAATCATCAGAGACAGAAAATGCTATCAATTCAAAGAAATTTCTGAAAATGCTTATAACATTGTTTTAAACTATTGTGTATGATTAAATGATTCAAGACCAAATCAGTATTTCTGATTTATATTTGTGTACTTCTGAATTATATTTCTCATTTGTCACACAGTTTTCTTAGTTGCTGAAAATTTCAGAAATGCTATTTTGATCCAGTCAAACTATTCATTGTCTCACTACACTTATCAAAGCACCAAATCATCAATATTTGTCCCTCATTGTCCTTTGTTCAAAGCCATAGTGCCATTTCCTCAGCGACTGTATTCTTTCCTTCTCCAACCCCTCTCATTTTAGAGTGACCATTTGCATTTGTTGCTTTCCACAGTTTCTTTAGTGATCTTCACAGCTGAAAGAGATCAGAGGTACAGAAGTAATGACTGCCTGAAGGTCTGAATTAATAGATACAGTAATGTGTTGCTTAAAAGTTTTGAAGGAGATGGATTTGGGTATCTGTGAGAGGAGGGATGGCAGAAGGTCAATGGTGGGGAAAGAGGCTAAAAAAGTTTTAATAGTGCATCATGACAAAAAGTATAGAAATCAGTAAGTGTGGAAAATACAGAGAAAGCAGGAGAGTGAGAAGAAGTAGGGTGGCATTTAGGAGAAGTGGTGCACTAAACTTGTGTTTTATGGATTTGCCACATTGAGGGGCTTACAGCATTTATGCTCACCCAGCAACCTGCTACAGCAGGTGATTTCTGTGTAGGAATCTATTGCTGCAGTGAACACTCAGAACTGCCATCCTTTCCTCTCACTGCCAGCTTTCCCAGATTTAGAAAGAATACATGGCAAATATATTGTATGAATTTATTTTAGGAAAATGATGCAAACTATCGTTTAAAATAATCCAGACTGCCCATAATCCAGTTGCAGCAACTGCTTTGGTTGTACACTGCATATGCAACCTCCATTTTTCTGTTTCTCTTACTTCACTGTCCCTCCTACATTCTTTCAGTGTCACCTTCACGGTTTTAACAGTTATGGTCCTCATCAGCAGTAGCTGCTATATATTCAAAAGAGTTTTTGAGACTCCTGAGACATGACTGGTTATATAAAATCATGTATTTTAGTCTCACTCTCAGTTTAAGCAAATGTTCGAGCATGCAAAAATTCTTTACCGTTTCTGGCAAGAATTTATGGCTGTCTATCAATACCATCTAGTGGCAGTAAGAGTTATAGCAGGCTCGCACAGGAAATTCCAGATTTTACTTCAATAACCAGGATCCTTCAGCAGGAACTTAGGTGTGGTCTGTAGAAAGTTTATTTATTTATTTCTATTAAAAAAAAAAAAAAAAAAAAAAGGAAAGAGAGAAGAAAAAAGACATGATGGAATTTTAGCTGCAGTATTGCAGTATTCCTGGGTGCCATTCCAAACCCATGTTAGGGCAAGATTCTTCACTGGTAATGAATTTTTAATTGTTTCCTGCAGTATCGAACAGGATTATGCAGTGCCTTTTTTTTTTTTTTTCCTTCCCCTCCCCCCCCCCCCCCCCCCCCCCCATCATTGACAGTACAATCTAACAGGATTCTGCTGCAGGACCACTTTCATTTCCCTAATTAACCCTCCTGCTGCTACTAGTCAGTGCAGCTTCCAGCAGCAGTTTGCTACAGACCATCCATGACAGAATGCACCAGGTGCATTTGCTCGCAAAGGAAGAGCATGCTCATAGGGAGATCTGCAGGAGTGGATGTTTGTGTAGGTGGAAATGTCTGTGTGCATATGGTTGAAAGGGAGGAGAAAACATCATGTTGCAATTTATTTAGCAGGCTTAAAAAATATGAATTTATTGCAGTTGTGCTAGAGTATGTGTATTTAGCAAGATAATGAAACAGGATCATGCTGATTTTGTTCTATTTCATAGTTTTAATTTGATAATCGTTTTATGCCTATAATGTCTTACTCAGAAGTTGTTATTTTTTTATTGCATTGCTGTATTTTTAATGTGCTTATTCAGGAGGAAAACTCTTGAGAAAATTTCTTTAAAGCTATGGCAGAGATCCCATCTGTGATTTCAGATCAAAGTGTTTGCACTGGGGATATTTTCCACTTGTTCTTTATGACTGAACTGTCTGGAGACACTAAGAAGAGATGATTCTGCCCTTGTTTAGTGAAAATTGTGGGAAATATATACAATTGACGTAGTATGAGTAGTAGTGTAGTATATAACAAAGATAATTTTTGTTTAGTTTAGCAATTTTACCCGTGCACAGTGTGTTGCCTGGCAGGGCATCTGAATACAGGTACTTCTGCCTGAATCTTGTTTCCGGAGCTGGCAGCTCTGCAATAGCAGCATATTTGTACCCAAAGAAAAGCAGCACCTCACATTGCTTTCAACTCATCCCTCTGGCCTTACATGGCAGTAGTGGATTCCAGGAGTTAGTTATGGTCCTCAAGGAGAGAGCTAGAGGGAGGGTTGGTCCAAGGTACAGCAGGATAAGAATGAGATGAATCGTCTGAAGTCTTACTCCTCAACACTGAACCAGAAACACTTCAGAACTGTGAATTCTTCACACTGAATGTGGCAGAAAATATGTCCTACTTTATTCACTGGAATAGAATGGAGAGCATTACCTTTTATTTTTATTGCTATGCATAGTATATGACATTTTTTTGTACAGTCTATAAAATTGACTATATATTGTCACAATCACTAAGTGAATTTTAAACAAAATATTTTAAGAATTGATACCTTCAGAACACTCTTAAGGTGCCAGCTGCATAGTAAAATGCTTTGTCTTGGAATAGAAACAAATGAAAAAAATCTATTTCACAGCAGCATTCTCTGGGAAGAAAAATACTGAATTTAACAAGACGTCCCACAGAAAATTCTATTAACATATATTATTCCTTTATGTAATTATTTTTGTTGCTCTAATTTTTTTTCTCATTTTGTTTTTTTATACTATTTTTAGCACTTTTTTATGAGATAGGCTAAACAGTAATTAAGAGGTGCAGGATGAAAAGATGGCACAATCAGTGCTGGTACCACCAGGACCTGACAGCTTCCGGTATTTCACAAGAGAATCACTTGCAGCTATTGAGCAGCGTATCAATGAAGAAAAAGCTAAAAAATCCAAACAAGAGCGCAAAGATGATGATGATGAAGATGGCCCAAAGCCAAATAGCGACTTGGAGGCAGGAAAGACGCTGCCATTTATTTATGGCGACATACCTCCAGGAATGGTGTCTGAGCCTTTGGAAGACCTGGATCCATATTACATCAATAAGAAAGTGAGTATGTTGTATATGTCTATCAGACTTCAGACTAAATTACAAGGGACCCTCTCAGAGACATAGTATTTCCAATATTTTGGACCTGATCTTACATGTAATATCCCATTAGTCAGCTTCATTGGCATAAATCTGAATTGTAAAAACAAAAGGTAGTAATGAAAATTTTGGGGATCTGGTCTGTTGGTAGTGATGCAGTTGGGTTTGATTATTTTTTTTTTCTAAATTTTTGTTAACATTTGTAAGCTTCAGGATTTACACACAGGAAAATTGAAGTAGCACAGGGATTATCTTTAGAATTATTTTATTAATTGCTGTATTATAATGGAAGAAGCAGATCTTCACTATTAAACCTATCTCAATGGTAGCTAGACACCTTCTAACTACCTTTCTTCACTGTCAGATGGAAAGTTCTGGTTGTTTTTTCTTGTGGTTGGAAAAGATAGGGAAGTATGTAAAAGTAATTTCTCAGGATATGCCAAAGTCATCTTTTTCAATTTTGTAGTCTATAGAGGTATCATATATCTGAGTTAGTCTGGATGAAAAATTTTCCATATCCAGATTTACATTATTCTATGATTGTTATCCAAAAGGAGTATTTAAAAGAGGGGCATAAATACAGAAATAGAAACTCCTCTTAGAGTGTCAACAGAATGTTACATAGTGTTAAAATAATATTTTATAGAGCTGTTCATTTAAAAAAATTAAATAAACCCACATATTTTCTTTTTGTTTAAAGCAACAAAAACAGTTGTTATGGCCAAGTACAAAAGTGCTGAACTTTAGACTTTTGACCAGATGGCCCTGGGTTTCCTCCAGAATTTCAGTCCTTCATATGGCATCATACATATTGCACCATCATTTTTATGCCAATAAAGAAGAAATTACTGAGATTTTCAAAATTTTTGTCTTAATTTTTTTTTCTTGTGCTTTCTTTTCTTTCCTCTGGAAATTAGCTAGCAAATTAAAACAAGCAATTTTTTTAAAAAGCATGAAAGCAAAAAAAAAAAAGACTTCAAATGTAAGGAAGAAAATCCCCAAGAACTATTAGGTATCAAACTTGAACTAATTATAAAAAATACAAATGTGGGTATTTCCTGCAGTAATTAGGGGTATACCTCATCACCAATGTGATTAAATACAGACCGTCTTAAACACAACAGCTTAAATGTTTATTGCAGACTTTTTAAAACTCCATTTATACTATGGAGAATTGTGAGTTAAATTCGAAAACAAAGTTTTCAATTAAATACCATATTCATCTCACTTTACACAGGTGATTTACACTGTTGAAGTCAGAAAGGCAAATGGAATTTGGGTCGAAGTGCTGGTCCCTTCCTTTATAATTTCCCAGTTCTGCAGTAGTAAAAATCTAAATTCAGTACTGGAAATCCTAAATTTAGCACATGTATCATGCTTTGGAATCTAGACAAGTAATTCTGTTATTACCTGTGGACACAAAGTAAAATGCTGCAGAACTGCTTGTTCCTGATTGAGAAATGCATAGCAGTTATGGTGTTCTTTTCCAAAAGCATAGTGGTATCTAGTAGGAGATGCAGGACTCCATCATATTAATTTTGTTGGTGTTCTTTGCATATCTTTGAGCATCCTTGTTTAGGTCAGGCTCCATTTAAATTTTTTTGGATGTCTTGATGAGTCAGCATCACACAAACAATACTTTATCAGAGGTTTTCTCAGAAGGAAGAACAGAAAACACATGAAACAGAAAACTCTGAGGGCATATTTTCTTGAACTCAGGAAGAGCATTAATAGCTTTGCAAAACAATGGTAGTAAATAGGACATTACAGGCCAATCCTTTCTCCTGTGCAATAAAGGATCAAAGCATAGACTGAGAATCAGTGGGTATCTATCTGGGAATGGCAATATGTTCAGTTTGGAAGCACTGAAATTTATGATTTCAGGCCTGGGAAACATGCTGTATCTGGCACACCTGCTCAGAAAGTAGAGCATAATCCTTACAAATGCTACCCTCTGATTCCAGATGAAGCAGATCATGGCTACTGGCGGTGCTTCAAGTCTGCACAGTTTATATTCCCTTTGGGCTTTCTAGGGCTGCCACAAAGCTAACTGGATCCCGTTACCTTTAATGAGCATGAACCCAGGTGTAGAAAGAGATTGCAGAAATAGATAGGAATTTCCCCAACTGCATGGAAATATAAATAATGTAAAAGCCTGCTGCATGGTAAATAAAGGCTTCATTCTTAATTTCCCAGGTTTTAAGAAAGCTGTTACATTTACAAATGCTTTTTTAATGCTGGTGGTACACAACTTATTGTTTAAACTGTGGACAGACAATGAAAATACATTGTCTTGAATTGCTTGAATTGAGCTTTTAATTGCTACTAGGTAACAGTAAAATATAAGAAAAATAGACAGAATTGCAGGTGTGAAACTTGTTTAAAAGAAATAGTTGAAAAGAGAAGCAACACATTGTTTTAGAGTACAGCATAAGCTATTTAGTACTTAGTATTATGTTGAAAAACTGATTATTTAACGCCCTCAGTTTCCTTATTTTCATGAATATTATTCTTAAAATTTATATCACATGAATACTTAGTACTTTGTGATAATTAGTAGTGGCTATTTGATTCAGAGAATGCTGAGATTTAAATGGCTTTTTAAATGTTATATACCTCAGTGTATATATTATAAGGTAGAAAAAGTATACAAATTCCTCAAACATGGTGTGCATTTGTGTCTTACACACTTGTCTTTGTCATCTAGGTAGTGATATCAGAATTGTTTCTAATTTCTAAATAAATTTACTCAATTCTTTTTTTGTGCAGTTACATTTGTAGTAATTTGGATAGGCTCTACTATGTGTGACTGGGGGATTGTGATACTGAGGGAGGTATCAATAGAATAAAACTTTGACCAAATATGGTTAATTATAAAATGAAAAGTATTCTGGGTTTAAATTTGTGACTTGTTTGTAACTTTGTATCTTTAAAATGCTTTTTTTCATTCTGTTTCTTTTTCCAGACCTTTATAGTATTGAATAAAGGGAAGGCAATATTCCGATTCAGTGCCACCTCTGCCCTGTACATGTTAACTCCTTTCAATCCTCTTAGAAAAATAGCTATTAAAATTTTGGTACATTCATATCCTTTTCAAGTGGTTAGTCTAAAACTGTAGTAAATGGTATGTTACTTAATATTAAATCATTCTCTGACATATGTTGCATGATCTATAGTGCTTTGTCCCTCTCCTCTCTATTATTTCTTTCTTCTGTTCTTTTTCTTATTCCCTTTTTACATTTGTGTTCATTGCTGGATCTTAATATAGTAACATCAGAAGCCAGACAACCAGTCATCATGCTCTACAATTTCTTCCTGTGTCGTCTTTTCTTCCCCCAGCTCTTCTCCCCCTCCCCCCGTCTTCCCTCTTATTTTTCCTGTAATCATCACATCTTTTTTCATCTTTCTCCTCCTCCACATTTTTCATAAACTGCAGATATACTGCTCAAAATACTTTCAGTTCTTCACTGACATTTTGTGTTAAAAATCAAATCTTTGATCCCAGGTTTGTGCTTGCATGAATATTTAGTAAAACTATGGATTCAAAATTCCTTTTCATATTCTGATTCAGATCACAATTGCAGAAAGGTAGGTTGATAAAACAGCATAGGTTTCTTACTTTATTATACATTCTCAGTCCTACATGTATCTTATGTAATTTATTTCTTGATCATTGTTGCATTATGCACTGGTGATACTTTTGATGTTTTAATTTCAGTCTTCAAGTATGTAGAGATTTGCAAAACTAAATGATCTATTATTTTAGGTTTTTTTCAGTGTCTTGATAGTTGACTATAGTAAGCATCCCACTGCTCTGATACTGAATGCTGAGATGTGCAATGAGAGCATTGACTTCAGCAAGTCTGCTTACTAAAGGAACAAATATGAATGTTTGCACACTTGCATTTTACAGAAGCCTAACATAAACACGTTGAAAGTGTGTTTATTGTGTGTAGCACTACATATAGGCATCCTAAGATCACATAGGATAGATTTTGAAAGGACTTTTTCCAGTCTTTATATAATGGGAGTGGTTGTTATGTGTTACATGTTGCTGTCAATGGGTAGCATAGAAATGTTAGCATGTTATAGAACGTTATTCTGTTACATGGAATAAGAGAAGATCATGGGACTGAGATGGTGGTGAAGAGCTAGAGTCACTGAAGTCAGAATGCTAAAAAAACGTTGTTTAAAATTGTGGGAATGTATATTCTGGTTATTTCTCCACCAATGAACGAATAATGTGGATCTAAAACTCTGCAAGGAACATTTCATCAGAAAGGATTTTGAAAGCCTATGAGAAAATACAAGTTTGGGAAACAGTCTTCTAGCACATTATTTTTTATGCTTGGGTTTTATTTGTTTAACACCTTTCTTTCTCTTCTTTTCCATTCTCATATGAGCTACATTGTGAGAAGTTAGATTCTGAGTAAAGGGTTTGAAATATACTTCCTGAGCAGAAATCCTTCAGAATTTTTGAATGTAATGCCACAGTTTGACACTTCAGAAGGGAGAGGTATTTACTGTCACTTGAATTTTTTAAAATTTTGTTTTATTTTTTATTACTGTAGATATGCAAAGAAAACTTTGTGAGGGGAACCTCACAATACTTGCCACTCCATTATACTCCGGGTGAACCTGCATTTTAAGTTACAGAAGCTTAAGTGCTTCTCAAAATCGTTTTGTCCTTTTCCTAGTTTTAGATGATGGTGCCATCACGTGGACATTTTGTGCATCATCACTGTGGGTTTCATTTTGGTGTTATCTTTTCTACAATTGTCATCTATTCTGAGAGTAAAAGGTCATGGATCCAGAGCAGTTCTGGTAAAACTGATGAAATGATGCTTTGGACCTTTTCTGGAATTCTTTTTAAGTTTCCTTGTTTAAGAATATCATATGCCTTCCCATCCACATTTATGTTAATAAGACATATATAAAGCAAACAATAATAAAATACTTTTTATTACTACGTGATAACTACTTTTCAATATTTGTATTGTAATGATAAACAAAAATGTTGTATGCAAAATTTTATGGTGATACATAAAAGAAGAAAAATGAAGAAAACTTATTTTTCACTGTATGCAAGAAGTAAATCAGATTTGTCTGAAACATCCAAAAGAGATGCTTTTTGTCTTATTCCACTAAATTAGAAGCTACTTCTTCAAACTTTCACATTTTTATCCAAAAGAAAAAACAAGGCCTTCTTAAAATTAAGGGTTGGGGGTTTTTATGTCTTTCAGAATTTCTAATTTTTAGCATATGATTTTTCTCTTGTAGTTATAAAGCAATGACTGTGGAAGCCTTAGCATGTTCAGGGCTTTTCCCTAAGTGTTATTGGAGATATAAATAGTTCCTGATAGTGGAAATCTGCCCAAGCAGCATGCTCTTTGATTCTCTTTTCATGAAATTTTTCTGGTTTACATTCCTTAACCTGTAATCTACATTATTCAGCATGCTTATCATGTGCACTATTTTGACCAACTGTGTATTTATGACCATGAGTAACCCTCCAGACTGGACAAAGAATGTAGAGTAAGTTCAATGGATTTTCTTTGAATGATATTCAGTAATCCAAAATAAAGTGCTGTAAATTATTTTATATTAGGATGGCATCCACTGGCAGCAGCTACCTTGTCAGTATAATCTTTCAACAGGTATTCAGATGCTATTTTCTTCTGTGAAACATTAAACATATATTTTGCCACACTTGCTTCACTACAAGTTGTTCAGTGTCCATCCTCCCTCTGTTTGTAGTACTAAATGAGGAATGTAGGAAGAGAATCCAGTCTTATGACCATGCAAAAAAAAAGTGGATTATGAATATTTTCCTCCACTGCCTTGTCTGTTACATCTGTGCAAGAATGTGGGGAAATGCACTCTTCCATCTCTATTGCAATAACCCACACAGATCAGGTGATAGTCTAAGGGGTGACTGTATTCACCATAGTGCAGCTTTCCTTTACCAAAGACAATGTAGCAATGGAAATCTTGTATGAAAAATAAGCTGTTAAAAAGTGTTTAAGTCTTTATGGCTAATCTTCCCATAGGAAGATAACAGGTCCAATATGATGTCAACTGCTTGGTGACAGTATACAATTGGCGTCTGTTTCATAATAGTTTCAAGGCTGCAGAGCACAGTGTGAATCACTGGGCTTTATGGTGCATCGTTTTTGCAATAGCATTTTATACTTCTGCTCCTTGATTCCTAACTGCTTTGGATGATACATAGCTGCTTGATCTTCAATAATCAAAAATTAAATTATGGTCAGTATAGGCATTGTCATTTTGAGTTCTGTATGAACATGTATGTATTTAGAATATCTGGCACATAATTAGTATTTATGAATAAAGATAGCTACCTTGAATATTTCTTCATGACAATAGATTATGCCATTTAAATATACAACAGAAGTCCTTATTTGTTGAGTAAAGTTGTGGAGACATTTATTAGTAATTGCACTGAAAAATTCACGTTGGAAAATTGGTTTATGGTTGGCTCAAGTCTGAAAAACTGTTCAAGCTTTGTAAGCAGTTCAGTTTGAATTCTTTTCCATTGAAGATATAAATGAAACTAAATTTCAAGATGATGTCATTCCGAGAAAGGAAATTGAAATGACTCACAATGCGAGAATTTAGTATTTTTACTCTTTATATTTCAGCCACATTTTTTAGTCAAAATGAATGCTGAATTTTATTGGCATTTCTCAATATTTATGGTTATTCTTGCACAGGGTCCTACATCTGAAAACACTCATTTTATTCCACTGCTATGCCTCTCTTGATGAAGGTGAAGTACTGGATGTACCTGCTTTTTAAAAGTGTCAGTGAGGACTGATAAGGGTTACCACATTGCCAGCTCATGGTACTAAGCAATGTTTCAGCATAAAAGTAACATTGAAGACAGAAATTTTTAATCTAGAAGCAACTTCTGAAATCCTGTCATAATCCATCACTGCGTTTTGTTATGACATGGATTCAAATTGGACATAAACATGCACCAATGAATTCACCAGGAATTTTCCGACCATCTCATTTGTATAGATTATAGAATTTGAATTTAAGCTATGGTTGCCATTTAGTCTTTTAATCACTGTTTGATTCCTCCTTCCTTGTGCTAAAAGCTCTACAGATAAAGTTGGTTGTAACTTCCATCAAGTTCTCATGCTACCTAAGAAGAAAATGAGAGTAAAGCAACTAGGGAGCATAATATGTAAAGATAATGTGTGTATTTCCATAAACTTTGTCTTGCATCTTTTCCTCAGATACACATTCACTGGAATTTATACCTTTGAATCACTTATTAAAATACTTGCAAGGGGCTTCTGTTTAGAAGATTTTACATTTCTTCGAGACCCATGGAATTGGCTAGATTTCACTGTCATTACATTTGCGTAAGTTTTCTACTTTTTTTTTTGTTTGTTTTTAGTAGAAAGTCTTTCTGATAGCATGAAATCAGTGACTAAAAATTGCCTCGTATTTTGTCAGCCAGAACATTTGGAGCCTGGACTTCCTGCAGTTTCAACACGTTTCTTCCACCTCTTTTACACATTTTAGTATTTCTAACTAAGCATGTGCTGCAGAGGCCGACATGGTGTGCCAGCCCGTTAGGACTGTGAATGCCATCAGCCTGAACTGTTCACATCCGGTCTCCTTTCTCCATACCAGGATTAAAGGAATCCTTTTGACTTCCTGCTATAAGATGACCAAATAATATATCAAACATCAAGTCAATGTGGTTTATTTTGATAAAAGTTAATTAATTTTATGTTCAGAAGCATATTTATAACACAAACAAAATACAGTGAACGGTGAAGAGGTCTTTATCAAAGACCCAAGCAATAGCGTAAAATCTGCCTAAATTCTGAGTAACTGTGGTTTAATCCTACAGGTATGTAACAGAATTTGTAAACCTAGGCAATGTTTCAGCTCTTCGAACTTTCAGAGTATTGAGAGCTTTGAAAACTATTTCTGTAATCCCAGGTAAGAAGTAGTTGGTGTAAGGTGTTAGGCCCCTCGCATCTCCAGCTGTTATTTGTGTGCTGTCATTGTGTTTGTGTGTGAACTCCCCTATTACAGATATGTGACAGAGTTTGTGGACCTGGGCAATGTCTCAGCGTTGAGAACATTCAGAGTTCTCCGAGCTTTGAAAACAATATCAGTCATTCCAGGTGAGAGCTAGGTTAAACACTGAGGCTGACTTTTGTTCTACAAAGGCTGTACTCAAGTTTCTAAAGCATAAGCCTTATGTGCTACACACTGTTAACCATACAAAAAAAAGCAGGAATCGAGATGTAATTTTATTTTAATTGATTCTTGCATTTCTTATATTAGCTGCATTTTATTTAAAAAAAATTAAAAATCAGCCTTTGAGTTTAACAAATTCTTGCATGAGATATTTGCAGTAAACACCCTATGTGATTTGCATCTTATGACATCAAGCTTTACACGTTTTAAATATGAGTTAATTTCAAGCTTTCGTACTGATGCAAATGTTACCATTTATTGCAGGCACTTGATATAGCTACTTAATTGAGTTTTAAGTCATGTATAAAAAATTTAAAGGATAGCATGGGCCATGCATGGGGTATTGTTTAAAAGATGTCTTTCTTCTCCAAACCATCACCCCTCTTTATATTTCATTCAAATATATACCTACAATGTATTTATAATGGGTTTACTCTTGGAGAATACTTTTTGAAAGGTTCGTATAAGAAAGGTTTGGGCAAGAAGCATCAGCAAAAGCAAATGATGCTTTTCTATGTAGGGTTGAAATACAGCATGAAAAATAAAATCACTTGTTTTGGCATAAAGAATGTGTTCAGTATTATCTACTTTTTATTTCTGTACGGTATAAGTAAGCATAAACTTAACAGCTTTTCATTCATCTTCACAAGTAATAAGGCTTTTCATGAAAATTATTGTATCACAAATGAAAGACTCATTATTTGTCATTTTGCATGAAACCTGTATCTTGTCAGGAAAAAATCACCCAATTTCTTGGTGTTTTTAGTATCTGTTTAACATCATAGTAAAAATCTTTTCTCTTTGCAGGCTTGAAGACAATTGTGGGAGCCCTAATTCAGTCTGTGAAGAAGCTCTCGGACGTAATGATCCTGACTGTGTTTTGTCTGAGTGTATTTGCACTAATAGGGCTGCAGCTGTTCATGGGCAACTTGAGGAATAAATGCCTGCAGTGGCCTCCAGACAATTCCACATTTGAAACAACTGTTATTTCCTACTTTAATAGCTCTGTAGGTGAAAATGGTACATTTATTAATACAACAATGACAACATTTAACTGGGACGAGTACATCGAAGATAGAAGTAAGAGTTAATTATATCATCTGCATTGATTTTCTGACCTTTTTTAAAAGAGATACAAAAGCATTAGTATCTTTACATTGCATTTAAAATAGTGTATTCTGGCCAAGAGGCATAAAAGGACTCATTTGGTATAGTAAATAAAAGAACAATCATAATGTAGTTTAACATTTTCATAATATTGCAGTGGGTAGCAAGATATTGTACTGGGTAGCAAGAAATTTCTGTGCTGGCTTCAAGTATCTTGAAATAGTGTGACAGGCCTAATATTGGATCTGAAACCATATAGGTACCATTACTGCCAGATAATGCCCTATAACATAAATCCACATTTGAATGTCAGTTAGCACATGAATCCTGACATAGCACATAAATTCAGCTGTGTTCTTTCTTCCAAAACTTGGTGTCCCTGCACCACACATCTTTGTACAGCACAGAAAAGCCTTTATGAGAGCTCTGATGATTTATCCCATTCTTCTTATTCTAGCAAAAAAAGAACTGGATTTGCTTATCTGTAAAAAATCAAGAAATTAGCATTTTGGTCTCCTTTGTATACCATGATACAGTATTTTCACCATTTTAGGTAGCTAATGTCACTACTGTGTTAGCAATTAAAAATACAGATAGAAAAGTCTGAACATATCTAGAGTAGATTTCTATTCTGTCTTTCATAATGGTAAAGAGCTTCAGTTTGTCTTGTTCAGTCTCTCAGGGTTTTAACTTTGTAATTAGGCATATTAGGGTTTTTTTTAAAGTTTCTAGAAATGTAACTGGTGCCTCTATCACTCACTGCAAGTTAGGAAACCCCAGTTTAGCAGCTAAATGCTTTTGTATTCAAGTCTCCTTGACTTATAATCTTTTAATATACTTATCATCTCAGCATGCTTGTAGTATCATAAAAATGTAATCTTGGAGAAGATTTTGGATGATAGCCTATTCTTAAAACCCCTCTGAAGAAGAGATCCCATTCCATCCCCCTTTAACCACTTCTGGTACTATACCACACAAAGTTTTTTCTAAATAGCTAACCTAAATTTTCCCAGTTTCAAACTGAATAAATTAGTAATTCTTCTGTGGACTTAGAAATAAGAAAATCATAGACTACTTTATATTAGTCTTTATGATTAGTTTAAAAGTCTTATCTTCTTTATTTCTGGTCTTTTCTAAACCAAGCAATCCTATTTTCTGTTTGTATTTTCTATATCTATTTTCACATTTTCTTGCTTTTTTGGGGGACTCTTTCCAATCAGTCTGCGATTTCAGTTTTTCTTTGTTTGAGATTTTGGGGGGGGTGTTTTTTTTAATGAGATGCTCAAATCTGGTGGTTACTCCTCCAATTAAGGTATGAGTTAGAAAAAAATACCTCATGTGCCATACATACAATATTCCTATGAACACTTCTCAAAATTGCATAATTTTTATATCAGCACTATAGTCAAAGTCAATTTACAGTTTGTGACAGTCACTGCATCTATTGGTACAGCAGTGGCTGTGACCAGATCTTGTCTATTTTGCATTTACGTATTTGATTTTGCCTTGTCAGCTGTAGCATTTTCCACTTGTCTCTGTTGAAATAAATCCAATTGTTTTTGGACCAGCTTGTCAGTTTGTAAAGGTCATTCTAAATTTCGTCATCTTCTCTCCTAGCTTAATGTCTTCAGAGTACTTGATGCATTTTTTTCTCTTACGTCATGTCTTGAGTTAATAATGAAACTTACAAAAATCCTGTATAGCATGGATCCCTGGAGAATCTTCAGAAAGATGCCCTTACAAACCAACACTGGGCCACAGGTGGCTGTTCTCTGAGAACCTTTTTTCAAGTATATTGTGTTGATTCCAGCCAGAACATATTTCCTTATTCACTTCTGAAAGTGTCATGTAGAAGTTGTGTCCATGACTATTGTCCTGTTATTAGGTTGGCAGGTAACAGGAAAAGTTTTCTATACACCACACTTTTTTTATAAATGTCTGTTGACTATTTCTATTACTATATTGTTATCATTTTGTATTGGACATTTTATTATTTAAATGTTTTCCAAAATAGTGGGCTGAGAGTTGAGCTGACTGCGTGGTTTAACTGGATCCTGTGCTTAACAGAGTTGGAGCTGTGCCACATAAGAAGATGAATTAGGCCCACAGACAATTTTGAAAATCCAGCTTGGCACCTATCTGTACTTTTAAACTTTTCAAGCTTTTTCAGTAAAGGTTAGATCTCGCACACAGTGTGACTATGTGAGCACCAGAATGTCTGAAAATCCAGTGTTCTTTCATCTGGAATCTATGCATAGATTGCAGATGCATAAGTTATGTACATAACCTTTCTGTCTCTTCAAAATAAGCAGATTTTATGCTGTCTCTATTGTATACCGGTGGTGACAAGAGCAGAAGCAGTCAATAGGAACTGGTTGCAATTCCCTGCTCATCTGTTTAGCATTAGGCCTCAGTTACTTCATGCCAGCTAAGCTAGTCCATGCCAGCTGGCAATGAATCTTGAGGAACCATCTGCTTCCTGGGAACAGCCAGAACATACCTAATTTTGGCAACTTTATCTTAATATGCCACCTGACCGAAAACTCTCCACTGGAGATTCCCATTTTATTATAAGAATCCCAAAGTAGGAATTGATGGCAAATAGGTTTTCTCTTTCTTCCTTAAAGCACAGCGGGGCAGTGGGAGGGGTGTGGAATAAAAAGAGTGGGGGAAAACAAAGGAAAAAAGATGAAAAAAGGGAAAAGGAGAGGAGAGGAGAGTTTTATGTGTAGTATTTTTTTATTGTACCGTGCAATAAAAGCATGTTTTTTTCCCTCCGCTGCTCAAGCCAAGATCCAAATAGCAATCTCTTGTGCATGTGGTGTAATGTTTTCATACTGCAAAAATTTCAGTATTTTTTCAAGTAATACTTGGATGAAATAAGATGTAACGAATAATTATAAATTAATAAAAGTACTGTATATCAAAACACATGAAAAGAGGATGGCAATTGCCATTATCCTTAGTCTCATTTTCCTGGTATTTGTTCACTCGTTTGCTGACATATACAATTTAGTATTCCCCCCATTGTATCTTACTCATTTGAGTAGGTTATTGAGAATTACCTGCACAACTACCTGTTTTCTAAAGAAAGGCCAACTTCAATACTCTATAGCTGTCAGAACAGTATTTTTCCATGTCTTTTTTCATTCCTAATCATTATATATTGCAGTTAAACTGTTTCTTAGTTCTGCTTTTTTTCTTTAAAGTGTAAAGGTCTATGTCATTACTCAGTTTCTATTAGGTATAAATGCTGAGATGATTTTTGTTGTTATTTGTTTAAACAGGTCATTTCTACTTCTTGGAAGGACAAAATGATGCTCTGTTGTGTGGCAATAGCTCAGATGCAGGGTAAGAAAATAGTGTTCATTTTTTGTTATGCATTAAGAAAAAAATAATTACCTATTTAGAATAGTTTAGGTGGTCAACGTTAGTATTAATTGTACTGTAGAACTTCAAAGTACCAATGTTTAGCAATTGAAACTATACCTAAATATAACCATCTATATGATTTGAGTTTCATCAGCATCTTAGGGTAATTTTGTAAGGGTAACCACACAAACACTATGTGCATAAATGATGCTGCCAGCTTGCTGACAACTTTTTATCATGCACTATGTTAGCTGACATTCTTCTCTTATCCAGGTGGAGATGTATTGATATGAAAATTGGTGGGAAAGGGTAGATTACTATTAGTTATGTTAATAAAGCATTGAAATATCATTAGGAAATGGAATTTAAAATTTTAAATCAATAATATATATATTTTTATCCTTGGTATGTAGATTAAAATCTTACTTGTTCATAATTTCGTTAGCAACTGGTACTCCTTAATGATTTTTTGATTTACTATAGCATATTGTAATTTAGAGTAGTTGTTAAAAATAGCATTTCCTCTTCTTTTGTAGTCAATGTCCAGAAGGATATATATGTGTGAAAGCTGGTAGAAACCCCAACTATGGCTACACAAGTTTTGATACATTCAGTTGGGCATTCTTGTCACTGTTTCGATTGATGACTCAGGACTTTTGGGAGAATCTTTACCAGCTGGTGAGGACTTATTAAAATAAACAGCACCATCACCAATACCATTACTGCATAGTACTTTTATAGATATTTTCATTCATGTGTCCCTAAGACATTGGGACAGAAATCATCTTTTATTTCATATATGTAAGCTGTCTAAAGTAATAGAGCCCTCGTTCATGATTTAGGTTCTCACGTGCTACTTGAATGCATAAGACATAGATTCTGTTTTTATGAAGGAGGAGAAGTGTTATTGTTTCTTTTCACAAAGGAGTAAATGAACTTAAGTTGTTAAACCTTGTTACCCAGACATGCTATAAATAGATTCTACTTAAATTGATTTGCTGTCTAGTACAAATATGATGTCTTTGAAAAGATTACATCTTGTCCCTGAACTCCACATGCCCTTAACCTGAAGGACAGCGATGTGTGCAGTGTGGTATTTTGTATACTGCACTGTCTTTGTGGCATTGTAGTTTGAGACTAGCAAGGCAATAAGGTAAGATGCTGGTTAGAAGGCCCCACTACTGTTAAAGGTGGTCATATAGATGTATATTGGGAAAAGCAACTGCTACAACATTTTTAGTGATATATGTCATGTATTCAACCTACAGAATCTTATTTACCTTGACCATAGCATATACAAAACTTGGAATTTGCACATGTAGCCAGCATATACTATTATTTTATATGTGGAAAAAGTAACTAAATAATCTTGTTCTAACTCAAAGCAACCTTACAATGTAGTTCTAGATTATAACACAGATGCTACCATATTATGCAATAGTATTTAAAAGTCTGCTAAAACTGTGTATTATCTTTTTTTCTCCAGACACTACGTGCTGCTGGGAAGACATACATGATATTTTTTGTTTTGGTCATTTTCCTGGGTTCTTTCTACCTGATTAACTTGATCCTGGCTGTGGTTGCCATGGCCTATGAAGAACAGAATCAAGCAACCATGGAAGAAGCAGAACAGAAGGAAGCAGAATTTCAGCAAATGCTGGAACAACTGAAAAAGCAACAGGAAGAAGCTCAGGTATCCCTGTAAAGTAAAATTTCTTCTTCCATTCATGATTGTGATCAGATGCTTTATGTTCATGTATAAGAATACTTTTATTACCCTAATCCTAACGATACATTGTCTTTGGTCTTCTAAATTTCTTTGTTTTGCAAACAAACTTTAATATTTCCCATTGCACTGTTTCTGTTGGTTTGAATGACAAAAATGAGGACCAATAAACTAAATACTGTTTTTTTCAAATTGGAGATTGAAATTAACTTTTTGCTGAGCACTTGAAGTTGCCCAGAGTGCCTGTGGAATTGCCATCCCTGGAGATAATCAAAAGCTGTCTGACCATGGTTCTGGGCAGCCTGCTTTAGCCTGTTTGTGCTGGGGAGTTGAACACAATGACTGCCAGAGGTTCCTTTCCAACCTCAACCATTGTATGATTCTGTGAAATAGAAATAGAAATGGGGGAAAACTGGATTTCTACATTTTTAAATAGCAGAAGCAAATATATTGTAGGTGCTGTAAGAAAAATATTTTGCTTTAGCAACATTGGTCTTTTTCTGCTCCTTCCCCAGCTGTCACAGCAAAAAGCTGTGTTCCAGTTTTAAAGGAAACTGGAGAAAAAGTTGCTGTGGTACACATCTCATGAGTATATACTGCTTTGAAATTCCTTTTCATTTTTTGATAGCTCCAAAATCTTTAATAGAATAATTGATAATGTCTGCTTGGCATGTGGCTACACAGAGCAGAAGCTGAACTAGGTATTTTATGTAATGCTTAATATGATTAAAGCACCTAAATGCTAAAGGGAGTTTTTGATAGTTTGGTAAATTGGTACCTGCTTTGCTGGTGTGTTTTTGGTTTTGTTTTTTTACTACAACTTGTAAATAAAAGTTAATCCAGTGCTCCACAAATATTCAAAACTTAAACAGCAACAAATCTCTAACAGTCTGCAGTTTAACTCATATCTCTGATTATAATTTGCAAAACTGAGATAAACAATGTTCCACCAGATCTTTAATAGACTAGAGAATATCCAAAGTCCAGCAAAATGTTGCAAGAAAGTGTTGCTTCCTAATAACAGGAATTTTTCCTGTTGTTTGAGCTATGATTGCTTACTTTTACACAGTGCTTCAGGTGGAAAATTCATTGCAACATACTATTTTAATCTAAAACACATGCTCATTACCCTGGTTCTCTGACAGCAGAGTTTTCCCATAGGCTGCTCTAAGTCATGGTTTCTGGAACAGTGGTAATTTATGCTTCCAGTGGTATTTCACAAATTATACTAGTTATGATATGCTGGATTCAGTGAAGTGAGATCATAGCTTTTATTTTATTTATTTATTTATTTTAAATGGCAATAAATTTAAAATAGTGTGTGCTTGCATAAATGTAAATTGCATATGTGTTTGTATGTATAGGCAGCAGCAGCAGCTGCAGCAGCTGACTCAAGAGATTATAGTGGAGTAGGTGGAATAGGTGGATTCTCCGAAAGTTCTTCTGAAGCATCAAAACTAAGCTCAAAGAGTGCTAAAGAGAGGAGGAATAGAAGAAAGAAAAAAAAGCAAAAAGAACAATCTGAAGGCGAGGAGAAAGATGGGGAAGAATTTCACAAATCTGAATCAGAGGACAGCATCAAAAGGAAAGGTTTCCGATTCTCCATTGAGGGGAACAGACTGACATACGAAAAGAGATTTTCTTCCCCACACCAGGTACCATAGTATTAATACCTCTTAAATGCCTTTGTTTTCTAAGTATCATATGAAGAAGACCCTGTAAAGTAGTTTGATCAATCTTTGCAAAAGATGCCACAGATTCTTTAATATCATAAATCAAAGTATGATCAAACTAATAATTGCAGCCAAAGATGCATTTTAAGAGATGTGAGTTTTACTCTGAATTTTTGTGTGAAAAATCAAAATCATGTGTATTAATTAAAACGAGTGGTATTTCAAGTTTCTTAATGAAAATGGACCTATCTCCCCATCAAGATAGATGTTTTCAGCGTGACCAATGGCTTCAAATTTGGCGCACAAAGGAATTTCATTTTTTCAATGAGAAAAGTACTAAAACATGGCATGCAAAAAACCCCACTAGAAATGGCATAATTATTCACATGAAATTTGTCAAATTATTTGATGTGAGACCATTAATTCTGTTGTCGTAAAGAAGGTAAAATATGTGTGACAATGTGTCCTTGCATGTGTTCTCTTACATTGAAACACCAGTGACTCAGACTGCCATCTGCATCTCCCATCAAGACATTTTATTTCATTTAATAGTTTTGTTCTCCTTTCAGCAGTTTTCAGAGCTCCCATTTGCCCACCTCTGACTCTTCCCTCAGCACAAGCCCAGGTCTTACATCCATTCTGTCTTTTTTCCTGCCCCTTTGTGTGCCTCAATATGCTTCTTCCTTTTATCCCCACCTTCTTGATTCTCCCTGGTCTTTATGACTTGGTTTCTCCCTTAGTCACTATTATTAAAATAATTCCTTCGTTTTTAATCTGCTTCTATTACTGTCTCTGGAAAGCCTGTTTCATCCCTAAATAGATCATAAGCATTCAGATTCTCTTCATGTATCACTTTTTCCAGCTCCCATTCTCAAAGAAGCTCAGACCTCTCTATCCAGTATTGTCTTATTAAGGACTGTCCTCCTTAGATCAGACTGCAGTGAGAATATAATGTTTCTAGCTTCCTATTTCTGACAAGTTAGCTCTTCCATCCATTTACTTCCTAATGTACTTCCTTTTTAAATAGAACTGTGCCCTTTTTTTTTTCAGTAAATTTTCTCCCTTTGGTCTGCCACCATTTTATGTTAACTGTGTAATCCCTGTAAGACTTTGTTAGTGAATTCAATTAGTTTGTGCTTCATTCTGTTCCTTATACAAATTTTCACATTTATATCCATTGACTTCAACTTCATGTTGAAGACTCATCTGATCCCTTAGGTGCATATTCTTGCTTGTGTCTTCATTGAAACTGCAGACATTCAACTGCAACTCAGTTCATCCATCTTGTAAGAAATGAAGCATTCCTCATACAACTCACTTCTCTGACCTTTTCATCTCCAACTTCATTTACAGCTGTTTACTATGACAATCCAGCAATCCCCACCCCTCTGATTTTCCAACCCTAGTTCCTTTTCATTCTGGGTACTAGTCACTAAACAGAAATTCCACTCATCAGTTTTTAATAACCTTTTCCTAGACAAAACTCAGGTTTTTATCACATCTTTGACATTTTCCTTGACATTTCACTTGCCTTCAGTGTAACTGACCATTATGTTCTTCTTGAAAACTTACTGTTTCCAACATTCATGGTGTTGTCTCCTCTCAGTTCTCCTGGTTTAGTTATGCTTTAGAGGATCCTTTTACCCCTCTGACACTTTTCTAAGGGGTTTCCACAAGGGGTTTTGATAGTTGCCCTCTCTCTCTCTCTCCCTCTCTTTTTTTCCCCTTTTTTTTTAATTCTATGCTGGACCCACAAACGTGAATCATTTTTAACTTGGACCACTTACCATGACCCAATTACTGCTATATTCATCAAGAATGTTGTTGCAAAGAGCACTAACCTATCTCATTGCTTTTACCTAATCTGCTAGTAAATATATCTACCGAAAGACATTTTTTAATGCCATAAAACATACTGTGCCTAAAGTGCCTCCCAACCCACCTTGCCTACTTACAGTAAATAAGTCCCTGCTTTGACTGACCCATCCCAGAGTCCATAACCTTCTGTTAAATTTTCAAACTAGTTTCTTTGAACTTTTTCTGATATGCTGCCCCTCATGCTTGGAAGAAGCTTCCATGAGTTTCCACAGAACACTTCATTGCTTTCCTCAAATCCCTCTTTAAAACTCTCTTTTACCATGCTGCCTACAGAAAACTTGACAGGGAAGTGACTTCAGGTGAGCTAAGACCACTGTTTATCATACCCATTAATTTTGCCTCCTTGTATTTCCTCTCTCTTTGTACTCATCTGTGGTGTAACACTTAGATGATCTAAGTTCTTTCCACAGTGCCTTTTTGTTCTGCATTTTGCAGTACCTAGAACAATGGGGCTCAGGTCCATAAAGATGAGTTGCAGAAGAGAAACAGACACTGCTTTGTTATGTATCATCTGTTCATAGAGGTCTTGGGTGAAATCAGGTGCTAATACTAATCAGTCAAGAGAATCACTGATATCCATTAAAGTTAATTCATGTATGTGTAATTATATGCAAGATTAGAGCATTATTTTAAGTCTGAACTTGAAAAGATCCTCCCGTAAGAGAACATTTACTCACAAGAGTAAAGTGATAAACTTTAGTGAGACTGTTCATACAAAACTACAGGCATATCTTTACATATTCAGGATAGCTAAGACTTAAAAAGTAAAAACAACAACAACAAAACAACAGCAAAAAAACAACCAAAAAATCTTATTCTGCGCTACTTGACTAGTATCTGAAAAACTACGATTTTTAACTAGGCAGTATTTGGGAGCTATCTCTGTGTGCAGACTGAGTTGCAGGAAATTTGCCTAAAATTTTATTTACTCAGTCTGCCAGACTAATGGCAACCTGGGGTAAATAGCGTCTGGATGTGCATATTCAGTTTATGAACAGTTGGTAATGAAACAGGCAGAATGGCAGAGGAAACAATTCTGTCAAGCAGTTTCTTTTAGTCTAAACCAATTGATTTCATATATCCAAAGTAGTAAAGTAACTAGTCTTTGTCTGTCACTTATGTGCTCTTTGTTTACTACCAAAAAGGGAGTGTATTGGGGTGGGTTGTAGTGGTTCATTTCTCTGTAGATTACCTTACCCTTTAAGACATATTAACACTGTGGGTTTGTTCCTCTGTATGAAAACATATTATATTTGAAAGGATTTTTATCTGATAATAATTATTTTTATTTGCCTACAGTCTTTGCTGAGCATTCGAGGCTCCCTGTTTTCCCCAAGGCGCAATAGCAGAACAAGTCTTTTCAGCTTCAGAGGTCGAGCAAAGGATGTAGGATCAGAAAATGACTTTGCTGATGATGAGCACAGCACTTTTGAAGACAATGAGAGCAGAAGAGATTCTCTCTTTGTTCCTCATAGACATGGAGAACGGCGCAACAGTAACATTAGTCAGGCCAGTAGGTCTTCCAGGACAATAGCTCCACTTCCAGCAAATGGGAAGATGCACAGCACTGTGGATTGCAATGGAGTAGTTTCTTTAGTCGGTGGGCCACCAGCTTTGTCACCTACTGGACAGCTTCTGCCAGAGGTGATGATTGATAAAGCAGCCACTGCTAGCAATGTAAGAAAGTCTGCAATAGCTCAGGCATGATGTCCTCTCCCTGTGTGATCAGCTACTGTTTCTACAAAATTTAGTTACTTGGGCATGATTCCCTTTCTGACCAAGCACTCTGAATGCTCTTTTTATATATTCCAGTTGTGAGATAGAGCAGAAACTGCAGAAACTGAAATTGTCTAGCTCTCATGAGGAAATACATGTTAATTTACTGGGAATTAAGAGAATGGCATAGTAAATCATTGAACAAATATAGGATATGTAGTCTTATACCTATTGATTCATTATGCTAATCAAAGATTTAACTGGAAGGTTTTGTATTTGTGTATTATATTTACTTAATGGAATATATTAAATGAGTGTTTAACTCCCCACTGATCATATACAAATCTTCTGATGTAACACTGATAGTACAACTGATATGGGTTGTGATAGTGTTCCTGTAGCAAAGTTAATTTTTCCTAGTTTATTTTATTTGGACATGGCAACATTATTAAATATTTTATCTCTTATTTTGCTTGAAAATGTGTGCTAGGGGATTGAAAATGTATTCAAAATTAGAATTATCTTAAGAAAATACTCCATGTTTTTACTGCTAGCTGCATGGCCTGTGCATTTTTATCTTTAGAAAAAAGACTTCATTGCCTAATTAGGAAGATATTTATGGCAGAGCTCATTGACAAGCATTTTTTTATAGTCTAGAAACTGTTTATAGTCTAAAACGTCTTTTAATGCTTCAACCCTGTTTCAATGAAACACTTAAACAGATATTCCTTAAGCACAAGAGCAATCCTACTGATGTATTTGACCATTTGCTATATACAAAGTTAGCCATGCATTAATCTATTGCAAAACCATGACATAAATGGAGCATGGTACAGGAAAGCAGAGTCATTATATATAAAAATCATTATACTTCTGTAATAGTTTGTAGCACTGTTCTTGTTAAATGAACAATTAATAGGCTATTTTACCAGTGTTTTATTTTCAGGGCACTACTACAGAAACTGACTTAAGGAAGAGACGGTCTAGTTCTTACCACGTTCCTATGGACTACCTGACGGATCCTAGTGCACGGCAAAGAGCTATGAGTATTGCCAGCATGCTTACAAACACAATGGAAGGTATGTAACACAGAATTTTTGTATGACAACACTGTAAAGTCCTGTTAAATGTATGATACGTTACGTAACAGTGGTGTTTTAAGGCAGCTGTTTTACCCTGATAGATACAGGCAAGATGAGATTTGTATACAGAGGGAGCATTTTATTCTTAAAGATGGACAGATATATTTGGAAAAGCAGTCAAGCTTTCAACGTGCTAATAGTTCGAGGTGGAAGCAGTAAACTTCCAAGCTAAGTGCAAGTAGAAAGCATGCCGTCTGCAGTAGAATAAATCCCTTCTATGAATTCAACAGGTGTGCAGTAAATATCATGTTGAGGTTTTTTTCCTGTGAGGCTGAATACAATGAATCTGAATCACGGAATTAAGCAACTATGTGTAAGAAAGACCAAAACATTACTTTTGAGGCTTAAATAATTATGCCCAAAATAGCAAATAGGAAGGTAATAATGAGATGTTTTGCATAGGTGGACCATAATACTGTCTAAATAGTTGTCTGACTTCAGGTTTGTCCTAAATGTTTATCATTCATGAGGAAACTCATTAAACATTTATTCATCCTATGCACAGAATCACAGAATGCTTTGCGTTGGAAGGGACCTTAAATATCATCTACTCCAACTTTTCTGCCATCAGCAGGAACACCTTCCACTAGATGAAGTTGCTCAAAGCCTCATCCACCCTGGCCTTAAACACTTCCAGGGAGGGGACATCCGCAACTTTTCTAGGCAACTTATTCCAGTGTATCACCACACTCATAGTAAAGAATTTCTTTCTAATACGTTGGAGAGAGTCCAGCACAGGGCCACTAAGATGCTGAGGGGACTGGAGCATCTCTCATATGAGGAAAGGCTGAGAGAGCAGGGGCTATTTAGCTTAGGGAAGAGGAGGCTGGCGGGAGATCTTACAAATTCCTGCAAATATCTAAGGGGTGGGTGTTAGGAAGATGGGGCCAGACTCCATTCAGTGGTCCCCAGTGACAGTACAAGAGATAATGGGCATAAACTTGAACATACAAAGTTTCATCTAAACATGAGAAGGAGCTTCTTTACTTTGAGGATGGCAGAGCACTGGAACAGGCTGCCCAGAGAGGTTGTGGAGTCTTCATCTCTGGAAATGCTCAAAACCCACCTGGACATGCTCCTGTGTGATATGCTTTAGGTGACCTTGCCTTGGCAGGGGAGCTTGAACTTGTTGATCTTCAGAGGTCCCTTCCGATCCCTACCATTCTGTAATTCTGTGACTATCTAATCTAAATCTACACTCTTTCAGTTTAGAACCATTACCCTTTGTCCTATCACTACACTTCCGACTTTGCTGTAGTACCAAAGGGCCACTATAAGGTTGCCCCACAGCCTTCTAGCACTCACAACCCTCTGAGGCTGTCCTCATAGGGAAGATGCTCCAGCCCCCTAATCATCTTTGTGGCCTCCTCTAGACCCACTCAAGCAGGTCCATAAAGTTCCTATGCTGGGCACCCTAGAACTGAATGCAGTACTCCAGATGGGGTCTCTGAAGAGCAGAGCAGAGTGGTAGAATCACCTTCCTAGACCTGGTGGCTGTATTTCTTTCAATGCAGCCCAGAATAAGACTGGCTTTCTAGGTTACAAGTGCACATTGCTCACTCATAATCAATTTTTCATCCAAATCCTTCTCAGGATTACTCTCAATCCACTCATCATCCAGTTTGTATGCCAGATTTCTAAGACAAATACATATTTTGCATCCTATGTAACATTTGCTTGTGAAGGGTTATTTAATCTTCAATAATTAGTATTTGTTTTACATAAAACTTAAAACATAGTGGGACAGATTATTTTTAACTTTTCTTTTGACTGACAGTACCTGAAGGAAATATCTACACCACACTGGAACAGAGAAGCATGTTTAAAATGTTGTTTTCATTTTTCTCTCCAGAACTGGAAGAATCCAGGCAGAAATGCCCACCATGCTGGTATAAATTTGCTAACACTTGCTTGATTTGGGACTGCTGTACTCCCTGGCTGAAAGTAAAACATATTGTAAATTTAATTGTGATGGACCCATTTGTTGACCTGGCCATTACTATCTGCATTGTCCTAAACACCTTGTTCATGGCCATGGAGCACTATCCAATGACAGAACAATTCAGTGGTGTGCTTTCAGTAGGAAACCTTGTAAGTCTTTCATGATATGCCATGTATGTGGAATGCATTTTTTTAAATTATTCTTCTGTGACTTACGTATATATGTTTAAAATAAAAGGTTGACTAGATATTTAAAAGCTTGAGATAGCTGACTTTAAACTTCCCTCTTTGTTGACACCTGTGGATTTCAACACTCTTGCTTTATGGAGCAAAGACACTAAGATTCGTTATCAATATGCATTTGGATTTTTTTAAACCTACAGCTTCTGTCATTGAGGCTGGTTAAAGAAATTTAGCTAGTATTTTTTCTTGGAAATCATAAGAACTTTCAGTTCCATTCCCACAACTCTTCCTCTTCTCACTACTGCCTCCTGATGTCCTGGGTATTCAGGGAATTGTAACAGGGAAAAACCCCATGCTTGCTGTGTTGCAGATTTACTGCAGCTCCCCAGGAAACAGTGACTTATTCAGGTCTTCCCGAAGAAGAATAGTTCTGCTCAACTTTCATGATAATTATTTTCCCAAATTGTCCCTCTCATAAACTTATCTTAATTGCTTGAAGCAAAAAGATCTCCCAAGGGCAAAGATGAGATGTATGGAGATAAAACTGAGCATTACAGTCAGAAGAGGTTCTATGTGTCAGTAATTATACTTGAATATTAGCAGGTTAAGTTAAAAACATATTTTCCCCATTTACTTCTTTTTTCTTTGGAAACCAAATATTGTGATGCATAGGTAAGCTTCAAATCTGAATTTAATTCCTAACTCCAATGTATGGCATTTTAGAGAAGCTGTTCAGATTTATCCTGGACTGCTTGTTGAAGATGTAACTTACCAAAAGTTGATAGTTTTATTTTTTTAATATTTTCTCACTCAGCTGGAGTAAGAAACTGTATCTTCCTTGCAGGTATTTACTGGAATTTTCACAGCAGAAATGTTTCTCAAGATAATTGCCATGGATCCTTACTATTATTTTCAAGAGGGCTGGAATATTTTTGATGGTTTTATTGTGAGCCTTAGTTTAATGGAGCTTGGCCTTGCAAATGTAGAAGGACTATCTGTTCTTCGATCGTTCCGATTGGTAAATATACCAAGTGAAATTTGTTTCTATATTGTATCTTTGCATTTGTGCATGTATGTTGTGCATGTTTTATTTGTACATTATATATTTGGCTAAACCAGATCTTTTCAAAAGCACTTGCAAAATTGCATACCCATTATGGCATATATTGATTATGTCAAGTTTGGTTTACATATTATCTTAGTAATATCTGTTTATTGTTCATGACATTGTCCACATTGATTCTGTTCTTGCAGTGAGTAGGAATTAACTTTTTTTAGAGTCGTTTTATCTCTAGGTGAGGGAATAAAAAAATGCAAGAGCTGCAGGCCCTCACTACATGTGACTGAAAATTAGTAAATCACTTAGTAAATAATGGATCAGTTAATGAAAGTTTGTTGACATTTTTAGATGTCAGACTTTGATTACCAGTTTGCTTATATGGTTTGTTACAGAAGAGAGTAGTTTTAAGATTTTTCTTTGGATAGGGATTTTTCATCAGCACGAGCCTTCTCCTTACAATCCCCTGTGAAGGTCCATCTGCTATCCAAAAGCTATTCTGATTGGTCCATACAGTATCTCTGTCTGCTATTAGATATCTCTGTCATGAGCAGGAACCTGAATAACCTTGGTCTTGCTGAAGACTAGTCTAGCATAAAAGCTGATGTTCAAATCCTCTTCTGAAGAGTGTCTCAGAAAAGACCATGTCTCAGTAAGAGACACAAAGCTAGAGTTTCTCATCATCAAGCTCAACTTTTGCCTTAAATAAAGAAAAAAATTCTTAACTAAAAAAAAATCTTTTTAAAAAAGATGGAGGTTAAATTAATTAATTTCCTGATTCTTTATAGCATTATATTGCTTTTTTTCCCCTGAAGTCTAATATCTGTCTGGATTGACTTCTTCCTCAGTAATAGAATTCTTTTTAACTTGTCATCTATATATTTTATTTATGTTTCATGTCATAAAACAATATGTAGACTTGGGGTTTTTTTGGTATTCTCTCCTTTCAATTGTCTGAACACTTGCTGTGTATTCCAGCTAATTTCACTTTTGTCTGTTGCAAGTTGTGCGTCAATATAACACCTTCCTTTGTTTTTCACACTGTTGTATGACAAACTTTGTAAGACACATTACATTTATTTCAAATGACAGAAAAGATATTGTTAAAGTTACTTGCAAGTAACTTGTTTGCCTGTCATTAGCAACTCTAGCTTGATTGTCTTTCTAGGAAAACTACTTATTCCATCTCTCTCCCAGTTAAGATGAAGGAGATCTGGAAATGACTATACAAATACAACCCTGTTAAACTGAGCACGTTCCATATGTGTTGGAGTTTTTTCAGTAATATTTTTTTTGGAGTTAATTAAAGGTGAAAGACTCTTCTTCAACTTGTCCAACAAGTAAAATTTGTTTATAAAAAATCTAAAGTCACCAAAAGATAAAAAGTTCTGAATTGGAGACTGATAGCTGCCGTGTAATTAACATGAGCATTGAGACAGTTGTTTTTTTATTTCTTACGAGTTGAATCAGGACTTATGACTTCTGATGTCTAGTCTTGTGCAAAGAACTGGAAACATGAATTTTGTAACTGAAGTTTCTAAAACTTACACGACATGATTTAGACACAGGGTAACTGAAATATGAAATGTATAACAATGATTTCATTACAGTTAGTAACATGAACAGAAATGATTAACAATAATTTCATTACAGTTACTAACATGAATAATTGTATGCTTTTCTGTTTTGCAGCTTCGAGTTTTCAAATTGGCAAAATCTTGGCCAACTCTAAATATGCTAATTAAGATTATTGGCAACTCAGTGGGAGCTTTGGGAAATCTGACCCTGGTGCTGGCCATCATTGTGTTCATTTTTGCTGTAGTTGGAATGCAGCTGTTTGGGAAGAGCTACAAGGAATGTGTCTGCAAGATCTCCAGTGACTGTGAACTTCCACGCTGGCACATGCATGACTTTTTCCACTCCTTCTTGATTGTGTTTCGAGTGCTGTGTGGAGAATGGATAGAAACAATGTGGGACTGCATGGAGGTTGCAGGCCAAACCATGTGCCTTACAGTCTTCATGATGGTCATGGTGATTGGAAACCTAGTGGTATGTAATCAGTTTAAAAACTATTGAAACACATTTCCTGTTTTTCATGATTTAGAAATCAGAGATAAAGACTGGAGTAGGACTTTAGAAGATCGTGTAATTTATTTGTCCTTTCTCTAAACCAGGTTCAAATGTACCTTGATCATTTTTGAGAAATGTTTTTTCTACGTTTTCTTTTAAATCTTCTGTAAGTTTATAACCTCTTTGGTAAGATAAATGCTGAATTATAGTTAAATTTAAAAAAAAAAAACCCAACATATAGCTTAAATCATCTTATACAACAAATAAAACTGACTGGTCTCAATAGTGATGGAAAACACTTGATCTTCATGGCAACATTTATAGTACTTAAAGGTTTACTGTTTCCACTTCAGTCTTCTCTTTCCAAAACCAAATAAGCCTAGCTGTTCAATTTTTTCTCATAGGTAATGATTTCTAAACTACTTATCCCTTTTGTTACTGACCTCTGAATTCCTCCCAGGCAGTGTTTTGGATAGGGACAGAAATACTGAGTAATGCGGTGTGATTATAGTTCCATGTTTTATACTCAACATTCCTCATGGTACATCCCCAAATGACAAATTAAATTTCTGTACCAGCATTGCTTTCCTGCTGCAGCCTGTATGTCCTTTTCTGCAATGTTTCCACCTTCCACCAGTTCTCACACCTTCTGTATATGTACATTTTTGTATCCAACATTTCCACAGTAGTACTTAAGAATTAAATACCGTATCGATTTTGAATAATTTCACTGGTTTACCATTAGGTTATGCCTAATTCTGGTTTGTTCTTACTGAGTGCTAGCATCCCTTCTCTTTTGTTATCACCTACAAATATTATAAATATGTTTATCCACAGGCCTAAATAACAAGTTTAACTGTACTAATGTGAGACTCCTGTCATACACCTTCAAAAATATTATGCAAGTTTAAACAGGAAGAATTGACAAATATAATTTAAATATGATTTTTAATTGGTTTCAATCGGCCCATAGTCTGTCATAATTACATGTAGTCCAAATTCCTCTTGCATGAAAAAGAGTTCTTAAAGCTGAGGTGTATCACATTAGTGGACTTTTTCTCTCTTAGCTAATTTTCCTACACAAAACAAAAATAGACTGATATATTATTGGCAAATACATAAGTTTATTATGTTCTGATTTAGAAACACTGAAACTATGGTCTGCTGAATTGTAAAAGACTGGAATCTGCCTACATTGCCTTTGCCTGTGAACACCACAGCAGATGTAGCTTGCATGAATTACTACATCATGTTGTATCCTGCCTCCTTATGTCATTCTCTGTTTTGAGGACCAGACCTGTACTACTTCCAGTGTGGGAGGAGAAAGTGAAGGAACAGCTCAGATTTTCATCTATATTAGTCAATTTAAGCTAATTTTTGGGGGGCATAATTTGAGACAGGGATTATGGACTAGAAAGAATAGCAGGGAGGCATGTTGTATTAAAGTGCTAACAGGGAAATAAAAATTATGCCATATTGAACAACCCATAATGGAATTACTTTTATGAGTTAAAAAGAAGAGATCTAGTAAATTTTCTTCTTACTGTCTTTTAGGTACTTAACCTTTTTTTGGCCTTGCTGCTGAGCTCATTTAGTTCAGACAATCTTGCTGCTACAGACGATGATAATGAAATGAACAATCTACAGATTGCTGTGGCAAGGATTCAGAAGGGAATAGATTATGTGAAGAGGAAAGTGCGTGAATTCGTCCAAAAAGCTTTTGTTAGAAAGCAGAAAGTTTTAGATGAAATCAAACCTCTTGAAGACCTAAATAACAAAAAAGACAGCTGTATTTCCAACCACACAATAGTAGAAATAGGTAAAAACCTTACCTATCTTAAGGAAGGGAATGGAACTACCAGTGGCATAGGCAGCAGCGTGGAAAAATATGTTGTTGATGAAAGTGATTACATGTCATTCATAAACAACCCAAGTCTCACTGTAACAGTGCCAATTGCTGTCGGGGAATCAGATTTTGAAAATTTAAATACAGAGGAGTTCAGCAGTGAGTCAGACCTGGAAGAAAGCAAGGAGGTAAGTCTATTTCTGTATCTAAAATGCTCTGATGCTTTTCTTTTTTTTCCCAAGGTTACTAGTGTTGAATTCAAATTTCTATTTAATTCCTGTATAACAGCATATACAGACTTCTAATGATATTGAAGGTAAACTGATGTAAGGTTGTGGGTTTTGAATGAGATGATAAAAGAATATTGCATTTACAGTAATAATCAAAATGTATAAGACAGTTTTTGAGAAAATTAATACTTTTTTTCTATTTTATTTAATGAAATCGTTAACAAGAAAATGAACCACTTTCATATCCCTGAATACCAAAAATCTTAAAAACATGTGGGAGTTGTGCAGATTTCTCCATGCTTACTTCATCAGTGCAGTTTATATACATTATGTCTGCTTTCTGGAGTGCCTCTTGTCAAATTCATTCTGGTGCTTTTAACCTTTTTGTCTAGTCAAAAACCATCTAGATACATCGTAAGTACATTTGAATACTGGACCAACATCACTAAATGATTTCGTATCACTAATAAGACTCCATCTGAGAGCAGCAGAACCACTGAAGAAGTGAAGTAATGGCTTTTTGGTAAAACAGTTACTAAGTTTTGTATCTCACTAGAAGATCTGTTCATACAGTGATCCATTGTCATTTTCAAAGCTTTAAGATACTTGACTTTGTTACCTACTATGACTGTAATAAAATGTGCCTCTTTCTGGCACAATGTGGTGTCAAATGGACAAATCTGAGCTAGCATATAGTGAGTTAGAGTGGATGCCAAAGCTATGTTAACCCTATGCTCTGTCCTGCACAACTGTACATGGTGGAGGCATGCCACTTCAAGTGTAGTAAGTCTGTGCTGTGCTTAGTATTGATGCTAGTCTATTCAGCATTATCATGGGTAGTTTTGAACAGACTGCATGCTACAGTGTAAGCATAAACTAACATAGAGCTTTCCATAAGTGATTTCCAAGGGTAAGATATATGACTACAATTCTAGTGATTCTCACCCTGAGATCCCTTTTTGTACAGACTGCATCACACATAGTCCTAATTTCTCATTTCTTCTCATAAAGATTTTTATTGTATTGCTAAATTTTTTTCAGATTGTTTGTATTACTATTTCTCTTACTCATCTAAACCATGACTTGGGTGTAGAACAAAGCAGAAGTTTCGTAGCTTATCCCTTAAATGTTCTGCATAACAAAGACGGTGATTATTTGAAAGTTTCTTAGTCTCAAAGTATACATTTGGTTATTTCTCTTCTGGTTTTGTACCACATAGGACCAGTGCATTGTTTCTGTCCTTCCTCTATTGTCCCACTGCTGACTGTTTCAAAACTTACTGCTGCCAAAGGAGTGGCAACTTGTATTGCTAATCTGGTGGAAACCCACTTTCAGCTTTTTTCTCTGCTTAGCAGGTAGTGATAGCTAGAGGATGTACTGCATGTTTGGGAATAAAGTGTCTTAATTTAAAGTTCAGTACTAGCAAACAGAATACTTTGGATTTCTTCATCCCAAAATATTTATTGCTATCTCGGTGGAGTAATAAATACTCATCTGTCATTCTATGTTGTCTGTAAAGTGAGTATAGTATTTTTAGCAGTTTCAAGGGTTCTGTCAACCTAAACCTGTCATTTTTCAAAAATGCTGTTATTCTGCAGGTATAACTGGCAATGATGCTTCAGATGGTACTGTTGTTTGAATGGCACTAAAAGAAAATCTTCTGATACATATACAGTCTGAGATGCTGACTGTGAAGTTCCAGTGCAATTAAGAGTATGCACTCAGGAAACCTTCTTCTTTCTTGTTTTGTGCTCCCACCCATAGCACATTAATTCTGATAATGTTACTGATTCTGATACTACCACTACTCATAGTGGTAGTAAAATATGTTTTTAAATGTCCTAGATACTTTTTGCTGAGCTTGCTCTTTTTTAAAAATTATGAAATCATGTGCATATTACCTGAAGCTTTATCAAGATAGATTATAGATCTGGTAATTTTTAATTGGCAACTCCTCTGTAAAAAGTAATTTGGAAGTGTAATAGGATTTTACTGATTTAAATGACATAAGCCATTAAAATGACTGAGAAGTAATTTAAGTATTTTCATTAATGATTATTAGATTAATTAGCTACTGAAGTCTGTTTTTAAAAGCGTAATCACAGGACTGTTCTGTACTCCATTTCCTATACTGAAGCTACAATGCTTGTTCAGAAAAGAATTTCTGATCCACCAAACAATGTTAGGAAGAACGTACATGACTTTTGGTAGTGCCTAATAATTAGGATATCTTTTCTGAGAACAAAATCTTTCCCCACTACAAAATCTGCTTATAATCTTTTAACAGTCAATAATCAGTGGCTCAAATGTAGAAACTACCTTAAATGAAGGACTGAAACCTGAATTTCCCACATGAATTCCCTGATCACCAACATTCTCCCTTTTGCTTCTTTGTTGCCCACTCAGTCTCTGTTTACTGCTCAAGAGCATTACGTCAGTAGAAGAGATGTACCTTACTCAAACCTATAGGCTGGTGGATGGCAGGACTGAGTATGATCACAGTGACAATGATGCATCTGTTTCTTCATTATGTAACAGGATGGTATGACTGCTGACTGTCTTCATTAGCCAAATCTTTGCTTTTCCCAAAGCAAGGACCCCAACTGGGTTATTCTACAGGGTGACAAAAGTACTGGTTTGAATTCCTATAAGGGAAATTTTTACAGCACATTGTCCCACATTTGAGAGGTGAGCTCTGGTAATTAAGCTTCCACCATAAAAGAAAGGCTTTCTCCTTCACTTACAGTATTTAAAAGAAGCCAGTGTCCTCACTGCATTCTTTGAGGCACTTAATCATGTAGATACGTGTGTTAATCATGCTTCAGGAGCTGCAAACTGATCAGATGATAAAGCAAAGAAATGCATATTCAGTCAGAAATGAATTAGTGCCAAGCAGTTTTGACTGGTGAAGCCTGAAAGTCTTCTGAGCATATTTGGGACAAAAATGTCTTACTTTTGCAGAAGTTGAAGGTCAAAAATTGAAGGGAATTGTTTGCAAATTTCAGGTGTCTTCAAGAGAGACACAGCAGTTAAGCAAAGACACTGTGAACATATTTTTTATTTAAGTACCTAAATTTCAAAAGTGCTTTAATCACAAAAATGCATTTTTAAATCCTAATTCCATTTCCTATTTTTCACTAGGTGATTTTTATCCACTATGGCTGTTGATATAGAGGAGCTTTTTAGTCACAGGACCAACTCTCTTGTCATGAAAATTCTCCATAACAACAGAAAGTATCTTTTTAATTTAGAAAGTGACTAAAAATGGCTTTTTCTTGAAGGCTTCCTCTTTCTTGTCATACATACAATGTAATATGCATTGTGTTTCTGCCCTCTCATGTTTTCCCATTTATATGATTCTGCTGATACCAAATGTTGATTTGCCAGTCACTCCATTGCTTATACCACAAATTAAAAGAACTAAAATTAGAAATTGCCAACAAACCATATTCAATTAGCAGTATCCCAAATGAAAGGCAGATTAGGCATCCTCCTGGAGAAACTGGCTGCTCATGGCTTGGATGGATAGATGCTTTGCTGGATAAAAAAGTAGCTAGATGGCTGGGCCCCAGGAGTGGTGGTGAATGGAGTTAAATCTGGTTGGTAGCTGATCACTAGTGGTGTTCTCCAGGGCTCCGTACTGGGGCCACTTCTCTTTAATATCTTTGCCAGTGATCTGTTCAAGTGGATTGAGTGCACTCTGATGTTTGCAGATGACACTAAGCTGGAAGAGAAGCTGGATCGATGAGCTGAGGCCAAGTGCTGAGTCCTGCACCTGGGTCACAGCAACCCTATGCAATGCAACAGGCTTGGGGAAGAGTGGCTGGAAATCTGCCCAGTAGAGAAAGACCTTGGGATATTGATCGACAGACAGTTGAATATGAGCCAGTAATGTTCTCAAGTCACCAAGAAAACCTGGCTTCTTTCAGAAATAGTGTAACCAGTAGGACATGGAATTGATTGTGCCTCTGTGCACTGGTGAGGCCACACTTGAGTACTGTGTTCAGTTTTGAGGCACTTACTACAAGAAATATATTGAGGTGCTGCAGTGGGTCCAGAGAAGAGGAACAAAGCTGATGAAAGGTCTGGAGAACAAGTATTATGAGAGGCAGCTGAGGGAACAGGAGGTTGTTTAGTCTGGAGTTAAAAGGGGCTGAGGGGAGACCTCATTGCTCTCTACAACTGTCTGAAAGGAGGTTGTAGGGAGGTGGGTGCTGGTCTCTTTATAAACAAGTGAAAGAAGGAGAGGAAATGGCCTCGAGTTGTGCCGGGGAGGTTTAGGTTGGAGAAACGTCTTTACTGAAAGGGTTATCAAATGCTGGACCAGACTCCCGATGGGAGGTAGTTTAATCACCATCTCTATATGCATTTAAAAAGCTCATAGATGAAGTGCTAAGGGACATGGTTTATCATCAGACTTGGTAGAGTTGGGTAATTGTTGGATTCAATGAGCTTAAAGGTCTTTTCTAACTGAAACAATTCTATGATCCATGTGCTATGACAACGCTGTGCACAAGACAGGCAGGTACTAATGAGTGTGTGTCTTTGTGCTTTTGGGTTTTTTCTATCTATTCATATTTTCACTGTGGTATAGCACAATAAGCTGAATTTCTATGGAGTGATTATAATTTATTAGTGAGTTTTAACTAAGTGTATTAATGTTTGGTGAATTTCCACTATTTTGATGGAAATGTTAACTAGACTATGCCTTTCCAGAAACCATACATACAATGGTACATACTAGTAGGTGTGCATTTTCAAGGTATTCGTTTCAAAATTGCCGGAAACCTAAAATAGAATTAATGATGAGAGCATTGTGTCCATGAGAATGGTAGTAGAGGAATACAATGTAATAAGGGAATTAGTGAACAAACCATAAATAACATTTCCTATGGAAGTAGGGCCTTTAACAAATATGGGGCCTCTGTGCTGAGTCTGTCCTCCTATATGTAAAAGTCTGTGACCTCAGCTTCATTATTGTTGTCCAGCACAGAAACTATACAAATAATTTTTCCTTTTTAGATCCTTAAGTACTGTGGGAATGGTTTTTATAGAAAATTATGTTGTGCGTGTATAGCTGTGTAATAATTAGATTTTTATGCTAAATGTAACATCTAGACTAGTAATTCAACCAAGATCTACCAAGTTATAAGGTATTTTTTAATGTCTTGAAAAATATGGGATCTCCTAGTACTGTTGCAGGCACCTTAATAATGTGTATTTTACTTTAGCAGTATTCAGTACAAGCAAGCAAAGGTGCTGTGTTCTGAACTTCATTTCCTACCCATTCTTACTTCTCACAGGAGTAGAACCAAGCTGGATCAGTCAAGCAGTCAGCTCTGGTGCCTTTTAGCGAGGCAGAGCATCGTGTCACCAATTTTACACAGGTTACCTAAGCAAGTTATACATCTATATGTATATATTATATAATCACTTTTTAATGGATATTGACTGCCCTGCATGCTCTGTGGCTATGATCCTGTCCCATTCATTGCAATAAAGTACAAACATGCACAGCTGCTCTCTGCTGGGTCATGGGACTCGCATCACAGCATGGTCAGGCAAGATTGGCAGCTCCAACATTTCTGTGGTTCAGATGCTATACTTTCTGTAATACTTTAATAGTATTTTGCAGTGCATGCTATGTACCTTTCCCAATCTTGATGGTAAAGTTTTCGGGATTCTGGTTTTGAAGGGTTTTCTTTCCTTTCAAAGGAAGTTGGAATATGTAGCACATAAGCTATGTTTCTCATAAGAAGTTTATATAAGTCCATCTGTAAATTGTGTTGATAATGAAAAGCTGCCAGCTGTTTTGGAAAACTTTCATACTATTGAAATGTAGCTTACCATGGAGGTAACTTGCAAAGTCATGATAGACACATTTGTATTTTTCATGTATTTTTTTCTTGGAAATGCTTTTCTTCAGCACTTGTATAAACATTTCATTATTTTGGAGGTTAATATGCAGTACTTGAAGCACCATTAAGCATGAAATTAACTTAATTTCCATAGTCAAAGCATGTGGCTATCATTTAGTTAAAAAAAGCTAATACAAAACTGGTATTTGGCTGGTCAAAAATTCAGAGAACAGTTCTGCTCTTACTTACACCCACACTTACAAGTGTAGAGGTGCAAAGAGAAAACTGATAGCAAGATCTGGCCCAATTCAGTCTTACCATAGATCTTTAATTTATGCTCACAAATTGATTACCTCCCTAAACATCTAAAATTATCTGCCCTAAGAAATTTTAACTTATTATTATCTTACTAGTAATAAATAATGTTCAGTACTCTAGTAAACGAGCTACTGATTATGGACCAAATGGTGCCCAGCTTCAGTGTGATTTACATCTCACTTATTAAACATTGCCATAATATTTACAACATCCTAGTTACAGGATGCTGCTTTCAGTCTGGCAAATCAGTGGAGTTAAAATATACTTAATGCATAGGTTTTTCTCTTATATTTTGTAAGCAATAATTTATGTGATAAATAATTTTTATTTTAAAATTTTTATTATTCAAAAATCCTTTGATTCTCTGAAGAATTTAAGCTTTGGATTGTTTGTGAATTAGTCACATTGTATTGGCATATTGTGATTCATAGCGGGTGATATTAAGTTGTTAATATTAGAGTCAATTGGCATTCACTTAATCTGTACAAACAGCAGTTCCTTGCTCTGTTTGAGAAATATCCTTTTACTATTGCTTGTGTGAATCAAAAATTTTTAAGTAGCTCTCAGTAGGAGTACTTTCTCAACCATTTCCACTACAACTTATGATGCTTTTACTTCCATCTAACATTCTTGCAAATATTGTCATTTATGAAATGCTCATAAATCAAAGAAGATCAATGGTATTATGAATAGCAACAAAGTACAGTGGGCTATAATTTAGGAATCCTGCTTCTTGCAGTATTTGCAAAGAGTAATCACCAAGAATTGTTTTGATTTGATTTACAACGCACTGGGTTTTTTTATTTGATAGAGCTAGTATGCCTGACTGTTATAAGCACTAGAAAAAGTAACATCCAAATTCCACTTAATTGCACCAGTGGAGATACAATTCTTACCAATTCATTGATTTTATGGGTGATATAGCTGGTCTGAAAATAACTGGACAAGTTTGGACATAATATTACTATTCATATCACTGAACATCTCATTGTCATATTCACATCCACGCAGAACTGAGAAAATAAAACCAATATAATTTCCCATTATTCAACATTTTCACAGGTATTTGGGAGGAAACTAAAAGTAAACCCAAAATGGTGGTTTCTCTTGGTGCCATCTTCCTGCTTGTTTGTTCAGCTCTTTGCTCCTTCAATCCCTTAAATTACTATTTCAGCAGCTGTTAGTGGCATCCTAGCCAATCATGAAATTTAAAGTGTTGTCAAAGATGTTAAACTATAAGCTATTTAGCCACTCTTAGATAATCATCTTTAAAACAAAGAAAGAAATGTTAGAAGCTCATAGTGGCCTGGCTGTAAGTGAAGCAGAATTGTATGAATCTATGAGATATTGTCAAGGTTCAGAAAGTAACAACTTAAAATACTTCCTGACCTAATCTTGGCTGCTGCTTTTTGCAATGCCGCTCTGACAGGCAAGCTGCTTTCCACTTTCAGTTTCTATCTTGAAAGCTAAACTAAAATCTATGTCTCATACTGTTCTGTATTGCTGACTAAAGCATGACTGGCAAAGCTGTTGATACATGTGCTGTAAAAGATACATATATCTCTATGATAATCAGCACACTGCTACTTTACATCCATGTGAGTACTTTCTTCCCCTTACTGTCCTCTGTGAAAACAAGATGGAGAGTATGCGTTCTGAGGTTTTGAAAAGTCGAGTTATCAGAGAATAATTTCCTTAGCATACTATTAAAAAAAAAAAATCTACCATTTTAACTCTCAAGGACCATCTAATACTTATCCCTGATAAATCTCTTATAAGCTGGGTAACTAAATACTTTAGAAACATAGTATAAAAAAGGCTTTTAAGCAACTTAATATTATATCAAAGATAATGTTTGGGTTTGATGATTATCCGGTTTCTACAGGTTCATTTTTTTTTAAAAGGCTGTATAAATGTTAAGTGTATAGCATTGCCTAAATCCAATTTTTGTAATGCTGGTGAGCAGAGAAGAATTTATCAGGTACAAAGGTAACTTTGAGATATGCTTAAGAAAAGAACTGGATCATATGCTACATAACTAACATATCATGGTTTGCCATTAGAGGTAGTCCAGCTATCCAGCTGGATTCCATATGTGTGACCACTGGCACACCAGAAAATACGGTAGAAAACATCTTCCTATATATTAAAGGATAGGGGAAAAGATAATCAGTAATAATATGGTCCATTCCCAGGTGATCTTGCATTGAATACAAAGAAATCTGTGCAATGTTTCTGGCTTCATTGCTTTATCCTAGAGCAGAAATATGCAATTATTACTGAAAAGCTTTCCTAGCATCCTAAATTAAGTGATTTGGTAGAATTTTAAGATGTTCTATCATATAAACTTCCTAGCTGTGTGTAATGCATTCTAACTTCTATAGATATTTTACAGAATGCCATACAATAAATTCAGTATTAAAGAAACAAAAAAAGAATTATTTCTCTTGAAACTTTTTAAGTTTTTTCTTTCCCAAATGATGCTGAATTATTATAGATTGAATTTATTGGATAATTTTTATAATATGCTTCTTCATATACTGATCAAGTTGGTGCTAAATTTAGGTATAATAGAACAGCATGCTAAGGAAATACTCTGTTACATCAAAAACAGAAAAGTAACTGAATTCTCAGTGGGATAAGGCATTTAATTGTGTTTCAAGTATCAGCTGCTGTTAATGCAATTTAGGAATTTTCTGTTTAGCTTAGCTCCTGTTATTATTATTACAGCTCTTTAAAAGCATACCAGATATTCAGAGAGAAGAGACTTGTAAGATATAACTCATCACACAAACTAACCCCCATAAATAAAAATTGCTTTCTGATGTTCCTCATAATTGACAGTTCTACTTATCATTTTCTGCCTTTTCTATCTGATGTTTTTGCTCTCTCCTTACAGTGGATATCTCTAATCTTCCATACTGAGTTAACTGTTAGTCTTACTCAATGTCAGTAATAGGAATTTATTACCCCTTCTTAAAATTAACATGTGCTGATTAACTGCATAATATCTGAGTTACTGAACTCTTCATTTTCCTGTAAAAGAATGGGCCGTAGGTCTTTCAAACTTATGGTTTAACCAGTTCATAATTTTTGTTTGCTCTGCTACTACTACAGCATTCTGCTAGAAATGCTGTCCAGATCGGAATGATGCAAGCAACGTTTTAAGAAAACTCTACATAATGCAAAGTCATATCTCAGTTTAAAAATTATTTACTGTATGGTATTGTGAAATGTTAATTTTTAACACCATATATATATATATATTAATGTACTTTGTTTTTATGGTATGTCTGGCTTTTTCTCAAACTTCCACTGTGGATTGACTTCCACTGATGTTTAAATGCTGTGGTCCTTACTTAAAGACCACAGTATTTATCCCATACTTTCCTGTTTCTCTGTTTTAGAGGCAGTATTCCACAATGGCCAAACTGCCATGCATTAGTTATAATCCAAATATGTTGTAATGGGAAATGTGTAAATAATAACCTGCAGAAAAGTGTGCATCAATACATTGGACATAACCTCATAGATGCTAAAACTGAGGCATGAGTATTTAAGCTGGGATTTTCTAAGAAACATAAAGCAAATGGGTGTGCCAGTATCACTGACTTTATGTGCCTAATACACCCTGCAATGAATGTGTCCATGTGTTTGATCTTCCTCTAAAATGTGGGCTATAGTGTACCACAGTATACAAAAATCAAAGTTAAGACTATGTCTAAATCACAAGACAATATTTTGTCAGTGTGATTTGATGAAATACGAATGAGGGAGAAAGGAGTTAATCTTTTTTGTTTGAAGAACATAGTTAAGATTGTCTGCAATGTAAAATTTCATTAAAGTTTTATGGTACTTTATTCACATACTAACACTTTACTTTTTCTTTACAAGAAAAAGAAGTATAGAACTTGGAGCTTCTCAACTATGTTTTAAAGGAATAATGCCTCTAACTTAAGTTTTAAGTGTCAACAAAGATCCAGTTTCAATGTTACCATGGACCATGTCTAAGACTTTTCCCTATAGACTGTATTCTAAATCTGCTTACATCATTCCCTTTATAAAATTAGCTACTTATCAATGCAGCCATTTTACTGATGTTATACTCCACATAGTGATAACATTAGAAGAGTCATAGAATGCCATTATCAAACTGCTTTTTACTTATTATAGTACTCATATTTGTCTGTTGCCAACAGAATGGGATGGTATGAAAGAATAATTGTGACAATTTGAACTATATTATGAGCATGATTCATTGGTGCAATATAGTTTTATGACAGTATTTTTCAAAAGCCTTTGTTTTTACTTTAGTCTAAAAAAATTTTTTTGGGGGGGATTTTACAGTCACTGGACATATATGTGTACTGTATCAAAGTAATAAGTAGTTTCAAAATGTGCAAGAAATTCAGAAAATGCATTGGCAAGTGAGAATGCAAAATATCAGCTGCTGCTCTTAAAGTAATGTGCTGCTCTTTTGGAAATAAAGAGATTTAAACTATCCTATACAACTCATAATATGTGTTTTCATGTCAATGATAATGAAAAGTTTGAATATAAACTTTTTATATTTTACAGACTTGATAGAATAACATTTATTTGAGACATGAAAATATATCTGTGCAGCTTGCTGTTGGTTTGGTCATGATGTTGGAAAATTATTTGTATTAACTCATGCTATCAGAAGTGTAATCTAAAATGCAGCCACATGATTTGGATAAATAAACAGTATGAATTGTGGAAAGCACCTCACTGAAATTTCATTTCAGAATTCTCATGTGTGGCTCAGAATGACAGTCGAATAATTTCAGCAATTCCTTGTATGAAAATATTAACATATTTTCAATAGGGAAAATGCACATGATGTAGTTTCTAATCTTGTGACCTCACCTGTGGTAGAGCAATTTGGCATTATAGATTGTAGAAAAGAAATTATTTCCATGTCAGAGCATGGAATACGTGCAGAGTATTTTGGTATGCATTTCAAACATGAACTTTTACACAAAATTAACAAAAAAAAAAAGAAAAATATAACTACGTGGGGTTTCATTCACAGAAATTAAATGCATCCAGTTCATCAGAAGGCAGTACAGTTGATATTGGACTACCTCAAGAAGGGGAACAGCCAGAAGCAGAACCTGAAGAATCTCTCGAGCCAGAGGCTTGTTTTACAGAAGGTAGGAGAAGCACAATATATTCAAGGTGATTGGACCTAATTCTGTTGATTTGGGGTGGATTCCATTTTTATTCAAAATCAAAAAGCAGCTTTATGTTTCTACTTGTATTTTCTGTTTGAATTAGTAACTCTTTCAGTGGTACTGTCATAAATACACTGTTTTCAGGGTCTCTCTGTCTTTGGAAGGTATTACAGGAGTTATCAAGCTTTAACTTCAAATAAGTGGAAAAAAAATCCTCAAATAGTATATTACAGTAGCATAGAAATAAGCCAAATGACTTATGTTGTAATTCCTAATAAATGTTTACTTTATTCTGACTTCTCAAAATTTATTGTCACACTTAGGCTGTGTGCGAAGATTTAAATGCTGTCAAGTCAGTGTAGAAGACGGGAAAGGGAAAATCTGGTGGAATCTTAGGAAAACCTGCTATAAGATTGTTGAACACAACTGGTTTGAGACCTTCATTGTCTTCATGATTCTTCTCAGCAGCGGTGCTCTGGTAAATTCAGTGTGGAACTATTGTATTTTAAGCATCAAGCATTTAGAATTACAGTTAATTGTATAGCTGCAGGTAACCTATCAGAATTTAATTCATAAATGTTCTAATGTCAACATATATCAAAAAGTATTTGGCACATGTTGTAAAAGTTTGCTCACAGGCTATGAGATGGATTGTTTGGCAAGTTCAAAACATAGTGGTAATGGAAATAAATCAGTTGTATCAGACTGGTGTCCACATGACTTTGTATTGATGGTAATAGCTTTGTTTTACACACATTTACAATAAACCACAGCTGAGCCAGGAGCTTATCAACAGCAACTTGAATTGTCAAACTGATATGTGAAGTGCCAATCTGGTTCCATCAGGTATTTTACCAGACTGATGTTAAATAAGGTGCGCTGAGTAAGTACTGAAATAATGAGTTCCTCATAGCAGGGTCAAAATACAGTGTACTTGCTACACTTGGCTCAGTGCACAGTGATTCATTGTCAGTGCAGATGTTTTCTTTTGAAAATATTGTTATTAATCTCTGCTCAGGATTGTTTGATGGGTTAGTGTGTATAGTTTGTCTTCAGTTATTTGTTCCTCAAAAATTCTGTATCACAGCATCATTTTTAAATCCCTCATAAAATGTTGATATAAATTTGTAGCTACTGCAAAGAATTCCATGTGTCACTAAACCATTGCTGTCCATGGAAACAAATTAAAATGAGATTTGGAGGATGTTATTACAGTAAGTTTTGTGGATCACTGTTCAGCTCAGCTGAAAGCTGAATACTGTGTTTGGACCCAGCTTTATGAAAAGACTACGTTATGGTCTGAAAGCAGAAGTTGTGCTTGAGGGACAGGTATATACCTTATTATAACCTATCTTTCCAATTCAAATTCTGTTTTAGCTACTATATGCCACACTGCAAATTGTGAGGACATTTAATTATATCCCCAAAAATATTTTTCACAGGCATTTGAAGATATATACATAGAGCAACGTAAAACTATCAAGACCATGCTGGAATATGCTGACAAAGTATTTACGTATATCTTCATTCTGGAAATGCTTTTAAAATGGGTGGCTTATGGCTTTCAAACCTATTTCACTAATGCGTGGTGCTGGCTGGACTTCCTGATTGTTGATGTATGTATTCCTTTTCATGTCCTGTATGATAGGCTCCAAAAATCAGAATGTTATGTTTTCAGGATAAACTTTCTGTTCTATTCAGTGGAAACTTTTATTTTAAAACTGTTGCTGTGGTATGGTTTATAGTTCTGTTCAGAAAAGAAAAATATTTAGATATACCTCTTACTCTAAAAAATGTTTGGTTGATATATGAAGTTGTAATGGTTTATTGAAATGATGATGTATACGATTATTTTTTTCATGATATAGAAAGGATGCTTTTCATCCTCTTCAGTTTTTACTTTACATGGTATTTAAACTTTTCAAAGCAATTTCTTCAGAATGTTTCTAACATTCTGGTTAATTACTCTAAGGGTCCTATCACTTGCTCTGTGTAATTTGAAAGGAAAATACTACTAGGAACTCTCAATTCCATTGTACTATTCAGTACCCTTGCACTTTTCACTGCATCACATGGGTGACCCTCAAGAGGTGCTTGAAGAACTGTAGATGAGCTCCCATAGAATGAGTTCTCAAATGATTTTCAAAAGGCTGCGCCACAAAGGAGCAGATACACATTTTCTGAGGAAAACCGAGTGAGAAGTGCATTGTAATTTCAAGTCTACATGGTCAACAATGTATGCACATTACTGGGTAGTGTAAATGGAAGTCTACAGATCTTTAACCATAAAGCAGAGATTAATTTCCCTTCCATCTTCAATAGCCTGACTACATCTGTCTGTGCTAATAGGGCATCTCTCAATTCACGTATGCAATTCCCATGAAATGCAAGGTAAGAAAGTGTCTTGAATCTCTCGATCACTCATTCTGAAAAGCAGTCGAATTCTACAGAAACTGCTATGTATCTCTGTAAAACTACAATGATATGATAGACCATGAGGTCTTGACTATACAAAGCTTAGAAAACATTATAACTTTTAAATCCATACTGGCATTGCAGATCCTAAGATGAAACATGATTATATACATGCTTGGTATTTCATGGTTGAGTCTTCATCCTTCTTAAAACTGATTAATTGGCTCAATCATCAGATATGTAAATTAACATGACCACTAGAGCTTTATAGAGACACCACTGACAATACTTTACAATGCCATTATTTGTTTACTGTATTTTACAACAAACATTTAATTCTTATTTGATAATCTGTGGTTTAGTCACTTTTGTCAACTTTTCATGGTAGCCTTACCCTGGTGAATTTTTTTTAATGGAAGAAATTAATCTCTGAAGCAATTTTTTAATCTTTAGTTAGAGCATTGAGATAACGAAGCAAAATCATTAATTTGGAAATGAAAGAATGGAAGGGTATTAAATGAAGGGAAATAGAAGATATGTTGTTTGTTGTTGCTTTTCCTTACTAGGGCCACTCCTTCCCAATAGTTTACTGTAAATACATTTCTAAGGATTGTCGATGAGAGATAATTGTATTATTTATTTTACAGCTATTCTAGTTTATTTATTCATCTGCCTGCAGACCAGCCCAGCGTTATGCAAGCCAGAATTGATGAAGTGGTTAAAGGAGTCGCAGGGAATGTAATGAAGTGTGGATATGCCTAACAGTGAAGCTTCTGCCATTGTCTAACAGTTGGTTATCAGTCTTGATTAGTCTCATTAAATCTGAGCAGCACTGGTAGCACTGGCTATTGAATGAGATTTTCTGGACACTAGAAAGTTACATTTGACCAAAGGCCAGGTCTGGATGTGTTTTTTAAGACCTTTCATGTTCTCATCAAGTTATGAAGATAACATGGGAAGTCCTGACCTAAACTGGCCATTCCAATTCACCCAGCTTCCGGGAGCTTTGGTTTTGCATGTGACTTCACTTTTCCTTAAATACCACCAAGGGTTGACTGGTTTATGTGACTATAGAAAGCATTTTTATACCATTCTTCCAACATGATTTCATCAACAGGTACCTAGAATATATTTTTATTCTACTTTGTCTGACTTTAAAGATCTTTCTTCATTATAGAGGGATTCCTGGAGAAAGAGGTCCAGCCTTGAATCTTCTTGAGAAGTTCAGGGCACATATCACTCCTACAATATGTATTGAAAGGATGAATGAGCCATATCGCATTTCTGTTTTTGTGTAGGTCTCTTTGGTTAGCTTAACAGCTAATGCCTTGGGCTACTCAGAACTTGGTGCGATTAAATCCCTTAGGACTCTAAGAGCTTTGAGACCTCTGAGAGCCTTGTCGCGATTTGAAGGGATGAGGGTAAGACAAAATGAAAGAATCTGAAATAATGCATGCATACACAGCAACAATGCATGCAGAATAATCAACAATGAATCCATGCAGAAATGCTACACGATCATCCTATGTATTTTACATTTATCACTAACATATAAGCAAAAGGCTTCATCTGCTTATATGAATTCATGTGTTACTGTACAAGTTTTTACACTTATTTAGGCTCTTTGGCCTTTCACCCTACTTCATATTTTCCTAGAGGGCCAAAGGATTTATCAGCTGCATGGATCTATGCAACATTACTGCAAAACTGAATTTATCCCATAAAAATAAATCCTGCTACTGTCAGAACAGTTTTTAAAATACACCTTCCTTCCACATAAAACTGTGTGTACACATACACACACACACATATGCACATTGCATAAAAGTTTAGACTATCAGGCCTGGTCTAGGAAATATCTTTTGATTTACTATTCTGTAAATGCCAGTTGGGAATTTCTGTTGGAATCTAAAAGTTTTTAAATTAATTCCTATGTTAATAAATAAATAGTCAATGTTAAAATACCTTCTCTCTTTCAGATTAAAACTATTGCATTATATTTAAGTATATCAAAGATGGAGCTGGTTTATAATTTCTGGCTTAAACTGGTTGCTTACTACCTTCCATATTGATTTTAATGTTTATGATAATTTGTAGAGTGCTAAGCAGCCTGAAAACATATCAGAAAAACTTTTACTGACAGATTTGGATATATCTGAGAAGTTACTGTCCCCTGTTGCTTGTTATCACTCTATCATTTACCATAGCTGAGACACTGAGCTGCCCAGCTTTCAGTCCACTCCAGTGCAAAATCAAATTGCACTTTAGATGACAAATTGCAGTTTAGATGACTTCTTTAGTGCACTGAAATGGATAAAGACCTTATGTATTCTGCTATGGCATGAAAGGTCTAGAAATATTTCTCTTTGGGGTTGTAGTCAACAATTAGAGACAGTAAATATTTCTAGCTCTGGCTAGTTTGTCTGTCTGACAAACTTTAGGGCAGAACAGAATTCTTGGGTGTAATGAGACTGAAAGCTTGAGGACAAATGTTTCACTTCGTTAACTATCCCTTTATATCTCAACAGTCATTCCTCATGAATGATATTATTACATTTAAGAAATCTACTTATATTTAAAAGTAGATATTAACATAACTTTAAATATCCTCAGTGTATGTACAATCACTATATTTGAAAAATATTCCCAAATTAGGAAAAAAGATGTTGCCATTATTTCAGTCAAACTTCCACCTAACATCATTGAGTTCATGGATTTCTAATTTAATCTAATTTAGCATTATTATTGAACTATTCAATTTTTTAGGTCAAACTACTCCTCGTTGCATTCCACAGCCATGTCATTGACTAAGCAGAGAGTACAGGTCTGTCAACATAAGACAGTGCTGTTGAAACAGTCAGAACAGATTTATCCATTAGTCAGGGAATCCTCTGCCTGGCTGATAGATGATAAAATCCTATATCAGTTTTGCTTATTGAGTTATAATAGAGTTTTTTATTACTTATACTAAAAAGGTTTGTTGCTTACACTAAAAAACTCCTTTTTTTTTTTTTGCTGAGGAGTTTTTAAAGTAAGAAACTATTTAGATTTTTTTTTTAATTTCCCCATTACAACATGTGATTTAACATATGGGGGGGAGAGAGGGGAATCATGGCAGCTTTTGACTTTACCATTCTGTGCTTTTATAGAGTTATAGAGTAATTTACGTTGAAAGGTATCTCATTTGGTCCAGTTCCTAAATTTAATATAACAATAATTTCACTGAAGTCCTATAGGAGCTCAAGTATTGTCCAAAGCATGCATCACTCCAAAGAGGTATTGTTTTGGCAGGAATTGAGCCCTGAAATTAAAACAATTTTTTAAAATTATGATTTTACAAATAATTTTTTCTATGTAAGCTATTAAATGTAGATATAAAAGTAATGGCAAACTATTCTACAGGCTTGAGCTACACATTTGTATTTTAAATAGAAACAAATACCATAGTGTGCTAGAGGATCTGCTGGATTAACTACATGTAAACTAAATGAATTCTGAATAATGTCATCTGTGTAATATCTAATGCCCTATATTTTTAGAACAAAATATTCTTTAGGTTCTATGGATCTGATTCAGTACTTTGGGCAAAATTGGCAGCAGTACTCTATGATTATTAAGTTTTATATTGTTAGACTTACAAACAGACTTAATAAAAGAATTAACTAATTTAGCAGTTCCATCATTAAATAAACCATTCTCATTCACAATGTACCTACTTTCTCCATAATTTTATTTTATTTACTATTTTATTTTTATTTTGACATGTTTTTAATCATCATTCATTATCATACATGAACTATCATCATACATGAACTCATTTTCATTTTGGAATTAAGTCTTTCTTCAGGTCTTACCTGCCACTTGCGACTTGCCTGAACACTATCAGCTTTTTTGTGTTCATCTACTCAGCAGGTTTCCTGGTTTGAACATGTCTGCTTTTCTGATTTTATATATACTCATCCAAATGAACATGCATATATCCCTGAGTTTTCTTTTATTTACAAGAAGACTTACAATTACTTGTAATAGGAAAACGGTATTGTGTTTGATGCAGTCAGCCATTAGAAATATTATGGATGTGGTTTTGCAGATGTACATGAAGTAAATATTCTAAAAAGAATTAGTAAATGCTGATTTTTTTCTGTTTTATTTTGTTTTCAGTTCATTTTACCTGTTTGTTTATAAAAGCTACTATTTGGTACTGTTTGTATGTCAATAATGTGGAGTCTTCCACATGGATGTGTTCCTGTGTGACCTACTCTAGGTGATCCTGCTCTGGAGGGAGGGTTGGACTCAGTGATCTTTCAAGGTCCCTTCCAACCGCTAACATTCTGTGATTCTGTGATGTCAGCTATGTTGACATTTTGTCTTTCCTCTGTACTACTTTTTTTACTTGTTGCTCTCAACAGCTCAAAAAGTGTAACACAAATATTAGAATTAAGATAGAGTATTACATTTAAGAGAGGATGGTGGAGGTTGGTGAAGCATTTGTTAGATACTGGTGTCTCACACTGTGTTCTTATGCTGTCTCTGGTTTTATTTCTATTCTAGGTGGTTGTGAATGCCCTCTTGGGAGCGATTCCATCCATTATGAATGTGCTTCTTGTTTGCCTTATATTCTGGCTGATCTTCAGTATCATGGGAGTAAATCTGTTTGCTGGAAAATTCTACTACTGTGTTAACACTACAACTGATGAGAGATTCGATATTAGCCAAATCAACAACTACAGTCAGTGTGAGGAGCTCATAAAAAACAACGAAACTGCCCGATGGAAGAATGTGAAGGTTAACTTTGATAATGTAGGCCTTGGTTATCTTTCTCTGCTTCAAGTGGTAAGTCACTACTGCTTGATTTTTATTTCTCTTTGTATATCTCTGTTGTTTAATTGTAGCAGTAAAAAGTAATTTTTCATTGTTTCTTTAATTTAGAAACTTTGTCCCTTACTTCTTGGTTTGAAATTATAAAGTGTGGGATAAATCCACGACTCTACAGAAATAATACAAAGAATGTATGCTGACTATGAGAAAAAATAAATAATACAAACCTTATTTACCTTAGCTGCACTGAATTTATATCAAGTATATCTACTTTACTCACACAGAAAATGACTTTTATGTCAGATATTACTCATAACTGATAAAGTCAGATAATAGAATTTGCTTGTGATTCTCAGATATATAAATAAAACACACAATAGAAGGTGACAGTTGCCTATTAATATTTCACTGTGCTTGTGTTTATGATGAGCACTAAAGATGCTCTTAAGCAATGTTTTTTGACAAGTCATTTTCCTGGAAAAGCATGAGATAAACACCAGTGTTCTGTTGATAGGCTACATTTAAAGGCTGGATGGATATCATGTATGCAGCTGTGGATTCTCGTAATGTAAGTATAGTCCCTTGACTCCATTTGTTTTGACTCTATCGGTTCCAAGATTTAAAAATTTAATTTTAATGTCTTTCAGAAATATACACTAAAAATGAGAGAACAAGGTATTTAAAACAATTGTGTCTTTAACATTTATTCTATGCTCATACAGACCAGCGATGTTCTTTGTCAATAGTGTAACTTCATAGATTGAAGATCAGTGGGATAGATATGTGGGAACTGGACCATAAGAATCAAAGATGAGAGTGACTGAGCCCTAAATTCTATCCAGCAGATACTTGATTCTGTGCTCACAGTTCAACCAAGGCTTAGTTTCTATGCCTTTTTTGCAGGTTTTGGATCAGCCGAAGTATGAAGATAACCTGTACATGTATCTTTACTTTGTCATCTTTATAATTTTTGGATCATTCTTTACCTTAAACCTTTTCATTGGTGTCATCATAGACAATTTCAACCAGCAGAAAAAAAAGATAAGTACTTCATCATTATTCTGAAAAGAAAGATTTAAAAAATTGCTTATTTTTGGTCCACACACAATAACTTTATTCATAACTTATTATGTTTTCATTTTACAATAAATACATTAAATTATTAAAGCTTACCATTTGGCTTGATGGGAGTTTGATGAACAAGTGAAAACGTATCTGTCCATGGTTAGTGAAATATCCAATGTGATCTTTGTAAAGATGTGGAGTTAGAGCTGGAGACGATAATAGACTCAAAAAAAGGCTAATCACTGAATTAGCTAAATGTAGCTGTAAAACTCTTAGCTAAAATACCTTCATATCTTAGAACTCAGCAGTGTGGAGATTTTGAAACTCTAATAATAATCATTGTATTACCTTTAAACTGTACAGTCCTTAGCCTTCATATTTTGTCAACCTCCCTCAAAAGATACTGGTGTTTCAGCTGCAAGACTTAACTGAGGTATCTGGGAATAAAAAGAGTTAATTGGAGTGGTGGAAGTGCTGTTGAATTCATGTCCTGAAATGACATGACATGGAGAGAAATTGCCTTTTTTTTTTTCTCTACTCATTCCACATAGAAGTTCCAGGATGTCCTGCTTTAAGTCTTGCCCCAGTGAAGGGAGGAGGTTGGGAAATATTACTATCTGCACACCTTCTAATTATCCTCTGATATCATATGTGTCAGTTCTGAAATTTTGCCAAAATTTACTCTAGAGGAAAAACTAGAGAAGTGGATTGAAATATTTTATTAGTTTGTGTCTCTGTAATAACTAATGAAATTAAGTAGAACAAAGAAAAAGCATTTCTCCCTCCATCTTTCCTCTCCCCAGTGAAAGCAGAGGTCTACCACAAACAATGAAAGAGCCTCTCAAAACACCAACCAACCACACCAAACCAACCAACCAACCAACCAACCAACCAACCAACCAACCAACCAAAAAACCCTAAACATTGAGTGGAATATGTAAAACAATTCTTCTTATAATAATCTTGATAAAAGGGGATTTTTATATCTGCCCTAACTTTTCCAACAGATGAGAATGTGAATTAGAGTGATGATTACCGTTTGATATTTTTATTTATAAGTAAGCAATAGAGATACATGATTGTAACCAGATTTGTCTCTTTGGTTTACTTCGGAGGTCAAGACATCTTTATGACAGAAGAACAGAAAAAATACTACAACGCAATGAAAAAACTGGGATCAAAGAAACCACAAAAGCCTATACCTCGACCAGCAGTAAGAATAAAAATATTTTCTGTTATTTTTACATTAAAAACGTGGATTGTTTCAATTATGCCTTAGGCTGAATCAGGTTGTAAAATTTGTAAGCTGAATCAAGTGACATCACTGAATCAAGTGATATAAGAAAAGCCTTATTAATCTGAAATCCAATTTTTTTTCTCTTTTGTAGTCTGAATATGAAAGACTCTTCCATTCCCTTTTTTCCTCCTCATTTTCTCCCTACTGATGTCCATGACATCTTATGTGGCATTTTTAAAAAACACTGATTTGACTAGAACAATTAAATGTGACAGTGTATTTATCAAAATATGCAAAATCCTTACAGCACAGGGCATTTCATCCATCAAAGACTCTGAAACTGCACTGAAATAGGCACTAGTTACTGTATCATTGCCTGAAAAAGGAGTCCTTTTGCCCCTCACACCACTGCTGCACATATAATGACCAAGGCTACCCTAGCACTACAGAGCAGGGTTCAGCTGGGACAGAAAGCAATTCCAGCTCTGCAGATCTACTTTGGATTGTGGAATCGGCTCGGTGGCAGGGACACCCATCAGTAAATTCTCTATGGGTGAAAAATCAAAGATATTTTTTTTTTAAAGCTATTTTGTTGGCATGAAGATCACTGAAGTCGAGGCTGGAAAGCTTTAAGTTTTCTGGCAAATGAAGTGCTATTAATTTTTTTTTTCAAATTTTGACAAGCCAAGAATTCAGTTAGTAGTCCATGTTACAACAGGTTACATTGAATCGGTTCAGGCTGGCAAAGTCTCCCTTGCAACTTCATAAGAATGCACATTTTAAAATAATCTTTTTAACACTTATAAACACACTAGTTGTGTTTCTGTTTAATTTGTATTTATGTGTGCAAACTGGAAAATTTATACCTATGGAGGACTTCATGGAAGACACGAAATCCTGTTCATACTAGATTTAAATATTTTTTAGTTATTAAAAAAAAGTTTTATGCAGTGCATATTGTAATTAATCTTATTTTCTCTTCCTCAGAACAAATTCCAAGGCATGGTCTTTGATTTTGTAACAAAACAAGCATTTGATATCAGTATCATGATACTCATCTGTCTTAATATGGTCACGATGATGGTAGAAACAGATGATCAGAGTGAAGACATGGAAAACATTCTATATTGGATTAACCTTGTGTTTATTGTACTTTTCACTGGAGAATGTGTCCTGAAGTTGATTTCACTTCGCCATTACTACTTCACTATAGGCTGGAATATTTTTGATTTTGTGGTTGTGATTCTCTCCATAGTAGGTAAGAACAATTCATTTTTATGAAATGGCAATCCAAAATCTGTGTGGGATTGTTGTTAGGCTGGCATGCAAGCACCCCAGACAGCAAGGTAAAACCTTCAGCCTACTTTGGTTTTGATCCTGGGAGTTCTTTTGTCTAAGCTAGAGTGAGCAGCCAATCACAGCTAAAGCAGATGTAATTATAAATACATGGCTCCACTAATCTTTGTTTTACCTCGAACCAGAAAACTTGAAAGAACTTGAGTAAAAATTATATCATTTTAACTCCTCGGAACTCTTTAATATGTAAATTGGTTTTGCCATTTTTATATGAAAACAAAATGTAGTTATTTTTCTGCTCTGAGACACAGAATATAATGGTCAATTCTCCTACTCTTCAGTGACTTCCAAAAAGCCTTTTTATTAACAGTTTGCTTAGGTTTGGAATTACTGTGTCGTTAATAGTAATCTTGTGGTCACATTATTTCATGTGTAATTAAAAAGCTGCAGTTCTCTTTAAACATATATGTTTTCTTTGAATACCATAACTCGACTGCATGGCAATTTAATACTCGTATAAATATGACCTGTCTTCTGGTTAACTGAGATTATTTTTGTTACAGTTAAACAGAAAACTAGTCTTCTGGTCTTCTGGGATTTGCTAGTCTACATATGCTAGTTATCACTTTGTCCTAAGAAAAGGCTGATGTTGTGTATTTGTATGTCTGGTTACATACATGGCTATACAACTCAGAAATGTCAGTGATGTGGTTATTCATTATCCTGCAAATTACCTCAGAATTTCTGTTGGGATTTATGGGCTTCCAAAGCATGCCAAACTGTAAAGGTTTCATTTAAATATCTGAATGGCCAGTTTCTAAAATCTGTTCAAATATCCTGTTCTTCTTAAAGTTCTGCAGTGTTTGTAAGACAAATCTTTAGCAGTGTAGTAATATCACTTATTAATTTAACTTGTTTTTCAACAGGTATGTTCTTAGCCGAGATGATTGAGAAGTACTTTGTGTCCCCCACACTATTCAGAGTCATCCGACTTGCCAGAATAGGTCGAATCCTGCGCCTCATTAAAGGCGCTAAGGGCATCCGCACTCTGCTTTTTGCCTTGATGATGTCTCTTCCTGCTTTGTTCAACATTGGGCTGCTGCTGTTCCTGGTCATGTTTATCTATGCGATTTTTGGCATGTCCAACTTTGCCTATGTTAAGAGGGAAGTTGGGATTGATGACATGTTCAACTTTGAAACTTTTGGCAACAGCATGATCTGCCTGTTCCAGATTACCACATCTGCTGGCTGGGATGGTTTGCTAGCCCCAATTCTTAACAGTGGGGAGCCAGACTGTGACCCCCATAAAGATCATCCGGGGAGCTCTGTGAAAGGTGACTGTGGCAACCCTTCCGTTGGGATTTTCTTCTTTGTCAGCTACATTATCATATCATTTCTGGTAGTGGTGAACATGTACATTGCTGTGATTTTGGAGAACTTCAGTGTTGCTACTGAAGAAAGTGCTGAGCCCTTGAGTGAGGATGATTTTGAGATGTTCTATGAAGTCTGGGAGAAGTTTGATCCTGATGCAACACAATTCATAGAGTTCAGTAAGTTGTCAGACTTTGCAGCTTCTTTAGATCCTCCTCTCCTTATAGCAAAACCAAACAAAGTCCAGCTTATTGCAATGGACCTGCCCATGGTAAGCGGTGACAGAATTCACTGCCTTGACATCTTGTTTGCTTTCACAAAGCGGGTTCTGGGGGAAAGTGGGGAGATGGATGCTCTCAGAATACAGATGGAAGATCGATTTATGGCAGCCAACCCTTCCAAAGTCTCCTATGAACCAATTACAACCACGTTGAAACGAAAACAGGAGGAGGTATCTGCTGTCATTATTCAGCGTGCTTACAGACGTCATCTTTTAAGGCAAAAAGTCAAAAAAGTTTCGTGTATATTTAATCAGGATAAAGGTAAAGATGAGGATGATCTGCCCATGAAAGAAGATATGATTATGGATAAACTAAATGAGAACTCTACTCCAGAAAAAACAGATATGACCCCATCCACAACCTCCCCACCTTCTTATGACAGTGTAACAAAGCCAGACAAGGATAAATATGAAAAAGACAAATCAGAAAAAGAAGATAAAGGTAAAGACAGCAGGGAAGGTAAAAAGTAACACATAGTTCTGTTTGTGAGAAACTGTTTACAGCCTGAGAAAGCATGTATTTATGTCAACAGGACTCCTGTAGGAGGTATATGCCAAACTGACAGTTTTTACATATATAAATATATATATAATTAAATATATATATAAAAGGTCAGTGCCTATATCAAGACAGTGACCCCTCGTCATCAAATTGCAACTCTGTAAAACAGGGTAACATCTTGACAGGAGGTTGTTGTTTTTATTACCAGCTGACACTGCTGAAGAGAAGATAAAATGGCCAATCAGACTGTAGAGACCAGTTTAAAAAACAAAAAGGTGCAAACCTATGAATCTCTGTGTTTAACATGAAACACACAGTACAAAAATTGTATCCACTGTTTGCATTTCAACAGCCACATTCGCCATATTTTTACAAAAATCAGCGTTGGTGAAACATCATTTTTTAATTCACAGGTTGTTTACTATTATATGTGACTATTTTTGTAAATGGGTTTTATGTTGGGGAAGGGGGTATGAGAACCAGGTGTTCTACTCTCGGATTCTCTATAATGTACAGACAGAAGTGATTTGCATGAAGGCATGCTGCACTTGTAGTTCATGCATGGGAAAACATGACGTCGCACAAAGCAGCAGAGTCTGACTACTTCCATGTTTCAGGGTGGCTCTATATTTTGAGGTGCTTAACAACAGTATCCATCTAGTATCTCATCCAGACAAATCTTAATGTGCCTGTAAAGTCCCAGAGAGTCTACAATAATAGAACAGATTTTTATTTTTTCATAAGTCATTTAACTGTAGTTGAATGAACTCTGCATAAAAAATTTACTGAGGGACAGACAGTCCATTTTTAACTATTCTTCTGTAGAAAACAGCTTACCTGAACTTAGGAAATTGAATTTACCAAAATTCTATAAAACTAGGATTATGAAGTTGTTCTGCTTCACCCTGCAGTATCATTTAGCTATCTTTTGCTCTCAGCAAGGTTGACATTGTATGTGTTGATTAAAAAAATACCATCTATGTAAATAGTTATTTTATCCTGTGGTGCATGTTTGAGCAAACAAATAATGACCTGTGCACAATATTTATTGCATCAAATATGTACCACAATAAGTGTAGTTTGCAAGCTTTCAACAGCCGATATGAAGTATTCTGTACCATTATAGATAGTTTGAAAGCTATCACTGATGCATGTTTATCTTGCCTTTGCTGCTGTAATTTTACTCTTTCCACTGTTAAAAGTCTAATATGGGAAGCCATATCTCAGTGGTTAAGTGAAACAAATTGTTCAACTGATCATCATTCTTTCATGACATCAAGCAATAGTTTGCAGCTACTTAAGAGCTTCTTGCTTTGCATTATAAAATTTTAAGTGAAACTGTATGGTGTATAGTCAGACTGTACAGGATATGTTGCAAACTGCTTAATCTGTTGAAAAATACATGGATAGAATTTTCTAAGAAAATATAAATATTGTAAAAAATACCATTTTATTTTATTTTTCAGCGTTTTGTACATAAGAAATGAGAATTATCTTCAGGTTGATGTCAGTGTCACTTTTGTTATTTTCTATCCATAGCACTTTTTAATTCAAGAACTTCACAAAATAAGAAACAAAGGAAAGAATGGGGTAGTTTTAGGTTTCTGCTTTTTTATTAGTACTGTATTTTTGCACACATTTTAATGTGAAATAAGTTTGAAACTGAGTCCAAAATGCACTTGCTTCCAAATAGACATAACTTGTAATTGAAATGTGGTGGGGAAGATTTGTTTGAAATTCTAGCACTGCCTGCATCAGAAGTTTCAAGGTAGTCTTTTTATTCATGAAATCTTTACCAGTGTTTGTTTACATAGACTATTCTTATTCTTGTTGATTCATGCTGCACTAGAACTGTTCTAAATATAATATGGAATTCACAATGTTTTTTTCCCACAGAAATTAAATAGAAAACTTGTATAATTGATCACATCAGGACATTTTTGTTTCTTACACAAGCAAAAATTCAATGTTGACTCCTCCTTTTACAAAGATATTGACTTGTGTGTCAGTGAACTGCATGCAGGAAAATGCTATTACCATAAAGAACAGTAAACCACATTACAGTTGAGCCAAAAGAATAAAGACTTCATTTTTTATTGTATTTAATTGTTCTGTCTTTGTTTTCATCATAAAAAGCTACCGAAAATAAAATATGAATATATAGAATGTTAGAAATAGGAAGTAATGATTAAACTCATAATGATTTGCACAAGTAAAAAATCGAAGCTATATTCTTTCAGAAAGATCTTCAATATGATTTGCACTTACACTGTTCAGGTTATTAATCCTGTTTAAAACTGTTACATAGTAGGATAGTGTTTACATGTACATGATGCTTAAACCCCTTTTTCATGTCAGGTATTCTGAGACAACTAGGAAAACAGATGTTACAGAAACTACCTAGCTATCAAGGCTGCAAACCAGTATGTATAATTTCAGAGACATTTTACAATTTAAGTGAAGAGTTGTAAGAAAAAGTTTGGTTTGTACATAATTAGTAAAATATTTATAATTTATTATTTTGCTTTAAGACATGAGGGATAAAAGTCAGCAGAAATTTTCCTGGAAGTTTAGGTAAAGTATCAAACTAATTATGGGGTTTTTTTTGGTGGGTTTGTTTGTTTGTTTTTAATCTAAGGGTGCTGGATGCAACTATAGTGTGAAAAATACTATAATTTTAAACTTCTATAGTGCATTAGCAGACAGTGCTTCTCACTGGTAGGGAAGCATCCCCATCAAGTGATGCATAATTGCCTATGGAAGGGCTAATACCAGAACGCAGAAGTTAGGTGTAGGACAAGCATTATGAGAGCAGTAGCAGTGGAACTAAGAAATTTTAATTTGAGACGAATAAAAATATTCCTTGTGTCAGTCTTGTCATGTAAATTATCTAATCTATCTGCACTGTACAGAATCCCTCATGAAATGCTTAGAAGTATGTGAGAAAAGAGCCTGGTATAAAAGTACTTATTTTTCCTTCTAGCAGGACTTCTTATACTTTTGAGATACAAAGCAGTTTCACAAAAAATTGAAGGACAAGAAATTGTCATTGGGCTTTCTTTTGACTATGACATAAAACTGTCTTCTCAGTGCATTAAAATTAAATTTCATTTACATTGTTGCAAAGTCCAGTAAATCATGCTAAAATTGGCTATGAATAAAATAGCATTTATGCTGCTGAAAGCAGCAGAGCCACATTTTCAGAAAACAATTACATCAGAGCACTATATCTAAAACTTTCTCTGATGTAAATGTGAAGTAATGCCTTGTGAAAGTAGGATACACTGAACAAATCCCTAGGGACATTAAAAGTCAGGCTTGATGGGGCTCTGAGCAACCTGTCTAGTTGGAAATTCCCCTGCTTACTGGAAGGGGGTTGGACTAGATGACCTCTAGAGGTCTCTTCAAACCCAGTGCATTCCATGATAAATTAAAAGCAAAGGAAAATATGCACAAACTTTCCAATAATCATCACAGATGTGCAGACACAGAGCTCTGTAGATTATCAGGAAAATCAGACGAACAAAATCACATACATGATGTGTAAGTTCTAGCACTGGGTGTGCACCCAGAAGAAACACATCTCAACAGAGCAGTAGAATGGTTCGTGGCATTTCTTAGCTCTGCAGTTTTCACCACTAGTGGTCTGTTGAGATTGCTTACTCCAAGAATGAGTATTGCTATGCTAATGTAACAAGCTCGTAGACCGAGGCGCTGCAATTGGATTTTTCACCTCTGCTATGAAAAAAAACAGTTGTTGAGAGTCTAAGATACAAAGCAATGAATCTGAAATTCTGTAACTGAAGGGCCAAAGTTATGGGTGGCAGGTTGGTTTTGTGGAGGAAAATGTACTGAAAAAAAATGCAGACACAGAAAAGATTATTGTGTGAATTATTAGACCATTCAGAAAATAACCTGTATACATCTTGCAAGCATTTACACTTCACAGAAGACTGTTATAAATAAAAAAAATAATTAAATGCTCAGATGCTCAACACTGACAAGCAGGTATATTTTTGCTTCTCCCCATCCTCTCCCTTCCTCCCCCTTTTTTTTTGGTGGCATATCAGTAGATTTACTAAAAACACCTGCTAACACACTGAACAACAGTTATGCACAGGCTTATTCCCCAACAGTAATCTCCCAGTTTTTACCCATTGGGTTACTGCAAGACCCCGCGCTCCCCTTTGCGGCGTTTGAGGCAGCGAGTGCCGCAGTGAGGTACACAAGCTATGAGCGTTCAAGCAGCGCCCTCAGCCTGCCCCTTGCTACTGTTTGCGAAGCTGCACCAAGGGATCCGTGTGGCTGGGTCTCTCTAGGCCCCTGTCCCGGCTTCAGGGAGCCGAGCGGCACGCATCGGACGGGAGCGCCTCGGCTACACCCCGCAGCTCACACGGCCCAGCGCTCTGGGGTGGCCACTGGCTCCGCCGTTCTGCGGCACAGCGCCGCTCCCTGGCCGCGCCGTGCGTCTCGACCAGCGCCGCCCCATCCTCGGCTCGGACGGCAGCCGCAGAGCGGAGCGGCATGGAGTGGCTGCTGGCATTTGGCAATCGGGCGGCCAAGTAGCGAGTGCCCGCTCCGAGCTAGCCGGCCATCAGGTGCTTCGGGACCTGCCCGCGTCTGCAGCTGCTTGGGACAGGTACGGGGAGCGCGGGGAAAGGCCGGTCTGGTGGCAGGCGGCGAGGGCGTGGCGTGCGAGGCGTGCCGCTGGCAGGCCGAGGTCTGGTGGTTCTCCGGGGAAGACAGCGAGCTCCGGGCGGGAGGTGGGGGTCGAGCAGCTCGATAAGGACGCGGGGCGGCCTCGGCTCATCGGCTGGCGGAGGTAGCGAGTGACGGCTTCAGCCCGGGGGTTGGTGAGAGCGGCCCTGGCCCGGCGGCAGGTGAGCGCGGCGCGGAGGAGGCAGCGGCCTTCGGCAGCCGTGTGGTAACACTCAGCCCGGCGAGCGTCGATTGCGGGCTCTGCTTTGGCGGTGCAGGGCACGGGGGCCAGGCGCACCCGTTACTTGTGTTATTCGTAAAAGCCAACGTAGGGCCGATTACCCCAGGCAGTGGCAGGATGAGCTGAAATAACAGTTTTCCAGATGACGACTCGTAAGCGCGCTGGGTTTTTGTAACCACAGAGGAGGTTGTGGAGGAAAGCTCAGGAGCTTGGGGGCTTCTTCGTGAGGAAGAGAGCAAACTCCATTGGTACCCAGGTTTGTAATTTGCCTGGAGAGAGCAATTGTCTGCAAATCAAGATCTACTGGGGCCTCGCCTATGAAACTGTCTTTCCAGGTGTTTTTGACACCTGAGATGTTAAGAGGGGTGAGGTGAGACAGCCTGCGGCACCCCTTCAGGCCGACATGGCTATTAGCTGTCGCTGGGTGCTGCAGGTGCCCCAGTGCTTTTTCTCCCTGCAGCAACGAGTGGCTTAGAGCCCCTTGGTGGAAGTGGGTGTGGGGAATTGGAGTGCTGGCATGTGGGTGGGGGTCCAAGCCTGCCTGCCTTGCTGTGCAGGTGGAGGTAGAGCAGTGTGAGGGCAGCTGGTGATAGCCAATGCAGCCATATCCATACATTGGGATAGTGGAATAAATGTGAAACATTTCATGGGCTTTTTCTGTGTTCTGTGGTTCTGGATAAATCTTGCCCTACTGCATGACTGTGCTAGTCCTGTGTAAGAAGCCAGGTTCTAAATCCACTTAGTGTGGCAAACTTGGGAGCAACACGTACCCCCAGTTCTTTCTTTGCCTGAAACACCTTTTAGTCTGAGTAGGCAGGAAAGACAAACTGTTGGGTAGGGGCAGTGTCTGACACAGACAAGTAGAGCTGAAGATTGAACAGGTTGCTTCAGAATGAAAAATGCAGTCAGTTTCCCATGTTCTTTCATTCAAATGAATTAATTGTACCCCTCTGAGTGTTCTGAATGAGGATGTAGACTCATAGAATCATTAAGTTGGAAAAGAACTTTAAGATCATTGAGTCTGACCATAACCCAGTTACCATGACCACTAAACTATATCCTGAAGCACCACGTCTACACATTTCTTGAACACCTCTAGGGATGGCGACTCCACCACGTCCCTGGGCAGCCTGTTCCAATGCCTCACCACTCTCTCAGTAAATATTTTTTTTTCTAAAATCCAATCGAACCCTCCCTTGGCACAACTTAAACCCTTTTCCTCTCTATTGCTAGTTACCTGGGAGAAGAGACTAACACCAGCCTCACTACAACCTTGTTTCAGGTAGCTGTAGAGAGCAATAAGATCTCTGCTCAGCCTTCTCCAGACTAAACAACCCCAGCTCCCTCAGCCACTGCTTGTATTACATGCTCTCCAAACCCCTCACCAGCCTTGTTGCTCTTCTGTTGTCACACTCCGGGACCTTGATGTCTGTCTTATACTGTAGCACTCGGAATTGAACACAATACTCAAGGTGTGACCTCGCCAGGGCAGAGTACAGAGGCACAATCACTTCCCTACTCCTGCTGGACACATACAGGCCAGCATGATGTTGGCTGTCTTGGCCTCACTGGTGGCTCATGTTCAGCTGGCAATCCACCAGCACACCCAGATCCTTTTCCACCAGACTGCTTTCCAGTCACTCTTCCCTAAGCCTGTCGTGTTGCTTGGAGTTGTGACCAAAATGTGGGACCTGGCATTTGGTTTTGTTAAATCTCGTTCTGTTGACCTCAGATGATCGATTTAACCTGTCCAGATCTCTCTGCAGAGCATTCCTACCTTTGAGCAGATCAACACTCCCACTCAATTTAGTATCATCTGTAAACTTGATGAGGATGCCCTTGATCCATTCATCCAAATCACTAATAAAAATGGTAAACATAACTGGTCCCAATGCCAAGCTGTGGGGGATAGCGCTTGTGACCAGCTGCCCACTTGATGGAACTCCGTTTGTCACAACTCGTGAGGCCCAGCCATCCAAACGGTTTTTAATCCAGCAAAGAGTCCACCTCTCTGTGCCCTGGGCTGCAAGTTTTTAGAGAATGCTGTGGGAGACTGTGTCAAAGGCTTTGCTAAAGTCTAGGTAGACAACATCCACAACCTTTCCCTCACCCACTAGGTGGGTCACCTGGTAATAGAAGGAGATGAGGTTGGTCAAGCAGGAACTGCCTTTCGTGAACCCATGCTGACTGGGCCTGATCCCAGAGTTATCCTGCACTTGATGTGTGAGTGCACCCAAGATGAACCACTTCATAATGTTCCCCAGTACAGAGGTCAGGCGGACAGGCCTGTAGTTCCCCAGATCCCCCTTTTGGCTCTTTCTGTAGATGGGTGTCATGTTGGCAAGCTCCAAAAATCTGGCAACTCCTCTGGCATTCCCAAGACCTCCCCTGCTAACAAGAGAGTGGCTTGTCAAGCTCCTTCACCAGCTGCCTCAGCATCTTGGGTGAATCCCATCCAGCCCCACAGAATTGTGAGTGTCCAGGTGGCATATCAGGTTGTTAACTGCATCCTCCTCGATTACGGGGAGTTGATGCTACTCTCCATCCTCATCAGGAGCCTGAATACCCTTGAGGGTAGTGGGTCTGACTATTAAAGACTGAGGCAAACAAGGCATTAAGTACTTCAGCCTTCTCCTTATCCTTGATAACAGTATTCCCCCCTGAATGCAATAAAGGGTGGACATTTTCCTTGGCGTTCTTTTTGTGTTGAAGTATTTGTAAAAAACCTTTTTTGTTATCACTCAGCAGGCAGGTTGAGTTCTAGCTGGGCTTTTACCTTTCTGACGTTATCTCTGCATAACCTAACTAAGTCCCTGTGCTCTTGAGTTGCTTGGCCCTCTTTCCAAAGGTGGTAAACTCTCCTTTTTTTTCCTGAGCCCCTGCAAGAGCTCCCTGTTCAGCCAGGATGATCACCTTCCTTGACAGTCTGTTTTACGACATATGGGGACAGCCTGCCCCTGTGCCTCTTCCTTCCTGAAGAATGTCCAACCTTCCTGGACCCCTTTGCCTTTCAGAACTGTCTCCCAAGGGACAGTCTTAACCAGTGTCCCAAACAGACTGGTCTGCCCTTCCAGAAGACCATGGTAGTGGTTTTACTGACCCCGCTCCTTTCTTCACCAAGAATCAAGAATTCTATCATTTCATGATCACGAAGCCCAAGACAGCCTCCAACCACCACATCACCCCCCATGTATTTTACTGTGGGATTTATTAACTAAACTCCACCATAAATGATTTTAAACCCACATTTGTTGTCATTTTTTCTTTTTTGTGCAAATTGGAGGATGGAGTTTTTTGCATAGTATGTGTGGAAAAAATAAAGCTGTGAGAAGTTCGTAAATTTTAGTACACTTTGGGAAGTGGTAAAGACATGAAAGCAAAGATGCTGGAGTGGAGTCATTCTGTTTAGCCTTGTCAGAGTAAACTATTGCAATCTCTCAAATGCCATTTATAAAAATTTACTATAAGGAAGCGTCTCTGTATGCCTATTCTTATCTCTGGCTTTTGGTTTAATACGTTATTTTTGTGTTTATTATATGAAGCATGGTTCAGACCAGCCCAGTAATATACCTCCCTAGTCTATGGCCAGTCACTAAAAATCTGGTATTTATTTAAGATAGAGAATGGAATAAAGAGCAGGAGTACCAGAGAACTCAGAGGGATTGTTTTTATTTATCTTCATTTGTGACTAAGCATTCTTTATTTTAAAATGCTCTTAGATATCTCAGCAGGAGATCTTTAGATCTGTCTAGCTTTTATCATGAAAGAAACAGAACTTTCCGTAGTACAAGGTGTAAGTTTGGTTGAACCTAGAGAAATCCGTTTGTAATTTGAGTTAGGTATTCTCAGATTTCTGGAATACAAAGCACTTCAACGTAGGCTGACTTCCTCACTTTGTGGGGACCCTTACTCGTGTAATAGATTGAGAGGTGTTTGCAGCATGTGATGTTACCTTGCTGTGAATGCATCATTGTTACTTGTCTTGTTCCATAACGTTTAGGTTTTGGATTCTGCCAGGTCATTCTAAGGACAATTTAAAATTATATTCTGCCTTTATGATTGCATAGCAGCAGTCGGGTGATCTGCGGGGAGTAGTGGTGGTGCAGAAATAAGCAATAAGCCACTGCTGGATGTTGTAATTGTTACAATGCATCTACTATTGTGAATTGTTGTGCTTTGGTAACAAACGGCCTTGTAGAGAGGCTACAGATCCGCATACAGCCTGGTTTGGTGTTTGTCTTCTGCAGCAGTAGAAGCAGCAGCTTGCTTTAACCACAGACAGATGTAGCAGCACTGATGTAATACATTGATCTATTTGTTCAGCCTGGAGAAGGGGGTGAATGGGGCTGAACAGTGCTTTAGTTTCTTTTCCAAATAGCTAAATATAAGTAGGGAAGTCATCTACAGTCTTCCAATTTAGAGAAACAGTGAGCCAGAGGACAAAGATGAGTCTGAAAAATGCAGAGCATCCCTATTACTGAAGTGACTCGTTAAATAGATGCAATGTTCACAGCATCAAAGGACTGATACATGCAGATAAAATGAACTATAAGATTAAATATTTTCCTGTGTTTGTTACTATTTGTAGTATATGTTGTTGTATCAGTTCTTACTTCACAGCCCTTTTCCCTCACCAGTCACCTTAGAGGAAAAGACATTTGCATTTTTGTGAATTCTAAAAACTGGTCAAAAGATCGATGCCATACTATTCTGAAAGCACTTCAGAAGCTCCACTGGAAGTGCTTTGTGTTACTCAGAATATTCTCAGTTACTTGATGATTTGTTGAAGCATTTCACAAGACCTGTGCAGTTCTGTGTCAGTGTGCAGGCAGTCTTGGTCAAAAAGGGGACTTGGCATGGTTAAATTGCAGGTGGCTTGCCTTGTTCTGTCTTCTGGGGATGGGGGGTGAAGAGTTAATCAAAGCTGATTGGTTTCAGTGTTACTGTGTTGTGTATAATGTACTGTTTGATAAGCAAGTGTTGCTAGAATAGATTTAAAAAGTATGTATCTAAGAACAGATATAAAAGCATTTATTCCCTAATTAACAGTTCTGCAAAGCCATCTGGAACCATGAAGCAGTCTGCAGATAAGATTTGTACTTAGTTTCCGAGGTTTCTTTTTCAGTTTGCCATAATCTTAGGTAGTTATACTATTAAAAGAAAAATGTATTTCAAATATATATTGACACTGCTTTGATATGCAAAAGCAATTTATGTAGACACTGTTTTACAGAACATTTTTCTCCAGGTTTCTTTCCAAGTTTATCATGTTACAAACCAGCATATGGCCTAGAGATCACATAATTTTTATAGCAATTCTATCTAATACTTTTCATGGGGCATTCTTGAGACATTCCATATTATAAACATATTTGACAGGAAAATAAATATATTGAGATGGAGTACTCTGAAGGGTACATTTGGTAGTATGAATTCCATGTTATTGCATGGATCTTTTGATCAGTGTGTTGCGGGTTTTTTATTCACACTTCTTGGAACTGTTTATGTTCCAGTGGGAATTTTTGACTCTCTTTTTTCACTTTACTTTGAAGTGCCAACAGCCTTCTCAAAAGGCGCGATATTCTGTTTTAGTAATCAAACGTTAATTTTTGTTACCTGGTAAGAACACAGCTACAAAGGGCAAATTGCATATATAACTAACCTTGAAATACTGTTTTAAACAATTGCATTATAAATCTTGCTTTGTACAGTCTGGCTTATACAATATTCTTTTGTGTGTGTGTGTGTGTGTGTGCTTCTCAAGCGCTTTAAGGCTTTTTTAAGATCTGTTTGTTGCCCTCTGCCCAGATGGACTGAGTGATGTAAGTCATTAGTGCACAACTTAGTACGAAGGATACCTGGAAAAGATATATATGCAAGTTGGTGTTCTTGCATTGTATGTAGGACACTAATATGCTTACCATTCTTGTGTAAACATTATATAGATGCATGAGTAAATTTTAGGGAAAATTGGCAAAATATTTGTGGAAGCAGAATTTGGAGCTAAGATTTGAGGAGGCATTTTGTTTTCAGTTTGAAAATAACCAAGCATTTTTGATTAAAATTCCATGGGCTACTGGTAAATTCCCAGCAGACGTTTCTGTTGTAGCCTTGCAATATCATGACTGTTTGTGGGTTTTTTGTAGTCCCCATGGCAACAAGGATTTTTGATCTGCAAAGCAGAATACTGCACGCGGTTTGAGGATGTAGAAATTTTCTTTACTACAGAAGACATTTCGATCCATGAAAGCTTATCGGGCACCCTGCTGCACCCCCTTCCCATCCCTTCTCTTAATAATCTGTGTTTTGCCTGTAAATTCACATGTAAATGTGAATTCCTATTTGGTAAGAATACAGTTACCTATTCTAATTTTTGACAGCATAAGAGATGGTGTAAAATTTGTAAAGGCTTACTGTAGTGATAGCATGAAAAACGTCATCCTCCAGTTGGAGTCTTGAAAAACAGGAAGGTATCATATATGCATATAAATTTGTATGTGTGTGTATCTGTGAACCTTGTATATGCATCTGAGAGTTAAAATTGCTCAGGACTTGCATTGGCTTCTGCTAATGTTTACTTTGATTTGGACTTGTTTGCATGATGTATTCATAACTTACTTTTTAAAGGGACATAGACATTTTAAATAAAGAATCTCAGAATGCTATAACTCGTTCACAAACTAAAATTTGTTAAGTGGTACTAATTGTGTCATTTTGGTTGTGTGTCTATCCCTCACCTTCTCAGATGAATACATGAGTGCTGTGGAACATTTGGGATGTATCCTGAACCAAAGAGTTATAGGAGAAGCCTTGATAGAGTAACTGCTTAGGGGGCATAGGTAATTCTTTTCTAAATTAGGCAAACTTTCTGTGCTGTTAGTGTTTTCCTTTTTGAACACCCATTCTGAAAAAAGACAGATTCAGATTTGTTAATTTTCCTCCACACCCCCGTTAGTTTAGTTTGGTGGGTTTGTTTTGCTTTTTTTCATATGTGTGTACTTTTGGGGTCTTTTTGTAACTGGTAAAAAAAAAAAAGAAAGAGAGTTATATAATTACTGAGGCAAACAGCACAGGTAAACTAGGCAATTATTGTTTCTGTTGGAAAAGACTTTGTATAGTACATCTAAGAAAGCTATGAGATCTGAATGGCAATTTAGATCTGCGTTAAAAACAAATCTGGAAAGTCTGCTGCTAGTGGCCTGCTGGTCTTTATATGGTCTGGGCTGGGAGACCTCCATCTCCCCCTGCCACTGTCACCACGCAGACATACATGTAGGATCATTATGAAAACAAAAAATACTGCATTAATCTGTGAAACTGAAGCTACTCATTGAAAGACATGCACTGTTCTGCTAGAGTCTTGTTATATGGGAGTAGGGCAACCTAGTATTTAGGTACTAACTTAATAGTTATTACTAGTTTCACTGGTGCTATCACCTGTGTATGTCATAGCTGTGACAAAATAATTCGCATATACATGAGAGAGAAATTGAGCTTAACATTCATACCCAACATGAACACCCTAGATGCATTTATTTATTTATTTATTTATTTATTTATTTATTTATTTATTTCCAAGTGAAGGTAGACGTTCTGAAAGGTTTAATTTTTAAAATATTTTTTTCCCCACTTTCCTCCTTCCCCAGTGGCCTTCTAGGAGACAGATTGAATATGGCATGTGTGAGTTGTCTAGACCTCTGGGTCACTGTGCTCACAAAGAACAACTTTCAAGTCAGTTCAGTGCTAATGTTGAAAAAAAAGTAAATCCTATAGCCTGCAGTAGTGTATCAGTCAGAATATCATGTGTGACTCTGGAACATCTTTATATTTGGGAATTCAAGAAAATTAAGGTATGAAAACTGGAATTTTGAACGTGGATTGGCAAAAATTTACAGCAATAATAGCATCTGGCAGTGTATTGCATACCATCTCCTCCCCTGACCCCCAAAACATCCTCAACCAGAAGGTTTCTTTTTATATTTGTTTTCCCAGCTTTGCTTGTCAGTGCAGTTTTTCACCAAAAAATTTTCCAGTCCTCCCTGAGAATTCAATAGAAGAGATAGTTGCTGGCTTGGGCTTTATGCTTAAGAAATGTTCAGTGTTTCGGGGAATGCAGTTAAAGAATAAGAATAATTATGAGTTGCAATGTTGGATATTTTCCTTTGTGTATGGAGAGGATGTGAAGCTGGTGATTCTGCATGGAGCTGGATGAATAGGTCAAACAGCTAGCTTCTGCATATCCGTTGAGATGCTTTAGGACAAGTGACAATGTGATGACATAATTGCTGACCCCAGATTGTTCTCGACTATAAATCCTCTGGTTGCAGTCTCCCCTGTTTCTCAGCATGTGCTGTTCACATTTAAGGGCTTTTCAGATCATCTCCATCACCATCTGCTACATGGTAGAAACAAAACAAGTGTGCTGTGTGTGGAGCCAGCTGACTTCCTGAGTGGAGATGAAGGTTTGCAAAATACATCTAGGCTTTGAGAACTTGTTTTGTCTGTTTGGTGTCATTGACATGCTGTCACTGGGCTGTGGTTATGGATGAGAAATAAAAAGAGGTAGTGACCTGTTTACAGGGACACACATGTTTTTTGAGCAGGTTAAATACTGCATGGTGTATGTGCATTTTTATGCCTGTGCACAAAAACTATTGTATATCCTAATATCTCTCTAATTAAAAGAAAGGAAGCATAGTCCATATTTGGAAACAACTTGTCATCATTAGTAACATTTGTCCTGCATAGGCAATGAGAAGATAAGCAACAGAATTTCTCAACTGTGGGTATTCACTAGGTGTCAGTGCATGATCACACAGAACTGATGTTTTGCTGAGTAGTTGTGCCTACCTTATGAATACAGATTTTAAAGAAAATTCCTATTTTTGTCTCTAGAATGCAGTGTGGATTAAATTTATGAATAAGTAATGATTAAAAGTAATTAATACATTTAATTACTTTTAGCAGAAGTCTAATGCTAATTTAAATATCAATAAATTTTGTGCTAATATTCTTTAAAGATAAGGAAATTTTACAGTCTTCATATTGATATGTTATCTCTAACACAAACATGTTCACTTTAATTATTTGCAAAACTATTGTTTTCCTTAACAAGGTGAAAGGTTGAGTCTGTAAATGGCAGTCAAAGTGGACAAAACCCCCATGAATGTAGCTAAAATTGCCTAGGTTTCCGTAAGAAAATCTTGTTCTTTTTGCCATGTCATGTCATTAGAATGAAATATCACATTTCACAGAATTGTCACAGAATTGTCACAGAATCACAGAATTATTGAGGCTGGAATAGACCTCTGAGATCATCAAGTCCAGCCTATAACCAAACGCCACCACATCAACTAGACCATGTCACTAAGTGCCACATCCAGTCTTTCCTTCAGCAGGGATGGTGACTCCACCACCTCCCTGGGCAGGCCATTCCAGTGTCTAACTACCCTTTCCATGAGTAAGTGCTTCCTAACATCCAACTTAAACCTCTCCTGGCACACCTTCAGGCCATGCCCTCTGGTCTTGTCGCAAGTTGCCTGGGAGAAGAGCTCAACCCCCACCTTACTACAACTTCCCTTCAGGTAGTTGCAAAGTGTGATAAGGTCTCCTCTGAGCCTTCTCCAGGCTAAACAACCCCAGCTCCCTCAGCCTCTTCTCATAAGACTTTCCCTTCAGTCCCTTCACCAGTCTCATGACTCTCCTACTCCAGTACCTCAATATCTTTCTTGAAGTGAGGGGCCCAGAACTGAACACAGTACTTAAAGTGTGGCCTCACCAGTGCTGAGTACATGGGCAGAATTACATCCCTAGTTCTGCTGGCCACACCATTCCTGATACAAGCCAAGATGCCATTGGCCTTCCGTGCCACCTGGGCACACTGCTGGCTCATGTTCAGCTAGTTGTCAACCAGCACTCCCAGGTCCCTCTCTGCCTCTCTGGATTTAGAGTCATACTAGCCTAGCTGTAGTTAGGGAATGTATCTTTTCAATCTGTATAGAGCGATCTGCATTCATCTGGAGTTTAAATTTTTTCTGGCCAGAAAGTATTCTGTGAGAAGTATGCATTAGTAGGTTAAAATAGCAAAAAATAGTAAATCACTTGATAAATGCAAATATTTGAAATGTCTCTTCTGTATCTTCCAGTTTGTACTGAACTTTTTCTATTACATTTTAAACCATAGCACTCAGTGAATGGTAAAAATATTACCCTTTCATATCTCTTCTGTTTACAAGTGAGGCCTTTCTTAGCACTATTGCCTGGAATCCTAAGGGAAGTGTTAATACTCATGCTAGTAGATAAGACAATTTAGTCTGGTTACAAATACACATTTTTTGATTCATGCTCACCATTATGTTGCTGCATATCAGTAGTTTTTCTACATACTGAATACGATTTTCAGTGACTTCTTGTATCTGTAGAAGAGGACCATCTTTGCTTTGTTTATTTATACCACTTTACTGTCAGAAATTATTTAATCATCAGACTTATATTTCTTCCACCCCTGTGTCCTTCTGGTTGCATAATGCATCTCTCATCATGGGACACAGGTACTTGCCTGGCCAAATTTTAAGACAAATTCTTATTGAGCTTGTATCAGAAGGTCCACAAGCAATATGGTAGGAAGCCTGTTGAGATTAAAATAAACCAGGCTAATGTGCACCTCTCCGCATATAACAAGTCCTAAATAAAGGAGAGCTTGAGAGAGCTCTCATTGCATATGACTCTCTGTGTCTCTGAACAATGAATGAAAGCCCATTCTTAAGCTTCAGTTGCTCATTAAGTTCTCCAGATTTATTATCTAATCAAAATGATGCAAAATAAAGTGGATTCTTCCACTGTGTTTAAAATTCCTCTTAATTAAGGCTTAACAATTTATGTATAAGAAATGCCAGTTATCATTTCCAGTGACAACGTCGGGTTTTTTCCAGGACCTCTCTTCTGAAACTGATCTGTCTGAAAAGAGATCTGTCTTCCCAGTGACAAAATTTTTATCTTTCCTTGTTTGACATGTCTTGAGAAATTTGTTTAAGATAATTCCTGGTGCTTTTTTTTCTACTGTCCTGTTTTTATTGCCAATCATGACATTCTGTCGGCATAGGTGCTTTGAAGTTGATGATTCTGCTGAGCATTTTCTTGCAGTTCTACTGCTGCACCGAAGGTGATTAAGAAAGGCAATGCAGGAAATCAATTTTATATTTCTCTGCAGCAGCAACTTTTAAAGTAATAAATACTGTGTTTTCTGTGTAGAAAAATAGGGCTTGTGTCTGCGCAAACATGCAAACAAGCAAACAAACAAACAAAATTCAGTTACCATGTATTTCAGTGGAGTCCCCACCTTGATGAAATAGACGTATTAGCACAGTAGGATATCTGAATTTCTGAGCTTCTTTAGAGTACAGGCAGCTGCGTGCTCTGAGACTCCAAAGCACTGATCCTCCTTCTATGGGACTTTTAATGTAATAGGATTTTCTTTTTTACCAGTGATAGACATGTATTTGTTTATTGTAGTTGAAAGTACTTCCTAAGAAAGCAAGAGGTCTGGTTATTCTTCTTTCCTCAGCCTGAAGATGTTAAAATCCATACCTGCATCTTCCAGAAATGTACTTTAACTGACAAGTTATAAAATAGTTTTTCTGAGTCTTGTCTTTTTTGGGGGGGTGATACTGAATGAAAAGGGGCATAACATTCTAACTTAATATTGAACCATTCATTTCTGTGAATCTGGGCATTCTTGTTCATAAAATTGTTTTGGAAATAAGAGACTAGACTCCTGTTCTCGCTCCTCCCCACGCCCAAGGGAGTATTTTCTTCTAGAACAGTCTTTTGCAAATCTTTATGTGAAGACACAGAACACCATTGCAGAACGCTTTTCTTTAGTGTGCTTGAAGTTCATGTCGCTTGGGGAGGGACCTATGCACCAACATTTTGAACCTCTACCTTAGCCATGACAGAGCAGAAAGGTAAATAATGACCTTTCTTGTTGCAAGCAGCGTGACAAATCAGGCACCTGCTGCATTTCTTAAAATGTAACTGATCTTTTGTATAATTTCTTTTGGGATTTTCCCAAACAGCTTTCTTAAACAGCTTTGCTGCTTACAAGCTTTATAGTTGTTTACTTTACATTCAGTATCCTAATTTAATGCTATATTTGTAATCTGCTAAGATTAAAGATCTTTACCTAGTCCTCCAAACATCTGATGCTGACATTTGTCTTTTTCCAAAAGTATTTTGTATTATCCATGTTAATGTTTTTTCACCTTTACCCTCTGGATTAAATGTAACTAATTGCAGTATAGCACACATCTATGTTTTTGGGCCTTTTATTATGTTGTGGTACTCTCTGCAATGAAGATTTCTGAAAAAAATACTAAAGTCTGTCAAAAAGGGCAAAATATTTATGACATCTGTTTGTTATTTAATGAACTTCCAAGAACATTTAAATACACACACATGCATGTGCAATTTCAAATCAATTTTCAAGCATTTTCTCTAAATGCAGGTTCAGTAACAACATCTGTGGGAATCATTTACCATAAGCATTCTACATAAACCATGCTTGTTTTTGAATATGAACTTTTACGCCGTGGCAGAAATATAGGTATTAAAGACTGATGTTGTAGTTACTTTATCAATAAACTCCTTTATTCATGGTCCTAAAAAAGAGAAGAGGGGGAAATACACTTTCTTTATATGGACTCTGGTATTTATTAAAGTAATAATAAATGAAATAAAAATATCCAGGGAGTCTGGGACATGTGAAAGGGCTGCCTTTTTTTTTTTTCTTTTCTTTTTCCCTCAGGCATCTTTATGTGTAAATGCCAGCTAGGTCAGAACTGGATTGTCTCAAAATCAGCTTAAAGGTTTCATCAATTCAGTGCATTAGTAGAGGAACAAGGAATATAAATAAAAGAAGGAACTCATCTAAACTTCAAAATAAGCAGAATGAAGAAGAAGTATCTTTCAGGTAGTCAGCTGTGGTGACTAAGTAAAATCTCATAAGGTACCTGTTATAGCAGTGAAAAGTTATATTCCTTCCTGATGTAGATCACTGGAGCAGGTAGGGCTGAAACCCAAGAATTTTATATACAGCTAATGAAAACTGAGCAAGTAAACTTGAAAGTTATAAGAAGTGGATTCCTGATTTTTTTACCTTAGTTGTTGGTATGCAAATAAGAAAAAATTGAAATAATTTCTGTGCTCGAAAGCTGCTTTATGAGATTGTCACAGATGAATTAATGCAAATTCATATAGGCTCTTGTGCAGAAGTTCTTTGCTTAACTCTTCTCTCTTTTGTATCATTTATTGATTTCACTGAAGGCAAGTGACTGTACTCTGCAGTTTATTGAAGGAATATAAATGGATGTTGGTAAGTGGGTGGAAGTCTAAGGAAGTTGAAATGCATGTACCTTTGACTTTCTAAGAGGTGAAAATTAATCTGCCTTGATTGTTTCTCAATTTTGCCCTCAGATTTGTTTCCACCTGGCACTATTTCTGTTTGTTTAGGGTTTTTTCCACACAAGCTGGTTTTGTTTTTCTTGTTTATACTGAGGAAAGGAGAATTGTTTTGGGGTTTGCTTGGTCCTGTTTATCAAAGAGTAAAGAAAATCCTGTTACAACCAGAGGTGCTGCAGTGCTGTTTCTCTTAGAACTAAAGAAAGAACTTACTCTTTCTGTCTTCAGCTGCACTACAAGCAGCGTAGTCTTGTTTTCTTTCTTCTTTTTTTTCCCCCCTCACCGTCTTAGAATAGGTTTTACAACTCCTTCATAGATAAATCATCATAAAGTAAGCTGTTCTCAAGTATCAGAGCCACTGAACAGTATGGATACTTTCTAGCATCCTGGTGTGCCATATAAAAGGGCTTGGTTTGTTACTGTTCTGATCTGAAACAAACGCTGTTTGACACAGCTGCTTCAGAGAAGGGAGAGTCTTCTAGGTTTTGTTGCAGAGTAAAAATGTAGGAATGCTGTGGTAAAGTAATCCTAGTCTTCTTTCCTGATTACAGTTTTGATTTTCAAACTATAGGATGATGTGTTTTCACAGTGTATCACTCATAATTATCCAACTTCTTCTCCAACCTGAACAGTCATCCCTTCAGGCTTCATTAAATGCAGTCAGTAGGGCATTGAAGCCAATATAGCTTGTTGTATGACTTCTGCATTTTAATACATTGCTATTTCTGACTGCAGAGTTCTTTTTCAGAGAGTCATGGAAACCGTACCACAGATGTCCTATTTGATAGCTTCTCACTATTAAACCTTTGACTACTGGAATCCTACATGCACTGAGAGATTTCTGAAAAAGAAACCACAATTCTCCATTTGGTTTCCATCACAAGTATTTTCCTTGCAGTGGCAGCATCTTCAAATTAAGGAAATGTAGACCTTGATTTCATGATCAAACATCAGTGGGTTCTAGTTCTTTTGACTACACGAATTTTCCAGCAGCAGCCCTGAGTGCACACTTGTAAGATATATGTAGTTCACTTGTAATTTTAGCCTTTTTTTCCCTATCAGTGTTTACTGACAGAGAAAGTGGTTACATGCTGGCCCATTTCTTAATGATGCTGGATGCTGAGTTGCCACATCAAAGTGGTGGTGACTGCGAAATTCAGATAGTCTTGTTGCTGCCTTACAGGCTCAGTCCATTTCTCTCTCCACAGGCAGACAGGATGCTGAGAAACGAAGTGTTACAGTGTCTCTCAGGAGATCTAGTAGATCTAAAGTGTTGAATGTGACTTGCACACCTGGGATCTTGCTAGTAGACAGTGAATATGTTCTTTATTTCTACACTGTATGTGAGAAATTTGTTTGGATGTCATGATGTAAGTAATGATCTTTCAAGAATGGGATTATGCTGTAGGAGATCTGACTTCTTCCAGCATTAGGAGGTGAAGTAACACTTCTTGCTCATGAGCTGCTATTTTTTCAGGCAAATGCCTGGTCCTGCAGTCAATGCCTGGTGAAGAGTGGTAATAGTCTCAAATGTCTGCCTGTAGCGTTCTCTAAATATCAAGCTCCACAAATGTCTCCATTAAGCAGAATGTTAGGGTGGATCTCACACTTGACAGATCTACAGTAATTGGTTTCTAATGAAGGACTATGTGATCAACTACCATGGAGTTATGTAACCCAAGGATAGTTTCTGGCAGTCATGCACCTGTGTTGATTATCAAGTAGAGGGTGAGATATGTTTCTTACCAGAAGTGAGATGACTTTGAGATATGTGTTTATGTAGATTTCTACAAGTACCTTTTGCCTTCAGCCATGATTTCCTTTTCCTTCTCTCACTACAAAGGGATGGGAGTGGAACACCTTAGCTCTGCTAAAGGAAGAGTTTGAAAGCAGGTATTTTGGGAAGGGTCATGTTCAGTTTTAGCAGAATGTGTTATGAAATCCAAGAGATTTGTTTGAATTATTTACTAAGCTGTGTCAGTTCATCTTTACAGTCAAAGTTGTCTAAAGCTTTAAATTGTTTTTTTCCAGCATCCTTGAGTGTGGAAGTTTGTATAGTTTGATCATCATCATCATAAATAAATGATACTGATACATTACAAGTTTACTTATTTCCCAAGGGTCTGTGCAGCATCTTTCAGCTTTGTTTCCATAATAGCTTATCATTAACTCTGAATGGGAAGTAAAAAATCTTTATTGATAAGCTTGGATATTACGAAGAGCTGTGAGTTGCAGGTGAAACCTGAACCAAGATCCATGAGTGGTTTGTAATGAACCAAACCAAGAACTGACTTCAGCCCTGATGGCACAGCTATATAGATTTAGTCAAGGGACACTGGCAGCCTTGCAGATGCTGATTTGAATTTACTTGTTATTTTCATTTACTCAGTACCTTTATATAGTAAGGGAGAGTGAATTACTGAGATGTTTCATATGTGTATATATATATTTTAAAAAATATTTTTCCCTGAAGCTTTTTTTTAAGGAAGGAGATGATCCTGTAATATCTAATCCATGAAGGGTTTTTCTGAAGAAGCTTCGTTCTTTGTAGAGTCAGAGAAAACAGAAGCAGGTATTTTAGTAGAAACAAACATAAGAAAGGAGAAGTGAAGAAAGTCACTGTAGGAATTTGCTTCTTGATGAAGTCTTCCTTTCACCTAACATGATAAGTCTGGAAAACAAACAGAAAAAAGAAAGCTGAAATAGCCAAACAAATAAGCACACTCAATAATCACTTGAGTCTCAGCAGGGACTAGGTACAAACCTGGATTCAAAAAGGAATTTTCCCTTTCACCATCTCTCAGTATATGTGATTAATTAGTCTAATAATAGGAATTTGGAGCCAGAGAGCACTGTTAAGACTTCACAGGTGCTGGCTCTGGAAAGGGAACAGCCAGACTTTGATGCCATGTGGAGGAGCAGCCAGGGCAGCAGGTGGCTTGGGAAGAAAGGGCAGGTAAGCCAGAAGCTGGGGGTGGCCCATCAGTACAGCAGTACAGCCTGAGCCAAGAGCCTTGTGATTTGATTTGTAGTGGTGAGGCAGGTCAGAGATCCTCCTGAGGCAGGCAGGTGTAGTCAGCTCTTCGGGGTAGTTGAATAGCTCAGGCAGGGGCCAGGGGCAAGAGGCTGAATTTGAAAGCAGCATCAGGCACCGTGGGCAGGCCCTCAGCAGGGCTGCTGCTCTCTTCTTGCTTTCTGAAGGCCACCAGCTGCATTGGCTGTAATTGGCCTTATGCCCATGCAGCCAAACTGCAACCTGCATGGGAATGTCCTCAGCACCCTGGTGTACGGGTGGAAGTGAATTTCATATACTTAAAATGCAGTTTAAAAAAAAGAAAATTAGTTTAAGTTTTGATGTGCAAATTTGGGCAAATTTGACAAGAAGCATCTGATCTTATGTAGAATTCTGAAGAAACTGCCAAGTATAGGTTACAGACATTTTGCACAGACACCACTGCTGGGGAGTGTCTGTGTGCAGTGCTTGTGAATTGTGGGGGAAATATCAGCCTGCTTAATGATAATTATTTCTTGTAGCAAGGCTATTTGTGTTTTATTTTGGAAGCACTATATTAGAGTTCCTTTATTTTGGGGCTTAGAGATGTTAGGGTTTTTTTTGTTTGGTTGGTTGTTTTGGTTAATAGCTTCCTTTTTTCATAGCAGAGTTTTGCAAGGCATTGCAATTTACTTTTTGGTACCGCCCATTTCTCTGTTATTAGTTATTCTAATAATGCTTCAGGACTGGAACAGTATTGCACTTTGCATCTGTATTGAAAAGACTTTTATTAAATCCTGTTATGACACTACAATTTTGTATGTCTTTTTGTTTCCTTCAATAGCCAGGCTAGTTAAGAAGTAAAGCCTCTTTCTTCAGATTTAAAAAATAATAAAATAAAGCTGAAGGTATATTCCAGTCAGTCACTTATCAGGGCAAAAATATCACTTTAGGTTTTCCTTAGTGTTCCCCACAATTTCTTCCCACTAAAGAAATTTGTATTGATTGTCTGGATTTGAAACCTTATAGTTATTTTAGTTTTTTTAATGCTTGCAGGAATATATTTCCATTTTTCTAGGAATCCAGGAAGAGGTTTTATGTTAAACTGAAGTAATTTGATTAAAAAGACACCTTCTTTACTTGTTAAGACAGAACCTGAATGTAATGCTTAGGATTCACTGGCAGTTCATTATGATAAGACTGACAGCTATTTTTTTCAGAAGCTAAACCAGCTATTTCTTTGTAGTCTAAGTATGATAATTGGTATAGTCATGCTGTGGTTAAAGATCAATAATTCACTGAAGAGGATAGATGCTCTTATTTAAAGGAATTCTCAGTTAATTTTATTGTAAAGCCATAGAAAAGATTGAAATTTGTAAGCAGAAAGGTATTTGTCAGCTCCTGCTGCTTAACATTTTCCTTCCAAGGGGAAATCTTGGAGTACAAATGCTTTGATGTGGCAATAAACATTCCCTTAGCTAAAACTGAAGACTCATTCTTGATTTTTTTTTATTTTAATTAAACTATCGTAACATAAATCTGATGAGCTGATACCTGATTTGTACGGGTATGTAGAAAATAAAGATTCCCTGATCTTGGGAAACACTTTTTTCAAATAGATTTAAGAGGCTACAAATAGACTTAGTAGTATATTTAAGGCACATGAGCTGAAAATTATTCATCTAGTAAATCTGTGCATTTGGATTGTTATTTAAGTATAAAATTTTGTGTGGACAAAGTTCATGCAGCACATTGGATTTTGGCTGCTATATTAAAAATGCAGTAAAATAAATGCACATGCAATGCTTATACAGGTAGAGCTTTACATAGGCAGAACTTCAAGAAAAAGTATCTAGTAATTACTCTCAGATATTTTATAAATACTGCCTCAAACAGAAAGAAAATGTGTTTAGTAGGAAATTACTGGCATCCATCTCTCACTTACTGTATTTTGCATTGAGATTTTTAGATTCTTACTTTATTGAAAAGCACCATTTTTATATTGATAATCACAGAATTTCCTTTCCTGAAGATGCAGATAGCTGAGTCAGTCTCAAAGAATGTATGCAGGCAATAGCTGTGTTCCTACAGCTCTTTGCTTGCTTGTTCCTTATAAAAAAGAGCTGAAAGGGAGAATTGCTATTCACTAGTGGAGCTGAAGGTTATTAATAGACTTTTTTTTTCCTTGTCTTTAAATTTTGCCATTACCTTCCGGTACAGAGTGTCCTCACTGATTGCTCAGGAGTTCATTAAAGCCAAGCTTCAGATGTGCTTTTTTGTTTTGTTTATTTCTTGCTGTTTTCCCATTTTGGTAGCATGTAGATGGGGGTGGGGAGTGAGAAATAAGGCAGGGAGCATGTTCCAGAGGATGCCAGGATGACTTCAGTTATTGGAGGACTGCTGAGTGATGGACAGAAAGAGGAGGAGTGAACCTTTCAGACTGCACTGACGGAGCTGAAACACAGAAACCCGATTTACAGGTAAGGGTGAAAAAAATCCCTATTTTGAATAGCTGTTCCTGATCCTTGCCACAATATTTCTTGTGTATTAAAAAAAATGCATATGCAAGAATCTCATTTGTTCCTCCTTAATGACTTTGAAGCAGCATTTCAGATTATTATTCTGCCTAGGAGGTTTCAACCCATGTGAGACCCATAGACAGCGATGCTTTCAACTTTCTTATGTGACAGTATAGGCACTGCATCTCTTTGATGCTGAAGTTGTTCTGTAAGCTGTAGGAAGAGAGGTCTTCTGTGTGATTGAAATACTCCCTGTTGGAAATACAGGGTATACTATAAGCAGGAGTGCTGGAAGATCTAAAAATATTTTCTTTAATTTTGGATAGTAAAAGTACTTACAAATGAACTGCTCCTAAAACTGTATGTGCTTTATTTACTGTTGAACGTACAGTAAAAACGGCTCCTGAGAGCAACTCTTAAAGGGGTTTTGTGTATTTGTGCATTATGTTTAGGTCTGGAATGAATGTGGTTTATGAATCAGTCATATAATTATATTTGTCATAAAGAAAAAACATGATGCATATAATTCATTTATGTGTACAAGACCAATACATCTTGTAGTACCTGCAGCAGTTATGTATTAGTTTTAATAAACATTGAAATAGCTTGTATGAATCCTCTTCTGCTGAGTTTACATGTTAGCAGCAGCTGTTACTTCAGATGCTGTAGATCACAAGTAGAAAATAACTTACTTTGTACAGAAAATGGGTCTGTTTATTAAGCCACGTTATTTGAGGATGCAGGACTATAGGAAGAAGTCCTGGCCTCACTGAAAAAAAATAAGAGTTTTTGATATTGGCCTCAGTGGGGCAAAGATTTCAACATGTCAGCTCTCTATTGTCTTATTTCTATTTCTACATGTAGAAAATAATTGTTGTACTACAGGACCCTGTTTTGCTGCTTTGAAGCAGAAATCATTATTGAAATAAATAAATTGTTATGGTCATTGGTTTCAGAGAATTTAAAATAAGTGATAAAATATATTTATAAAACTAAAACAGTGGAATTCAGTGTTAATAGATTTCCAATATAAAAATGAGTACATGCATACATCCCATTTTTGTAGTATTCACTGAGTGAATTCCCTTAGAGTAGACTCAAAATTACGGTAAAATTGGACAAAATGATAAAAAAAAATTGGGCAAAGACATAGACCTCTTACCGAGTACTGAAGAGGACTGGAAGAAGCTTTGTCCTCTGTCCACTTATTTGTAATACCTTACCAGCTGCAAGCATCTGGAGTCGTGTCCTTTTCTCGGTGAATGGAGCAATGTTTGCTAAAAAATCAATCAATGAAGTTAACTTATATCAAGTGTTAGCAATTCACAAAATTATTTTAGAAGACTGATGAACTGTATTTTTGGTTTTTTTACCTGAATGTGAACACTTGGTAAATAAGAAAAATAGATGAGTTGTATCCTAATATTTGTTATTTATAGAGAATGGATACCTGTCTGAAAGCATAAGCAACAACTGTTAAATTACATTCTCAAATCTATGTATTCCAAACACTTTTCCCTCTTCAAATGAGTAATCTGACTCAAAGCAGCTCCAGGAACACAGAGGAGTTGATGAAAACAGAGATCTAGTTCCACATGTATTTAAATTATTCTGTCTCCTTGGAAACACTGCTACTGCAGATGGATTTGGCTTTTGGTGGCTAAAAATATCTGCTGCTTAATAATGACAGCATGAAAGATGCTGAATAAAACTACCACGTTGTCACTAGTTTTAAAGTTCCCTAATGATTCAGGTATTCTCAATGACCTACAGATCTGCATTTTCTGTCCAGTATTCCCTATCAGCTGCTGCCAGCATTCTCTAGCTTGGTGTAAATGAGGTACGATTATTAGCCTTGGCTGGAGACTTTACTGAGAAGGGAGCATGTGTTTGGGGTGCAGGCTAGACAAGGAGTTTGAAGCAGGTAGAAAGTTGTAAAAAAAAAGGTAGAAGTTGATGGTGGTGGTATGGGTATGCATTGTGTAATATTTGAGGTTACAGGCTTATTCCCAGGGAAGCCTATGGTAGGAAGAGCATGCTTAGACCCTACGATAAGCATAAGTTAACAAAATCAAAAGTATTTATTTCTCTTTTATTTATTGGAAAATCTTTAGTGAATGCTTCCTTGTTGGTTGTATGTGTAAGTGATTGAAATATCACACAAATCATTTTAAGTCAAATATTAAATTACTGTATAAAGCCAAAACCTAAATTACTTAGCATAACTTGTTATAGGCAAGAAATAGCATTACACTACTTAACATTACTAATGTCATCCTTTAATTCTTATCAATTAAGAAATTGTATCCCGTACTTTTTTTTTTTTTTAATCCATTTTTTATCATTTATTTTTTCTAAATATCACAGTTTCTTTTGTTGCTAGCTGGTATGCAGTATATATGAAATATACCACTTCTAGTTCTACTTTTTTGATCTTTGTTTCATTTCCAGTGGATGACTTCCTGCTTATATCTGGCAAACAGAACAAATGACAAACAATTGCTCAGTGCTGCATAGCAGGCTAAATATACCTCTTTATTCTTTAGTTAGTATGTATGTGATTTGTTATAGCATAGTTAAAAATTGACAATTAATTTTCCATTATTGAATGAGGCATTTTTCCTGTTCTGCAATGTCTTAAAGGCAACATTAAAAGATTACATGGTGTTGTTACACATATAAATAATCCTGCAAAGTAATACTAAAATCCATTTTTGACTGTCAATGCAAGTAGCAAAGGTCATGTAAAGAAAAAGTTCAGTACTTGGGTTTGATTAATTAAAATGATTTAGAGGAAAAGAGCTTGTATGTCTCATTCTTTAAGAGACTATTAGCATATTAATAAGGCAAATTATTAAATGGATTATATAAAATTTTCTATGAGGATAATAAAGCATAATCATAGCAGGCCTTATTGAGAAGATTGTTTTGTATTAAGATAAGTAAACTCATGTTGCTTTAATTTTAAAACCTTTTCTATAGTAATTTTAAGATTCTGTGGAGATAGTAAGTAAATCTAAACATTATTTGAGGAAGTAAGGACGAGGAAATCGGTTGCTAGAAGTAGCATCTGTGTATATTACAGCAGCAGCCAAGTTGTACCAATTTGACATGAATCCTTTGATTTCTGGATCTGCTGAAAACAGTAATGAGAAAGTTTGTTGGACATTGCATGTTGTTATGTTTAGGTTGTTGAAGATAATGATGATAATACACATTAAGTACTGCTTTTTAGGGGTTTGGGGCTTTTTGGTTGTATGTGTTTGTGGGGGGGGGGTTGTTGTTTGTTTGGGGTTTTTTTTTGGTGTGTGTTTTGGTTTTGGTTTTAAATAAGTTGCAGGCAGATGAGCTGAGGTTTCTGCCAGGGTAGATTTATCCAACAATTTTCAGCATTATTTATTCATGCATGAAGAGACGGAGAATGGATAACCCTGTGTCAAGATGCAGAGATGATGGGGCAAAAAGGGAGAGCTCTTGAGTTCATAGTGTCTCTGATGGCTTTTATAGCAATGGTGAATGAACAGTCAACCTGTGTATTAAATTAGGAGCTAAGTGGCATGTGTCAGGGTTGTAGAGGTGTGAACGCCCTCTTGACATATATCAATCCTGACTAATCTATATTCTGACATAAGGATACTGAGAGATACAAGATAACCTACCATGTTGTGTGGTTCCTCTGCAGGCAGTGCACAAGATTGATGTTCATGAAAGAATAGTGTGCAAGATCAGTACTGACACAGTATGAAGACATGTCTCAGTGCATCAGTTAGTATTCTTCCATGGGCTAATCTGAGCAAAATTTATATTAAAGACCACTTATTTCCAGTACTCTGCAAGTTGATAGCATTTCCAATATCCACTACAGAGCCATACTTGTAGCTGAAAGCAGCATAATGCAAAGTTGCTTTGCCAAAGCATTCTGAAACACTACTGCCAGTTTCAGAACATCACTCCAGTTGCTGGGGAGGGGCTACTCAAGCCAATTGTTTTCTGTCCTTTTGTATAGAGGTGCAATACAGATGTCTTAATAGTGTGTGGTCTCCTGTACCATGGACAGACCAGTTCTCACAATCACCTGTGTGCTCACTCCTCTCTAAAAGGGTGTGTGTCTGTAAGTCAGTAGTTTTTCTGTTTTCTCGTTTCAATTTTATGAAGAGTTGTGACGTCTCCTGGCCAGAGCTATGCTTCAAGCAGTTCTGCTGTACAGTAATTTTTAATTAGAAAATTGTTGTAAATGAAACACAAACTCAAACTAAAGAGCTTGTGTGGGCAAATCTGAACAGGAAAGCCCTCTCTCTGACTGCCTCTTAATCCCCTCCTACCAACTTGCACCTTCATCATTGGAGGAATGGATCCTGGATGCTCGCTTGAATTATTACTGCTTCTTACTCCGCTCATTTTGCTCTCTGGGGAGCGTGCTGAGAGAGCCTTAGGAGACTTAGCCTAGAATTTCCTTCTCTTGGCCAAAATAAACAAATGTTTCACTTAACTGTTGACATCAGTTGATGTGGCTGAGAATTGAACTCAGGTATCTGAAGTCCATTTCACTGCTGCTGTGTGTGAGAGTTTTATATTTGGATGATGGAGAGGGGGATATTTACGTGCTTGATGAACATAGGACCTTCTGAGATGCTTCTGGAGGACTAAGCAAAGCAGACCTACCACCATTGCATCTATACTGTGTTTAGAGACAGGAGGTGAGCATATGCCAACATCCTTTCTGTGCTCTAAATTCACTACCAGCAGAGCTAGTTGGTGTGTGTTAGAGTGTGCAACAATGCGTAGGCAGTCTCAAAGATTAGTGGATTAGTACTCAAGTGTGAAATCAGGAGTGCTGCAAAATGATGTTGTAGAAACCCTGCAAAGAGCTGACTTGGCAGGATTGGGTTTGCAGTGCCAGAACAGATTCCCCAGGTTGAATTGCACAGCCTCATGCTGCAGGATTTACTTAGTACTATGGATTTAGCTAGACTGAGGCAAACAAGCAGAGAAAGACTTTTTCTAGTTAACATCTAGAGCACTGCTGTAAGCACAGATTTTTCAGTAAGGTTATAGTGGTGGTATTTCCTGTGCCTATACAGACCAGTCCCTTAGGTTGAATTACCTTGCTATGTGTTTTTAATTTTTGGAGATTGTAGCACTGAAGCTATTGGAGTTTACCTCTGGCAACTGGTGCTTGTGATTAGAGCTGCCAAATACAGCAAAACATGTACTACAAACATTAATTTGAATTCTGAACAGCTGTTTGATTCATGTTCATGTACCTCTGTTGTTCACTGTTTGCAAGCATTCATGCAAATGGATTTTTGTCTGCATTAATGCAGTCCTTTGCATGAATAGTCATTTTCATAAGCAAATAATATTTTTTGTGAGTGATGTTGTCACTGTAGACAGTGCTAGTTTTAACTCTTCCCCCCATTTAAAACTGCCAGTTACACAAAGAGCAAAATAATTGAGTGCAATATGTGGAACTAAGCAAACACCATTTGATTAGCTCATGACTATCTCTGCTGCTGACATTTGTTCAGCAGGTAAGAAAACTGTTTTTAAAAAAATAAAGCTGTATTTGCTAAGAAAAAGACCTAAATTCAAAAAGAATATTAATCACAACAAATAACCCAAACATCTCTGCTTGTGAACATCAATATTCACAATTTAGCTGTGAAATTATTTGCCAAGTCTCCCTAGCATGTCATAGTACATGCTGACTGGCCAGTGGGTGGAAGTTGTTTGTGATGAGTACTCTGCAGTAATGTTTTATGTGTAACATCTGTTTTCTGCATCCTCCTGCTCAGTTTGCAGTCATTTGCATAGAATTGTGTTTTGTTTGGAAGCAAATCTGTACTGTTACTACATATTTGTCTACTTTTTCTGTACTTTCAGCTGATACATCTGAGACAAGGCAAAATGCAGTGGGACTCATTGGTCAAGCCTTTGCCTGATGCTTGCTTTTATTTTTGGTTTGGTTTTTTTGTTTGTTTGGTTGTTTTTTTATTAGTTTGGGTTCTGTTTGTTGTTGTTGTCTTTGTTTTCAGATCTAAAGTTTTATCTGAGTAGATTTTATCATGTTATGTGGTTCTCAAGAAGGAATTAGTACAAAGTAAGGTTTCATAAATGAATGCAAAAAAGGCAATTAATTGATTCCCCCTCCCCCACCCCTCCAATTGCCAGTGTGTTCCTGGACTTTTTATCATGTTTTTGTTTTCGTTTTCTTCCTGAGCTTTAGTCAGTAATTGACTTTTATAGTAAAGTTTTTCTGAAAATCACAAGGATATATAATTTAAGGCAGAGTCCTATTTTATTATTTCATATCTAGTTTGTTATGCTTACTGCATATGGTACAAACTTGATGTTTATGTCTTAACAGGTATGTTCCATACTTGTTCAATTTCTCACATGTTGTTGTATGAGCTGTATATGGTACTGCTGAATTTTGCAAACCAGGCATTTATTTGAAGACTTTGGCTAGAATTAAAATGTCTTTGGATTAATCTTCATCACTGCACAAAGATTTTTGTCAGTTTTTTATTTCCATATTGCAGCTTGTCATCTGTTTTATTAGTATCTTGTAGCACCTTTCAAAGCAATAGCTGAAGTGCAAGTTCAGAGAAGTGCTTTTCTCTCTCTCCCCATAGTGCCTCTTGCAGATTATTTTTTTGGCTTGTTTTTTGCTATCCATGGGTGTCAGTAAAGCACTGAGGATGTGGCAATTTAAAATTAAGTTTTGTAGAGCAAGTTTGGCAGTGTATGTTATAGTGATAACATTCTAAGAAGAACCTTCTTTTGGGAGCACAAGTAATGAATGCACTGTCACCCCTCCCTCTATTCACTCAGTAATTCTAACACTACTCCTTTGGGGCTTTTCACTGGGATTTGGAGATACCTGGTTTCTAAAAGGACTGCTGCAATGAGATTGTTACCATGGTTTTCTAAAATTCCCAATCTTTTCAGGTACCTAAGAAAATCAATCCAGCCTGGCTTTTACATTATTTTACTTTGTAGGTTCCAAGTAGTAATGTGGCTGTTTTAAATATATCCCCCACATTTACATGGGATTTGGGATTTTTTTTCTTCCAGTAATAGCATGTTACTTCTGAACTTTTTTAATGTATCTTGCCTGCCAATTATCTGGCATCATAGGAAGGCAAAGCCTGTTGCCATGGAGTTTTGAGGACTTGCTTCATCAGTCAGAGTACCTGCAGCTAGAGGACTGCTTAAATAATATCTAGAGGACTGCTTAAATAATATCTTTGTAGGAGTAGTTCCTTCAGGGTGGAGGAAAACTAGGATAGAAAGGAGGAAAAAATGGAGGGGATGCTGTTTAAGAAAGAGATCTCACAGCCCTCACCCGTCATACATGCCTCTGCTGTGTCAAATTGAAGAATCCTCAACTGGACAGGCAATTGGTGTTTGACATAGACCTCACACCAATGTGCATAGCTGATTTTCCTTGCTTTAATACTGTTCTCTCTGTTTCAACTTGGTTTTGCTTTGCTGTGGATTAATGCCAGGTTAGCACAGTGAGTAGCACAGCAGTGCATCGCTGGGTGAGGATTTTTTATTGTAAAGGATACATCAACATACAGGAAAGCTTCCAGTGCCTGGTTTGTTACTCAGTTGTGTGAATCAGCAGGATGCTGCTCTGAATAAAGCTTAGCTACGAGACAGCTTTTTAATAATTATCCAGAAAAATCTGTTTCTAATTGAACTTTTCAAGCTAACTTTCTCCTTTTACCACATAACTGACAAATCTGATGTAGCAGGTCTTCAGCCTTAGCTGGTGGTTGTTTTACAGTGTTTGCCTCTGAAGATTGGTGTTTTGCTGGAAGTCTAAGAATATTGACTTACCACTCTGTGCATTTGTTTTTCTTAGTCATGTGATGTTGCTTGTTTGCTATACTCAGCTGTGGGCTTTCATGTACTGAATTCTATGCACAGATATGCTCATTTGCTCATTTTTCTTCAGAATATACATATTGCTTTAGTACTTCTGTGTGTTTGAGATTATTCCCATCCTATATGATAAACTGTTTTGTATACCATAAGTGACTTCTGTGTTAGCAAAATTATACCACTGCATAGTTATGATTCCTGTTACCAATTACAGGGTTTATTTACAGTTTTGCCTTGCATTCAGGTATTGAAAATAGGACTTGCCTAAGGCTTTCATGCCTTGTCCCCTAAGCTCAGAGAGTTGACACTTCAGATGAGGTTGGATTTAGATTTCTTTGTGACTGTAGTTGCTTAAATTTGATTCCACAGAATCTGAAATTATTAATTCAGTCATAGCTATGGTGGAGGAAAAAGAACAGTATTTTGAGTTCTCTGTCCTGGCTCCCTGGTTCTGGACTTAGAGAACCTTTAGATGTATCACACACTTCATGGCCTCATTGCTGTTAGAGGTTTGGCTGTTGGTCATTCCTGTTGGTCTCTGTCTTCCACTGGGATATATCACATCATCAACAGGGAGTGCAAAATAATTCTTCCATAAACAGTACTGGGCTGTGTGTCACCATGCTTATAGCTTCTCGAGATGTGGATCTTGCTTAGGTACTACAGGAGGCCTGTGTAAATGAGGCATGGGTTAAGTATCAGTACATGCCTCATGCTACTGTGCAGATGTGCCTCTTCCTGAAGAATATTGGCTTATGGAGCAGCAGCTGTTCATACAGATGTTATTATAAAAAAAACTCTTGTTGGTACATAGTGTGTACAGTTTTAGGTAGTCTTTAATCTATCTCTGTGATAGTGAAGTTCTTGAGTAATGGAATTGCCTCCTTAACCATGCATAGCATTTTCCAATGGAGACTTGAGAGCAGAGAGACTGGGATGCCTAAATTTTATCATGACCATTTTGTCAAACAACTGTCTTGATAATCTTCCTGGAAGAGATTGAGAACAAAAATTGGACAACAGTGATACTAAATATATACAATGGATAGCTATGCCTTCTTTATGTGATGTGGTGATACTCATGTTCTAGTGTTCCCAAACAATCTCATGTGGCTAGCTGTTTGTAGAACTAACCTGTATGCCACTTCCAGGAATCCTGAGAATTGTTTGTTATGGTTCGTTACAGCTTTGCTACTATGAGGTTGTGACACCGGGTGCAAATGTAGGCTATACTGAATGCAAGCCAATTTTAAACCTCTGGTGTAGAAAAACATTTGTTTCTGCTGTGAGATGAAAACAGTTCTGGTTATTGAGGCTCTCACTATCCACAACAGCTTTACTGATGTGCAAGATGAATGTTAGTCATTCAGTAGCTGTGTAGTCTACTTGGAGAGGACAACATCTGCCAAAAGGGTTTTTGCCTGGCAATCATCTCAGTCTGTGAAATTAGTTCTTGCTCTCTGATAGTCTGCACAGTGGTGATGATTGCAGCTATTAGGTTTGCCTTACAATGCAGTTATGACTGAGGTTTTTTGGACCTGGAAATTCATGATCCACAATTTCAGTGGACTTGAATGCAGATTTGACCTAAGTCTCACTTTTATATAAACTGTTTATCAGCCCATTTATCACTCTCTATGACTGAGAGGTTTGAGTGTAAGCATTTTCTTTCTCACACTCCAGCTGCTTCTTTACCCTTTTTCTGCAGTCAGGCTATAATCCTGTGGTTTTGATATTGCAGGCTGTTGCCATGGAAATAATGGTGATTTCACAATTTCAGTGCTGTAAGCACTGCAGGAGGCAATGGAAAAGGTGGTTGGCAAGAGATAGATACAGTGAGGATGTGGGCTACAGTTCAGGGGAGTTGTTTCTGAACCTGTTTTTTTGAGAGGGGTTCTGCCCTCTCTCTATTACTGTTAGTTTTCAGTGTGTGTTTTGTTGTTTTTTTCTCTCACTCACTTATTAAAGTTTGATGCTTATCAGTTTCATATATTCTTACATTTTTGGAAAGATTATTGCAAAGTGATGTTAAATGCTCCTTCTTTGCCCTCAGAATAAAAACATAACACTTTCTTTGTAGTTTATAATAATTGATTTTTGGACAAAAGGGCAAAGGTTGAGAACTAAGCTTTAAGTCATGTCTTAAGCCAGAAGAAATCCCTTTCAGGAAAACATTTTTGTTCATATATAGTAAAATAATCTGAGAACATCATGACAGGCATATGCATTTAAAGCTGTCTGGGTGATTGACAGTATTTAAACCTAATATATTCATTATTTAATTTTTCGTGTGCTCCACATTCAAACAAGTTTGGTGCTGAAGATCATTTAATGGAGCATCTGTTCTTAGTGTTGTGATTCCACACCTATACTGAAATTAGACACATCTATAAAGGTAGAATGAAACTTACTGGAGGAATTCAACTTTGTTACAAAATGAATTGAATTGGCAGCTTAACAGGTTCAAGGCAACTGGCACTGGAAAGAATGAGAATTTTTTATACTATATGCTTGAAAGCATCAAACAGCAGCCTTTTCCCCCCCAGCTATTTACAGCAGTGTTCCACTGATTAGTGTAGTCAGAGAGTAGATATTATCTGTAACTTTTAAATTAAGGTCTTAGAATTAATTTCCAGTCTTCAGTAGGATGTAATCAGTAATGGTGATGACACTAAATTTCAAGATCTTTTTTTAAATCAAGATAGAGGGAAAAAATGTTTGGGCCTGTCAGATGCGTTAAAATGACCTAGGAATTACTTTAAAAATATTTTTATCTTTTTTCTGTTTGGTATTTCATAAGTGGAATAAGAAGATCAGCTGATACATATGAAAGGGAAACAGTAAGGAATGTTCAACACGACTCTGGCTTTGTTGAGCAGTGTTATTAGGTAGCCAAGTTCCTAAGGATAGATTCAGTTCCTTGATACTATACTTGTGTGAATATAAATAGTCTACATGTGTGCCAGTACTCGTATCTGAATTTCACAAAAGCTCTGCAAGAAACTTCTGCATAAATTAAAATGACAGAATGAGCCAGAATTGTGTGCAGAGCCTGGCCTGAAAAGATGCAAAGTATTTCATGCTCTCAAATCTAATTGAGAATGTGGGCATTTGATAGTACTGACTATTACATAAATGAGAACTTTGAATCAAAGGAGAGAACTTTTTCTTTCTGAACTGTATTTATTAGTAAACACTGATTTTTGTCATGTTGCTCGGTACCAAGTACATTTTTAGCTATTGTACATTTCTGCTGAAATGTATTACATGTGAATTAGATATACTTCATGCTTGGCCCAGATTTGCTGCATAACTGAAGTATTTTTTAATGCATGAGATTGATTATAGAATGATCTGTGCTGGTGGAATTCAGATACCATTTACCTTCTGTCTTAAGAAAAAAGTCTGCCTGGAAGAAAGTCAGTGAGATAATGAGTATACTGATGGTCAGGATTTTTGTCTCCTTCCTGGAAAAGTTGTTTAAAAATCTTGGTAAGGAGCCATTTAGCTACAAGTAGTAGCATCTGAATGAGGTTTTTCAGGTGTTTCAATGCTTCATTGCCTCTGTTCCTGTTACAGGTGCATGTGACGGCATTGCAGCAATGAGTGGAATTTTAAAGAGGAAGTTTGAAGAAGTTGATGGCAGCTCACCTTGTTCCTGTGTGTGGGAATCAGATGATGATGTTTCTAGCAGTGAAAGTGCTGACAGTGGAAGTAATGTCCATCCATCTACATCTAACCATTTCACTCGTAAGTACTAAAGTGGCGTGTAAGGCATCATGATAATTTTTTAGACAAGCTGAGCATGGTTCACCATACTTGGAAGAAATACAGTGTAGGCTATCTACTTTTATTTTGAAGCATTTTTCTCTTTTATTGTATTTAAACGTTGACAATGTGAAGAATTGGCTTTTTGAAAAGGGACTGTTTTCTCTGGTGGTAGTCATTTGTGCAAGCCTGGTCTGATAGCTGACCTTGCCTTTTCTATTAAGCCTGTAGGGAACTGTCTTTTGCTTTATCAACTTACTGGCTCAAGTCTCTGCTAGCTTTGGAATCTGTTTGCTGCTTTCTGCTGCCAAATGTGTGTGTGCATCCTGTGTTCTGATTTGATACTTTCAGTTTTGCTGCCTCACCTCTGGTGAGTGCAGATGGCAGCCAGTACTGAGTGGTTTTGAAAACTTCAGGTTTTACTGTAGGCAAGAAGCTCAATTTAGAGTGCTAGTGGGAAAAACAAAGACTGAGGTGATTTGAGGCACAGGTAGTTGTTAGGTGTTCAACTGCCTCCCTCTCCCCAGTTCATTATTACTCTTTGTTGATTGTGTTTGAGGCTCTAGCTGTTTGCTCTTGGAACTTGAAGTCTCCAAATTTAGCAGTGGGATTTTCAGGCTGGAATTTCTTCCGCTTGGCAGTCTGCTAGTGCTTTTGTCTACTCTCTACGGCATGATGCAGATACATTTATTTTGCTTAGCTTTCATTTGTTTTCCAATTTAATGTGCTTTTGTCGGTTGGAGGGAGTTTGTTTGGTTTCTGTTTTGTTTTTGTTTGTTTGCTTGTTGTAGGTTTTAAAATTTTTTGTTTTATTTTTTTTCATTGTTTCATTCTTGACAAAGCCAAAAACTATTTGCTCATGTTTCTGTAGGAAACGACAGTACTTTTATAATGCAGCTTCCTAAGTAAGTATTTTGTAAGATTTTTGAGGAAAAAAACCCCAACACCTCAAAACATCTCATCACTAAATAAACTAGTTCAAGTGTTTTTGTAAGGCGTAAATAAACAAGAAAGATTGACTTTAAGGAGCTTGGCTCTCCATAGTTGAATCTTGTACAATTTAGCAGTATCAAAACAGAAGCCATATCTGCACTGTTTTTTATAGTAGTGTTTATACAAGGTAGTGAAGAAACAGACCTATAGCCTAAGAAAATATAATATTTCATAAAAATTAGCTGAAGAACTTTTGAGTATTTTCCTGCTTTATACCTCAATGAAAATCTTTCAATTTTCTCAATTTTACTAGCATCTGTTGTTTTTTCTGGAAATGTTCTTTCATATGTTTCTGGGGAGAATGATCTTATTGGAGTGATTACTGCAACAGATGACTCCTTACCAATGGTTTTTCGGGGGATCTGGAATTGTGTATTTTGTATCAGAACTCATTTCTTTTCAATCAGATTCTGGTGGTAGTAATTTTCAGATTATTGTCATCTGTTGTTGATAAGTTCTATTAGTCATCAGCTTCTTCAAAACCCAAATGGCAAATCTATTAGCAGTCCAAAATCTCTAGGTGTACAATGAAAATCCGTAAGAATATTTTCAAATAAAGGTTATTTGAGCAAGTTGCAGAATTGGGTTGCATAAAGTTTTAATACAAGGCAAAACAACAGAGCATGCCTTGCTGCTGCAGGCAGCCCTGTCCTCACTAGCCTATGTTATATGCATAACAGCAAGCTCTTAGAATATGTAAGAGGTGTTTGCTCTAGCCTCGTCTGTGACTGGTGTGAAATTCTTTCCTCCTCAGCCCACTTTATGCAGTGATGTGTTTATTCTGTACACGTTCTCTGAACTCTGGACTCATACTGCGTGCCCAAAGCCACTCTGCTCTTCTTTTATCAATACATGTGCAGATTCATTGCTTCTCCAAGGAACTGCTGAGATGCACAACAGCAGTCTAAAAAATCCTCTGTTATGCCATGAGCTCCAGTAATCCCTCTCAGCACATAGTAGATAGTGGAATGCAATATTATAACAGTATTTTATAATCTGCATATAGATTAAAACTGTTGTTAGTAATTAATACTCAACATTTTACAGTAATCTTTATATTTCTTTTCCTGTGGTAGCATGTTTTATTCTAAAATAACTGTTAGGCATATCCAAATCAGTTCAATGATTCAAGTAGCGTTATATTGCTTTTCATTTCCTCAGTTGCTTCAATGGAAACGAATGTGCCTTTTTCAGTAACTAGAGATAGGGGTCTGTGTGCATGTTTACACATGTGCATATATTTATAGCTTGAAAAAAAGCATAACTGTATGTATATTTACTGTGGAAAATAATTTCTCTGTGTTTTTGTACCTATATATGAACAAGAGCAGTAACTGTGGTATGACATACAGAAATGCTAAGTGATGTTTTAAGTGTAAAGTGTCTGACAGAATGCCACAGAACTGAAGAGTGAGAAGCCCTAGGGTTTTATACATATTGTTGACTAGGGCCCCAGTCTACTGAAGAAATGTATCTGTCTCCCTCCTCGTAAGGTTTAGGGATTTGTGTGAATCAGGTGCTTGTTTTCTAGGAAGATATATTTAGGAAACATGATATATGTAGGAAACAATTAATTAATGCCATTCTTGTTATGGAGCTGTGATTTGTTGTTGTTTCTTTATTCCTTGAAGAAAGTTTACTGTTTCTCTGGTGGATTGTTAGTCATTTTATTGAAATCAGGATTTCACTTTGCTTTAAATCAGACCCTTTTTCTAAACTCTTGGTTAGGGAGGTTGCAGGTGAATTTGTGCTGGCTCAAACTTCATCTTCGGTGCAAATGGAAAGTTTATCTCATTTATGCTCACCTCTGCCATTAAATATAGTTCTTAAGCAGGGTGGAAGGAGGTCAGTGAAATTGTTTAACAGGTCTGGAAACTGCTAGATGTAATCATGATAAAACAGATTTTTATATTTAAGATAATATTAGGAAAGCACAGGGAACACCAGGACCTGTTTGCTTGCTATTCATAATGCATGTACCTAGTTATTTGAAAGAACAAATAAAAGCTACAGAATGAAAATACATCTTAAGAAAACCAGCAGAAAAAGTCCCTTAAATTTCTCCATAAAACTCTATTCAAAGCTTCTGAGATTTTTTTTTTCAAAGATGTATTTCCACATTCACGTTACTGCTGTTGTGTTATTCATGGTTAAGCTACTTGCCTGCTCACCTGCAGTGAGGCCAGTCCTACAGTATTCCTGTGTATTGTGGTTGCTTTATTTTCAGTGGAATGGTTTCTGTTTAAAGGGCAAATGGTTGCAGTGCATCAGTCCTGTCAAGTTAGTGATTATGAAGTGTCAAGTGGTTCCTATAAGAGGCAGGAAGAACTCTGCTGTGTGGAGTTGGTCTGTGATTCAATTCTGAGAGATAGAGAGTGAAAGGCTCTTGTGGCCTCTATTATTCAAGAGTGGAATTTTATTTTAGTAAGTTTCATGTCTTAGGAAGATAACCTGAAATAATATCCATGGAGCTGGACCACCTTGAGTCAGGGTCCAGGTCTGCATGTTGGAAGTCTTTTTCTGAACAACATATATAAGAGACAGAAACTAGTGGCAATGTATTTTTTTAAAGTGATTTGTCCTAGTTTAAAATGCCAAATGTGGGACCTCAGGAATGCTGACCAAAAGTCCCACCAGGGTGTCTCAAACTTGTGATCAAAGAAATTCAGTACCCTTAAGTGGAGGCTTGTACTGAATGTTCTGGGATGAGCCTGTCTGCTGTTAATGTACCCAGCATGTAGAGCAGGAGTAATAAATACTGTTACTTCTCAGACAGTGACAGGATTATTGAAAACAATAATCATACCTGTTCTTATAAGATTCTTTGTTAGATTTGGGGAACTTCTTGACTCCCTAGTTAAATTCACGGAAGCATTTCCAGCATGAAAACCTGAGCCAGCAGACATTTTCCATTATCTTGTTATGTCATGACTGCCTTCAGTTTTTGCAGTTTCTATGACAACTGTGATTTTTAATTGGTAAAGAATAAAGTGTTAAAAGATTTTTTTTTGGGCTGTACAGTATTTTTCCATCAAAGGACTAGAGTGAAAACATCAATATGCTTTTTTTCTAATCAGCACTGTAATTGAATTGCTGCCTAAATGTGGATACCTGTTTGTGGCAGACTCTGCATACACTAATTTTTCAGATATAACAGATGAGAAAATAGCCCTATTACAGTTGCCAAATAACTCTGGAAAATTAATGATAATTTCTACTTACAATTTAAGACATTCTTACTTTTCAGGTCATGTAGATACTTACATTCCAAAGTTAACCCTTAAAGAAATGTACTAATCAAGACACAGCTCAAACCCACACTGTGGTTTTTACCTGAGATTGCTTGGCAATTTTTGTGTGTCATCTGCAAGATGGTACTTGGGAACTAATGGTGGAGTTTCAATAGGTGGAAGGATAAAATAAAGGAGAGAGAGAGGAGCAAGAACATGACTTGCTGGATTATAAAAGCATGGAGTGCATTGGTGAGCAACTAGTGGTTACTGGGGAAGTAGAGGAGCTAATAAAGAGGGAAAACAGCTATGCCATGTAGAGAGGAGGTTCTCTGAGACAAGGAGCCTGACAAGCAACAGGGTGTTTTTTCAGTTAGAGCAAGAAAGCAGTGGTAACAGATTTTACTTGGTAAATATGTCAGTTTGCAGAAAAGGCTACAGATTGGCTGGCTCATAACTGGGAAAAGAGGGAGGGCTAATGAACAGAGTAAGAATGAGCCAGTTTATCAAGATCAAAGGAATTCAATGCTCCAGCAGTTTGCAAATTCTTAGTCAGTGAAAGTGACTCAGTCCTCTCACTACATTGATGTGTGTGGAACGTATTTCAAAAACGCATTAGAAAATTGCTGGGAAATGAAGCACTTTAGGACCTTTTTGTGGTTATTAGTCAATAGACAAGCACCTTGCAGCGAGAACTTGTGTAAATCCTGGTCCATATTCTTGAGAATGTACTGTCTGTGGGTCTGGAACCACCTCTTGCAGACAAGTTGGGGACCCCTAGTGCAGAATGATGCTAACATCATGTATGAAATGATATTTTCTAATTTGCTCTTGTCTATGAGATTTGCTAAAAATGAAACATCATGGTTAAATTTTGTCCTTGATTTGTGATGCAGAATAAAAACTAGATTTGCAATTGGAGTAGTATATGAGATTGAATCTTAGTCACTAGTTTTAGACTTTTTTTAACAGTTGATGCCTCTAGATGCTATTACACTGTGCAAAATAATTTTGATAATTCTAAAGTCTAATTTATAGACATAGACATTTCTCATCTATGACATGTACATGATGAAACACACAATCATGATGACCATGCCTTTGCTGACAAACATAAATGTTCCTAAGCCCACGATCCTTTCAAAAGTTCCTTTTCAGCTAACTTACTGTTTGGGTTTGAACTAGTCCTACACATTCTTTTCTGAAGAAACCATAAGGTTGGGATATAGAAAGGCTTTATTTTAGTGAAGACTTGTTCCATGGTCTTTGGCAAACAATATCAGAATTTTAAAATGTGTTTCTAAGAGTTAAAACCTTAAGATGTTTTGGGCACTAAGAGTAGCCATCCTGCTCTTCAGATATGAAGCAGCATTATGACAACAGCTGGATACCATTGAAAGGTGTGGACAGCCTGATACCATTACATTAACTTCTGTAAGGAAATCACTGATGAATAAAATGACAGAGAAAAATTATTTTTTCTGTTACCAGTTTATAACTTAATAGATTCATTACTTTCTGAAAAATTTTCTTTGTGCTTGCCTTTGCAAGACAGCTGTATCCCAACACTAGCTTTTATTCCTAGTGACAGTCCCAATGGACCTTCAGCAGCTTTCTTTGAATTGCTTTATGTGCTCTTACAAAGCAAAGGAATCTTCAGAAAGACTATTACAATATCCTCTCTTCTTACCTAGTGCCATGTTGTTTCATGTGTTTCATACATATTCTTCATTTTTCCCTGGTTTACAGTTTTTACTACCAGTCTCTAAAGATGACTTTAAAGACATTTTGAAATTTAAAACCAAGTTACAATGAGTGCTTTTAGCAAATTATAGTCTTATTGTCCATTACTGTAAACTTTATAATTAATTTCAGTGTGTAATACCCCTTGGTACATGAGCCATTGGGTAGTGTGGTTTTTTCTTGCTGAATGCTGCTCTGCTGTTCTTCACTCTTGCAAGCAATTGATTTACCAGTAGGTGTGACTGAGGATAGTTAATGTCAGAAGGACAAAGACATAAGATGCAATCTCTTTTTTGTAGTGAGAGGGTCTTGTTTTAGAAGTTCCTTCCATCCAGTGGCTTATTCCTGCTCAAAATTTTTTTCCCAGTTGATATAACTTCCAAATCTGTGTTTGTGTGACAACAATGTAAAAGTCTCCAGCAGTGAGCTGGGAACAGCATTCTGCGTGGCTTTGATTTCTTTTGGTTTAGTTTTGTGTGTTTGATTAAGTTTTTTTTTTTTTTTTTTAAGCAGTTGTACTTGTAAAGCAGAGCTAACAAGCAAACAAACTTAGTTTTATCTTCTCTTGGTGCTTCATGATGAAACTGTTCTAATGCGTACAAGAGAGATGCAACTGTATCATATTCAGTATTATCTGACTTCAGCAATCAAGATTTTTATATTCTGATTTTTATTATGTCATTTGTGTTGTGGTAGGGCTTTTTGACCCTATTTGGTTTAGACTTGGACCTGCTTAAGATGAAGGCCTGTGTCTGCATACATAAAATATAGACAGGCTTCCTCAGATAATTTACAGTCTTAAAAGACAGAAAGCATTTAGAGTAAATGTAGAACTGTGGGGAGGAATGGATCCATGAAAATTACTTGCCTGTGAGCAAAAAAATTAAAGAGCTTTGATTGAAACATTATAGAAAAAAATATTACTCAGTCTGCTGGTGGATGCGTTGGCTTTCTGCTTTCTTCTTTCTCTGCAGACCAGTCTCATCTCCCACATGTATTACAGTTTTGCTGTTTGCCGTAATGTCATGATGCTCATGGCAGTCCACTGGTATATGCACCAAGTGAAAACTGTATCAAAGATTCTGATCCTTAAAGGTTTATAAAGAAACAGAGTATTAACACACCCCACTCCCCCCAAATACCATAGTGACATTTTCAGAAGCTCCAGTTATGGGAATATATAGAAATTATTATTTCTTTGAAATTTGCCAATTCCGTGGAGTAAAACTGGTTACATGGATTGTTTGAGGATTTTGGGTTTGGGTTTGGTGTTGTTTTTTTTTGTTTTTTTTTGTTTTGTTTTGTTTTTTTTTTTTTTGCTAAAGTTCTGATCGAAATGAGACAGCTTTCTCAAACTTTCTCCATTCCATGACAGCTTGTCCTTTTTGCTTCCCAGCAATCTTGCAGTGGTATCTTGTGGTCATCTACCAGTGGTTTTGAGCTTGCAAGCATTTAAAGCAAGCGAGGGGACATGATTCTTCATTGATGCTATTCAACAGTATTGGTTATCATTTTTCTGTTCACTAAATATGTAGCATTTTTGGTGTTTTGATGGTGCAAGTGAATACTAATGCTATCCTACTTGTGCAATGTACTTGTGGTACTAATAGCAGTAAGACATAGGAGTTAGCATCCATACCTCAAAGCTTATGTTTCAGAGTTTTTATACTACTTGTAAAAAAATATGTAAGCAGCTGATTTAATTTGAACTCAAATAATACTTAAATGACATAGTTCTAAAGGAGAAAAACAGCATTTGTCAAGGACATTGACTTGTTCTGTTATTTCCCAGTTCACTATTAAAGCCAATTAGAGCTTTTCTGTACCATGGAGTCTTTTGTGTTTTAATGAATTCATCGCCAGCTATGTATGCCCCAGAGTAATAGTGGTGAGAAAGGGATTTTCACCATCAGACTGGCTGAGGACTATACCACTTCCTCCCAAGTGAGGCTTTAACTGTTATTATCCATGGCTCCAGCCTTGTTACATGACTGGGTTTCACTGTGTGCTTGTGTGCAAAATAATAATAAACCAGCCCATTAACTCTGATTTGCAGTGAATGTACTGAATATACCATCTCTGAACTTGCTGTGTGCTTATTAAAGACAGTGCTTCCTGAACTTCTGTATTGCTTGATGTTTAGTAGGTTGCTTTGTATAAGAAGTTGCAAATAAAATTTATAAAGTTGATTGTCTCTGTTTTGGAGACACTAGGCTTGAGATGCAGACAGAGCAGATTTTTAATACTGAAAGCTCATTTTTGCCTGTTTCCAATTGGTTAACAGAGTAATTTATATACACATGGATATTAGGGGATACTTTTGAAAATGTTAAAGCAGAAGTTATGTTTAGAAGTAAACTAACGGTGATTCTAAGCACTCCTTTAGCTTTTATTTTAACTGAGGCATGACTGTATTTGTACACCTGCTAGCAAAGAAAGCAGACATAAGCAGTGGTCATCTGTAGAGCTATAGTTCAGCAGTGGTTACTATGGAAACTGTAGGTGACCTACATTTTACCAAAAAGTGATAAAGTTTGTGTGATTTTTATTTTTTTTTTCTTAAAGGAAGCACACCTATTGATTTCTATTGATGTTTTTCATCTTTTACACATTGTTTATTCAACTAGCATTCTTAGTTTCGAGTGATTAGTGTGGAATGGATACAAAAGTCTTAGACCAAAGATACTATTTCATTGTTACGCTACTGTTTAAAATTATTGGAAATTGTTGCCTTTGCTGTCATATTTAATTGTGTGTTGTTAAGAAGAAGATAACACTAATTAATTACAACGTACATTATAATTATTATTTATCTAGCTCCCAGTGAATGGTCTATAAGGGCTTGCAGTGGAAAGGCTTATTCTTGTGAATCTATCCATTTGACTAGTAGTACAAGTCAATAGGCTACTGTGTGAATAAAGTTACTGAAACTATTGGACTTTGAGTAAGCATCAAAAAATGCATTTTGGCTTAAGTAAATTTAGCTTGTTGTTGCCATTAAGGAAGTGAGAATTTTCTCAAAAAAACCCCCAAACCTGTTAAAAGAAATTCTCAGAGGAAGGATGTACATTTATTATTTGGGTGGCTTTGCTAGTATTTATATGAAAAAAACCCAAACCCTCTTCTACTTTGAATTATTTGTTGTACTTTGTAGCATGAAGGAACCTTTAGTTTCACAGAAATGTAAAACAGAGAAAAGCTAAAACACAGACTTGTTAAGAACCAAATGTATTTTCCCACAAAACTTTATGGACCACTTGCTGATTACTGAAAGCTTATCGGCCTCAGAGTCACTTGCGACATTTGGTGGGAATGCCGGAGGCTGAGGTGGGACTTCACAGATGTGTAACTACCCATATTTTGCAGTCCTTCTTCACTGTTGACATATACAAGATCATTTGTGTCCTTGCAGATGATAATGGAACTACCTCTTGATTTCTGCTGTATTCCTTACTTCCTCTTCTCTACCCATGTATCTTTTGTAGCCTTGTTTATAGCTCTGAAATTCATACAGCCTGCTCAGTTTGATCTATACTGTGTGGCACACTGTGTTCCATCGCTTCAGTCATGTGTTATTAGGTTAGTTACTAATGGATTCGTTTGCTTTCCTCAAAAAATAAAACATTGATTCATACCTTCTTTCTTGCTCCAAATAGCTCAAATTCTATGCACAGCGTCCATCTGCCTACACTGTGATGCATGCAAACAGCAGCAGTAGTATTGGCAAGCAGTATTACTTACTTGTGTACTGCAGCCAGTACTCACTGTTTTGGGGAGTTTATTTACTTTGCCTTTATGATGCAGACTGTAATTATCACTTAAATTTCACATATTATGATCAAAACCTTTACTTTCTCAAATTAATTTGATCCTAAAAAATATTGAGTATTGGTGCAATGGCAAGTGTTGCACTGCTGATGCTCAAGATCATAGCAGAGAGTTGTATACCCAGAGAGCCGTGGCCGGTGCTGAAGGAGGGTGTGAAAGTCACCAGAGGTCTGCTGGAGTTTGTATCAAAAGCTTCTTCATAATCATGTCATTATGAACTCACTGTGAGCACAAATACCTTCCAGGCACATTTGAAGTGTCTCTCTGCTGCTTCTGGCCATAAGCCTGGCTCCAGCTGTGCTCAATTATCAGTGCCATTGAAGATGGGAAAAAATGATCACACTGTAGGAACCAGATTCTGCATTCAGAAATGTTGAAAGGAATATTCCTTTCTAATCCTCTGCAAGTTGAGCTGAAATACTGAACCAGGATAAGATTGTGACATTATTTTAAAGCAGGAACACAAACGTTAGGGACCAGAATGGAAAGTGACACAAACAGGCATCTGTAATGGCAAAGCCAGAACTGTTGCTGGATTGTGCCACCAGTCTCTTCTTTCTTTACCACAGCCATGTCCACAAGTGCACACTGTGGATCAAACGTGTGGGTTTTTTTCTTTGCAAAAAGCTATATGAAAAAACATCTTCTAAAACAATATCAAACCTTGCTTTAAGGACTTCAACAGATGGCAAGTCTGCCACCTGTCTTGTAATCAGGATTAATGTTTAATTGTCCTTGCAGTTCTGAATTTTGTTCCATTCAGTGAAATACAGGGAGTTTTCAGACACCCTATTGTGTCAGAGCAGAAGTAGCTCATGTGTACCAGAAACCAAATGTGCATACTGGCTGTGTACTCAAAGGTTGTAATATCATTTACACTAAAAGTCAGCTCTGCTCTTCTGAAATATAAAATATAAGTTAGTCAATAATTGTTTGCCATTATTAAATATTTTGGTAAAATAACTTTTGTGGCTTACTCATATGCGTGATTCACATGTTCTGATTTTTTCTTCCCCCCTAATATGGTAATTGGTTTCACTGCAGACAAACTGAATTCTCTGTTGTTCTGTGAGTGTACATAAGGCATTGCTAATGCTTTGATAGAAATTCTAAGTGTTTGTTGATATCATTTTAACAGTAATGAGACATGAATTTCATTACTTTGAGGACAGATTAAGGAAATGTCTACAAACCGAAAACATGATTTCAGAGGTCTAAAAATCTCTTGAGAGAAAACTGGTGTTCTTTGAGATCACAAGGTCAGTAGTACAGTAGCAGCTATTCACATGTGTATATCCATCCAATTATGCAGGCCCAATTTCACTTCTGTACCATTCTGTGGTACAAAACATGATGTTATATTTTATATCTTTGCAGAGATATTATTAGCAAGTTTTGAACAACATTGGTAAAAGATTGCAGTTTCCAGATGCAACTTTATACTTAAAAATGCTTAAAACTCATGCTAAAAGCTATTGGATTACTATACATCAGCAGCTTCCAATGTAATTAGATTTATACAGGAAAAATATTCCAAACTTGTAGCCTGTGTTTGTCAATGAATTAATTATTGTGTATTTGCATCTTTCTTCACTAGCTTACAAACTATAAGCTGTTTAATATTCTGGAAAAGGAAACAGAAAGTTACCTGAAGAGGTACCTTCAAACCTGTACTTCAGTTTGTCACATCAGGATGTGATTTATTTTTTCCAAAGTAATGGATATGATTTATTCAGCCACAAAGAGATGGCAAACACATCTCAAGTAGTAAATGGGTTGAGAGAACTATGTTTAATCAATGTCATATTTTTAATAACATCAAAAAGTAATTTAAAATACTTGCTATTTATCAAGGAAATTATGATAGCATCTTCTCTTGGATAATGTTCATAATTTGCTGTAAGCTTTGCCCAGATACTGGAAAGCTTGTCTAATTGTTACCTTTTAGGTGTTTGTTATTAAAATGTTATTTTTAAATGCTGCAAGTACTGATGAAGGAAAAGTTAGAAAATGTGAGTGTAATTAACTTTTATCCTGAAGCATGTTTGTTTATAGGTTCATTCCACCTAACTGCCATTTCTTCTTGTCCTATCACTTACTAGTAAGGAGGTGAGACCAACAACCACCCTGCCACAACCTCCTTTCAGGTAGTTACAAAGAGCAAGGTCTGCCCTCAGCCTCTTTTTCCCTGGATTAAACAACCCCAGTTTTCTCAGGCACTCCTCATAAGCCCTATTCCCCAGACCAGCTTCATTGTCCTTCTTTGGGTAGTTCATGACCATAGAGTTACTGATCTCCTTTTTCTGTTTACCTTGTTGAATGTTTTTATAGCCTGACTCAAATTAACTTTCTGTACAATTTTTCACGTTGTCCGGATTATCCTTATCACACATTACTGAAGGCAGTTGGCAGTTGATTCTTTTTCAGTAGCTTAAGACACATACTGTGTTGCTCCTGATTTTGATAATCTGATGAATTTTGACAGTGAGGAGGAGGATACATGCCATTTAATGAAGGCTCACTTGGCTCAGTTTTCCTCTTCTTTAGTACATAAGTGTAGTTTAATTCATTAGAAAATTTGCATAATATTATTTGAAGAATAACACTTTGATATTGAAGTATTTTTCTTTTGCTATACTCAAGCATGTTCCTTTTATTTGTGTTCTTAAGATGCAGTAAGATGGAACTGCAATGAAAAACAAAACAACAAAACAAAGACAACCCAGAAAACAATATGGTTGACTTAAGAAATGCTCCATTAAGTTAGATTGGTAAATGCTGAGGAATACCTTCCAAATTATGAGCATTGTTCCACAACTGGACACAATTAAAAATATGATTTATGAAGGCAATAGACGAATATTCTTTTATTGGCTGCATCAAAGAGGGCAGTTGTGAGGGAATTTCCAGGTATCAAGTAATTTACACTGGGCAAGCTGAACAGCTTACTGTTAATTTGTGCCCTTCTCCAGAGAGATCAAACATATATGTGAAATTATGGCAAAATTTTCAGAATCATATCATAGAAGCACGTTATGTTTGTGTTGTGATAGAATAGTAACATCAGCTGTTCTTGAATTATGGCATATAAATGAATCTTGTAATGCAAGGCTTAATACAGCCATTGCTGAAGAAAAACTTTGGAAAATAAGGCTTGGTATCTAGATGATAATGCTATGTGTGTAACTTTCTTTCCCCTCCCCCTTTGACTTCATTAACTCTTAATGGATTTTAGCAATTTGAGGAAGCTGGGCTTGGAGTTATTAGCAGTAGCCAATCTGTAAAGATGCTTGGAAATTAATAGATGTGCAAACATAGAATCCTTTACATTGTTCCTCCAGAGTGTAATACTGGCAGTCACCAAAACAAATGCACTTAAATTCTGCTCTGTCTTAGAATCTTGTAATGGCTTGGGTTGGAACGGATGATAGAGATCATTCTAGTTCTAACTCCCCTGCCATGGGCAAGGGACACCTCATACTAGATCAGGTTGCTGAACACCCTACACCCTTTCCAACCTGGCTTTGAACACTTCCAGGTTTGGAGCCTCCACAAGCTCTGCAGGCAACCTGTTCCACTGCTTCATCACAATATTGTTACCTGAATTTGTACAGGTAATATCCAAGAGAGCCTTTCATTCACTGCCAAATCTGCCCCCATGGAGGAGCCGCCAACTGTTGTGGCGGTCTGGAATCCTAGTCCTCCTGCCTGTTAGTAATGTGCAGCCACTGGGTATAGGAGTCTGTGTTCTCGTTCATTGCCAGAAATTAATATCTAAATAAGAAGACAGCTTTCACCCTCCTTTTTTTCTTCTTCTCACGATAACACATATAAGAGGAGAGCATGTGATTCTTGACGTACGGTTTGATTTGATAAGAATTTTAGTGTTATTTAAAATTGCCTTTTTAATAAATAATTTGTTTATTTCACTAAGCATCAAAATATACATCAGATTTCTGGAATTAACCTTCTTGGGTGCCTAAATGTAAAATTTGTTGAAACAATTGTATCTAAAATTCTGGGTCGTGATCAGACACTGAAAGCTGTTTACTGCCTACTAATGATTCCTGGTTGCATCTGCTATTGTAATCCTGAAGTGTGAAGCCAAGATTTTGTCATATTGTTCCGATCTGAGACATAGAGGAAGGGTAAGAGTTCCCACCGCCTCCCTGTTTCTCCCTCTGATAGCTGGATTTAGGATTCTGGAGTATCAGTTCAAAGGGATTTCCTCTTCAAGGCTTTGTTTACTAAATAACATAAGTAACCTATCTGATATGTGATATAATAGCGTAAATAAATAATGTGACAACAGAACAGTTACCTAATTTTTTTATTTTTATTTCCCTGCCCTTCATCTTGTAAAGGGAAATGTTGTTGTATTTGTTGTTTTAACTGTTAACAAGTTAACCGCTGTACCTAGTTCACAGGAGTAAGCAAATTCCAAAACAAGTACAAGCTGAGAAAATTAATAATTTAACCTTAGAGCGCTGAGATATGCACAGAATTATGATGAAAAGTTTTTGCAAAGGTTTTTGTTTTTACGAGTTAAGTATAAAGTAGCTTCAGAAGTGCTTATTCTGCAGTTGTTTTGTGACAGTCTGCCAGTTCAAGCATCTCGTCACTTCTTCGCCTTCCTCCTCAGGCAGTAACCTGCCTTTCCACGCTTTGTGGACACCCCTTCTATACCTCCCTTCCCATACAATGTCACAACAGCCTTCACCTAATTTCTTCCCGTGGATCAGTCCTTCCTCAGAATTGTCAACAGTCATCACAGCCTCAAAAGAGCAAGTGTATTAAGGTATATGCTTTGATGCACCAAGCAAAGCCGTTTTTCCATTTTTTGAGTGGTTTCTTCTCTCTGTATCTTACTGAGTTAGAATTTCTCTTTCAATTACAGGTAAAACAAATGATAGAAAATTCTGCATACCTGCAAAATGACAAATACGATTTTGATGAAATAGGTTTTGTCTCTCTTGTATGGCAGAGGTAGGAATTGCTAGCGGATATCAATTCTGCTTTTGATTTTTATTTTACGTTTTTTCATGTCCAAACACATGATTCCTGTCCACCGTTTATCTCAACACCCCAATCTCTGGCTAAAAGGGAAAAAAACCCAATAACTGCCACCAATAAAACTCAAACAAGCCTCAAAACAAAACCCAAACCAAAATCCATCTACAACTGCAGATGACTGCATTTACAAGGTATGAATGGTGATGAGGATGAAAAATGTACATCTTCAAATCTCAATCCACTTACCTTAAATGGGAGGAAGCAGATATAGATAGCATACAATAACTAATCTAATTGTGCTGGAACAGCTGCCCAGATATAGCAACTGTGAAATCTGTAGTTGTTTTTTAAGCAGTGTGTCATCTAACTTAGTCCTATGTGCTGTGTCACAGTTATCTGGATCTAGTGCCTGCTTTCAGATATTTTGGCTGGTGGGAATAAACCCTGATGAGAGTTACTGCACCAATGCAGTATCTACATCCTCTTCAGTGGTGCTGGCCTGGTGCTAGCATGTGTATTCACATGACACAAGGAGATGTGTGATGTGAAGAGATTTACCAAAGGCTAGACGTTTCTGAAGAGAACGATCCCCTCTATCACAAATGCAACAGTTTGCCCGTGCCAGAATCTATAAAACTGCAGGACAACTGAGCAGAGGATATTTCAGGGACAAATGGCATAGTCTTATTTCTAAAAAGGACATCATTTAATTTCATGTGACAGGTGCCTGCTTTTTAATGCATAGCGTAATAAAGCCCGAACACTTTGGCTGGGGTCAGCCTATCTAACGGTGTCTTCTTATAGAAGTAAAGCATGTAAAGAAAAATTCTTCTCTTAATCATTTTCCAGTGGTTCAGTGTAAGAGTTTTCAATCAGAAATCACAATTTATGAAAACTTGGAAGATTTATGTGACTATAAATTCTCTCATAGGAGTTTTCTCCCTAGAAGTCGGAAACACAGAATAAAAAGATAAAAAGGTGCATGTCCCGCGTTCCAACTCAGGGAGCAGCTACTGCAAAATTTCTCTTGTAGTACTAGGAGCTTATATGGTAAGTTTTGGGGCTTTGGTTTCCTCTCTGAGAGTTTGACTGAGATACCTGTACTAGATTAAAAAAAACAAAACTGAGAATGGCAATCCTCAGTATTTAGAGAGAGCAAAATTAATTTATACATTTTGTACATCTTACTGTGTAAGCTATAAAAATGTATGAGTTGTCCACTTCAGAACTGTGAGGCAGTTTAAAAATCCTCAGTAACTCTGCTGGAGAAGGTGGGCATTATACAAAGAATAAGCACTTTCATTGTGTTTCTATCTCTTTTTCTGTGACAATACAGATTTTTGTTGATAACATATATAATGTAGTGTTTGCTCAGTAACACAGAGATTTCAGAGACGTGTGTTCTAGGCTCTTAGAGTTTCCTTCCTTTGTGCCTGAATCTGAAGAATTCATTAAATTTGTCCAGAAGCGATTAAATCCCTGTTTCTGCAAGATGCTTAGGATATATTCACCCTTAATGAGAATAACTGTGCTGGGATTATTTATTTATTTATTTATTTATTTTTCTGAATATCTGTCCTCACTCAAATGGAGCCTTAAAAATCCAATTATCTGGAACTACAGCAGAATAAATGGTTAAGGATGCTGATGAAAAATGTCTAAAAAGCGTATTACTCACACTTAAGTATTTTAATAGTTTCTTTCTACCTCTGTTTCTTCTTCATCATCCCTATTATCATTCTGACTATTTGAAAAGCATTTATAATTTAGTAGTCCAGTTTAGTACTTAAGTAACTCCTAGATACATTCTTGTTGTTTCTAATCCATCAAGAGTACCCAAGAGCTCCTTTAGTTTCTTCATAGCAGTCTAATGAGGTCAGAAAGGTCAGAAGAAACTAGCAAGAAAGGTCAGAATGGCTTATACACGGATCCTTTTCTTTAGGCTGATATTCAACATGCTGGGAATAGGTTAGGCTATAGTGTTTGGATTGTGCAGTGAAATAATGACAGGACCAATTTGACAAGTAGTCTTCATTATTCTTTCCCACAAAATGTGTTTGTGCAACTAGAGCAATTAGTAGGGATTACCTTTGAGAAGAGGAATAAATTAATTGCTTTTTGTGTACTAAAATAACACTAGATGATTTAAATGTTGAGTATCTAAAGATTTTTTAATATTTTTTTTTAATAAATACAAATGACAGGATATACCCCTGTATCAGAAGAAACAGTACCTTCCCACCCACATACTGATGTTACTTAGAAATAGAATTGTCATGTCAGGTTGTTTAAATTTTCAAACTTGCCAGTAATTTTCTTGATTTGTGTGTGTTTGGTTTTGGTTTCCCATTCCCCATCTCCCCCTGCCTTGTTTTCCTTCCTTCCTTTTTTTTTTTTTTACTTAGTTATTGACAAAAGTGCAAAACAATTTCTGATTGACTTTCTTCCTCTAATTATTTTGACTCGTTCAGTGCGACCAATTCTCTTGCACTGATGGTCTTGAAGCATACCTGTTACTTTTAATCACTAAGAGCACAACTGTGGGCTAAGTCACAGTAAAATGTTTGATTTTTTTCATATTTTTTTTACTTCATATGGAGAAGCTAGGCATAGAATAGGTAAACTGCTTGAAGTGTCACAGAATTACTTATTAAAAATGGCTTTCAAGGTTTTTAACTGTTTATGGAAACTGAAACCCACCTGGATGCATTCCTGTATGATCTGCTCTAGGTGATCCTGCTCTGGCAGGGGGGTTGGACTAGATGATTTTTTGAGGTCCCTTCCAACCCCTAACAGTATGGGATTCTGTGTGATTTCAGGTCTCTGCTTCCAATTCAATGCTAGCAGCTAGATAAGTTCACTAGTTTACAATGCAGAGAAAAGTTTTGAAATACAGTCATTAGTTAAAGTATTAATAACATTTGTATAGTGAAAATAACAGTTGTGTAGCAATTAATAAGTGCTTGGCATGACATGCTATTTGTTGCTAGCTTTTATTCCTGCTGTTGAATTGTGCACTCTCAGACTATGGCTTGAGAATCTTAATTGGTTACCCACAGTCATGTGAAAATTCCCCTACATTGTATTTGACATTTAATGTATACACAGGACTCTGGATTTTTTGATTAGCTTTCTGAAGATTTCACTTGGGCTGATTACTGGTGTTGGATAGAGGGTTCCAGTGCTCCTACCACCTGCAAGGTTACTTTTTATGCTTAGATTGAAAAAAAAACACTGGATGTGTGGATAGGCAGGAATTTGCACTCCAGTTCTGGTTCAAGCTACGTTTGACTCAGCTATTAGTCTGTCTAGTATTTTGGGGGTTGGCTTTCCTCATCCCCAACCATAGTAGTTTGAGGTCAATGGAGAGTTGCTTTTTATTGCTTTTTCTTTCAGTGGATAGAATTACATTCCTAGTAGCAGCTGACAGGTGGCATCATGGTATGGTAATTCTGGTATTCTCATTCATTTACTGTACTTTGTCGTTCAGTTACTTTAGGATTTTCTCTGTATATACATTAGATACAGTTATATTTCTTACATCTCAGAATAAACATTTCAGTCTCATCTTCCACAGCCCATCTTCAAGTGTTCACCTTATTCATCTTCTGAAATGCCTGTGCTTTTTCCCACTCTTAGTTCTTCTGTTTCTCAGTTTAATTTTGAAAAGGCACTTATTTTTCAACTTTCTAATCAGTTATATTTTTAGTGGCCTTTTCATTTCTATCTGTACTTCTCTGACTAATCTAAAAAGAAAAAGTTCATTTATGATGTCTAGCTAACAATAGATGCATCTCTCTCAGACTTTTCCAGTAAGCTGTTTGTCTTTCCTCCAAAGATAGTTAACTGAATTCAGCTAAAGCAAAAAACTGTTATACAGGCATTTTAGCGTTTTTCCATCTCAGGTATCGCAAAATCCTGGCCTTGAAAAAATGCATTCTAACTGTGTTCTCATGTATATATAATGCTGCTTCAAAAGTGATGACCTGCTGATGCATTTATTTGTATCCCCTTTAGCATCTCACTCTTTTTGTACTGTCATAAATGTATATTCTTTGCCTCTACTTCTAGAAATAGAGGCAAGTTCTTCTTTCCTTTTACTCCCCACTTAACTGTCAGAGTTCATTAATATTGGTAATTTTTCAAATTTTCAACTCCTGTGCTGTTTATGATGTTTCGGGAAAGTTCCTGAAAATGTATTTCATTTTTCTTTTAAATTATTTTGTACAACTAATCTTTGTCATTTTCTGTATAAAATCTTCAGCTGAGGCATAAAAAGAACTGTTATGAGGTGACAAGTGATACCTCTTTGTTTTCTCTGCAATCCTAGGTCTGTGAATCCACCTTTGTTTCCTGCTTTATATCAAAGATATTTAGCTTCTAAAGGCTATATATCAGAGAGCCTTTTAAAGCTATTTATCAGGTTATCTATAGCTTTTAAGGTTGTTAATACTGTCATTATTGTGGTATCACAATCTAAGGATAACCACCAGGCAAGGTTTGTGGGGAAATTAGCATTTTTTAATTAGATTAACTTCTGTAGTCAGAAAAATAGGCAGGCCTTTGTGTTTATGACCCCTTTCTCATGTCCTCAAAGGGTTCAGTTTTCTTAGTCATCTCAGCTTATCTACTTAAAGATACTGCTTTTCCCTGCAAACTCTATGTCATTGCTTGACACACTGAATGTCATGACAAGACTAGGAAGTGTTGATCTGGGTCTGTTCCAGTATGATTACAAATGTAATTTTTTTGAGTTGCTTACCACTACAGCACAAGAGTATGAATATCAGCACAAAGTATGTACCAATTGGCTGTTTAAAGTATGATGAAAGCTAGATACAACAATTTTTCAGGAATTCTCACAGTCCTGCAGGTAATAAAGAAACTGTAGGATACAAAATACACATTTTAAATGACACAAAATGTTTTCTGCATGTAAATGGGGCCACTCCTGTCTCTTAGTGTAACACATCCAGGGCAGTGAGAATGTTTTTGGTCTGGAAAAGTAGAACAGCTAGCACTGGCAAATCTTTATAATTCTTGAAATCTTAAGTGGCTGAAGTCTGCATGTATGAGCCTGTATCCTAGAGACTTACATAACAACTACTGACAGCAGACTTAGGGCAAAACAGTTCCAGGCAGGCAGCTAGAGCAGTGGTAGGGTCACTGAAATCCACCTACCCCAGGAGATGGAACAAGACAGGCAAGGAACCTTGATTACCTGCTTTTCAGTCACAAAACTGGTGAGTTCCTTTGTGAGCTTGGAGCCATTGATCTAGTAAAAGTCTGTTAACAGCAAATGACAATTGCTATCAGCCTGCACCTTTGCTGTAGCCTGGAAGGTCAAAAGAGACACATGGAGTACACTCTTCCTAAATATATGACAAGACTAATATTATCTCCATTTACTGTAGCAGAAATAAACAGAGTCCTTGTGTTCTTAAAAGGAAAAAATATTATGACAGAGACAATATTATCCTCAGTGCTTAAAGATGCTGGCCCAAAGGTCTAAATTTGGTTGAGAAACCACATTCATTTCAGGGATGCCAAAAATCACATTGAGATAGTAGTCACTTTTTTTCTATAACATAAGGAATGGTCAGGTGAACCAGTGGTCACTACAGTCCAAGTTTTGTCTGTGCCACAAATTCGTGAGCCTTATTCAAAGTATTTGAATATAATCCTGGTTGGAAGACTTTTTTTTTTTTTTTTATTTTTAATCTATTACCTGGAAAAAGATGTTGAATAATAAAAAAGAAAAAAAAATCCCACTGAAAGTGTATCAACACGAGAGGCTGAAAAAACTGCACTCTTTAGGGTCTGTAGCCTGACAGACTCAACCCATGGCTACTGTGGGTGTGACAAGACTATCTACATAGTACCGTAAACAACAATCTAACTGGAATATTGAGTCCTACGGCTGTTAGACATCAAGCCGCTTAATTAAAAAAAAAAAAATCCAGGAACATTTCTGAAATGTTGAAATCTTGGAAGACATTTGGGCTATAAGAAATGTTCTAATAAAGGCCTTTATTTAGTCCTGATGCCTTTTAGAAATCAGTTTCTGAATTGGACGGGTGTACATTCTCAAGCAAAAAGTTTGCTCTGAGAGTATAGTGGTTTGGATTTTCACTTGATGAAAATCTTTTATATATGGTATGAACTTTGTTTTGAATGCTAAAATAGAATAGTTTTTTAATTTAATTTCTTTCAGACTGATTTCAGGGGAAGTGAAATCATTGCCATGTTTTTAGAGTAGGAAGAAGGCAATCTCCAGCAAAATACCTTTACTTTCTTAATGTAGTCTGTTGTCACGGAACACACAGGGGGAAGAAGGTGTTGTGTGTTGCTGGTAGAAGAGATTCAACAAAGCCAATAAAATTCCCTGTGCTGGTGTTATCAATGATGCCGGTACACAAGCAAAGAAGTAAATAAAAATTTATAAGTTCTGCTGGATACACATAAGGAAAAGAAATTAATGCTGGCCAAATGGAAATAGACAGAATTATTAAAGGAGAATCAGTTTCTAGGCTTTAAAGGTTATTTAAAACTGTGAAAAATTATCATACAACTTAGAATTTAATGTCCTTTTAAGCTTTAAATGATAGATCTAAGCTGGTATGTGAGATGTACAAAGGTAGGAAGAAGAGCTGCAGTGGATTCACTTCTTGTGGAATGAGATCCTAAACTGATGTTTAGCAATCCAATACAGACACCTTATTTTAGAATGTAGGTATCTTGTTATATATAAGATTAAAAGTTCACTAAGTATGTTTTTTTTATAAGTAGTGCATTGAAAATACCTTATGTTGTAAGTCGGGATGCTTTGTAAACTACTAAGTGCTTTAAAATCTAAAAACTTAGTTACATTGCTGCTTAGATCTGTCTGTGTCTATTACATTTTTATTTTTGTCACTGCTCAAAATGCTTCCATTTATGGTAGACAGAAACAAATTCAAAGATTGTTACAGAAAAATTCATCTTCCAGTGGAAGAGGAAACCAAAGAACTTGTCTGTTCTGCTATGGAAATTGTGAGAGTGAGGAACAAAGCAGTGTTGCTGGTTTAGCAACTGTAGTGCTTTAGAAAGTTCTGTTGATGACAAGTCCAGTAAGGAAGGATGATCTCCTTCTTCTTGACTGGGTTTTATTCCTGTTTCAACTGTGCTGACCCAATAAATTCCTTTTGGTTTACTGTGGTATCGGGGGAAAAGAAGAACCCAATAGTTTTGAGAAAAAGAAAAAGAGAAAATACTATCATGCTTGCTTCAAAAATCTCTTAATTAATTTAAAACTTTTTGCTGGTCAATAGCAAAGTGAATTTTGTAAGCTGGAAAGCAAGAGAAGAGGGAGTAGGGAATATGTCAGTTAATTAAAAATGAAAATGCAAGCTGTTTCTTCTGGTTTTGTCTTGCAATTCCTAGCTGTACCAAGCAGAGCTCTGTGTAGCTATGTCTGAGCTGTCATGGAAACAGACTACAGCAAAGCTGGTTTATGAAGCACATACAAGACAGCATAGGCAATCTCTCTTAAAGTATCTGCTGCCTTCTAAATATTGATTTTTTTTTTTTCTTTTTAAACAAAATAACAAGGAGTTTGCTCTTTCAAATAGAATCTGTTTTATTTGGAAAACTCCATGCTTTGCTGGTGTTTGGGATGATGGCTATATCAGGCATTATAGCAACACAAAATTAATTGCTTTGATTATTCACATCATCTAATGCAACTGAGATTCTTTCGCCGCTTGGCTATACACCATTCACTCCATTAATTTGCCTGCCAAAGTTAATATGTTCTTTGACTTTGATCATTAACCAATAATTTGGAGAAAGGTTGTGAAAGGAGAAAGAAATCCTGTATGTTTACGACAGATTATTTATATTTGTGTACAGTAGCTGTTCTAATACATAGTACCATTCAGTGGTACTTTCTGACAGGAAATGCGCTTTCCTCCAAGATACCACCTGGTAAGATTTGTTTTACCATTGAAAAATGATGCTATTGTAAGATATATCAAGACTGTATCATTAAAAATGAGCTTGTTTTCAAGAGTTGTTGTGCTAAAAACCATTAGGAAGTGGTATACTGTTACATGCCTTTTAATGTGTTCAAAGACAATTCACTGTTGTGCATGCTTTGCACCACATGATTCAGGAAGTTGCTCCTGTTCACAGAGATACTCTTTTTAAAAAAGTCAGAAAGCAAGGAAACTATGCATAGTGTCCTTCAAATTAACATGACAAGGCAAATGTGCCAGAAATAGACATGAAGGGTGGCACTGGCAGGCTTACTCTGACATGCTAGCGTCACTGTATGAAGTTTGGAGATCAGATTGCTAAGGTGCCAGACATCAGAACAGCCTCTTACAGGCCTGTCCTTCAGTGATAAGCTGCTTTCTCTGTCCATCTGTTAAGCTGAGCATGTCTTCTTACCTTTCAAATAGATTTTGTCTGTTTTCCTGCATTTCACTTGGTAGACTCCTATTTCAAAATACAGTTGTATTTCTTTGTTGAAAATGCCATTTAGGAATTACTAAGTTTTCACTATTTATGCAATTCAGGAACCAAAGGTATGCTACTCTTTCTGGTGGGCTACTGAAATTTATCAAGCCCCACTATTTGGAACGGAGTAGTTATTGTGGCAGTACTTGAAGGTAGTAGACTGATGTATCCAGAGAAAGGAATACATCTGGGGACAGTGTGAGGAAAAGTATTTGATTAAATTATATTTGGTCTGGAAAGAAATATGTAGAATTGATACTTAAGATTATCCTACCCCAGTGTTACTGACAGTAACTTCAGATGGAGAGCTTTAATTCATCTGACACCAATTTCTCTCATAGATGTGCATTTTTCATGATGTAGAACTTACATTGTAATGGCAGAGTTCCATGGGAAGTTTGCAGCTCTGCCTTATCCTGAGCTCAAATTAGAGGACTTTGCATGGGTTTGGGTTGTTCTGGGATTTCTAATTTTTATTTATTTGTTAAATTATGTGCAAGATACATATTTCAGTGCATATAACTTACATACAAGTACTCAAGTTTAAATGCATATAGGTAGAATAAACCAGGCTTTACATAATTATTCCTTATTAATGATGGAGGTCATTCAATGTCTGCATTTCCTTAGCACTTCCCTGTTTCTGTAGGTTCCGTGGAATGGGAAAGCATAGCAATGTTCCTCTGAGTAGTATTTCCTCCAAAGCAGATGTGGGATCTGACAGTTTACCATTATTTACAGTTCAGGTCAGCAGGTTCTTGATTATTTTTTAATTCAGATTCACAAGGAACCTTTTATTAGAGGAAAGTGATCTCTTGCTTACATCAACTCCCATGGGAGGCCTTGAATGGTAAAGACTGCTAAGCATATCAATGCCATTCTTCTACTATTGTTTCAAAAAGGCATGAATTTGGATTCTTCTGAAGAAGTCCTGTCTGTTACAGGAGAGATACTAGAAAGCATTGTCTCATTTTGTGGCTATTCCTACTATGGAGTGACAAAGGAGGTCTGGGTTCTAGCTACTGTGAAATTCTTGGGTGATCTTTAAAACTCATGGCTACAAAAATACACTTCCTCAGTAGTTTGGACAGAAAGTCAACAAAATGGCCCTGATAACGACTTCTTTCTATTTAGTAAATCTGTAAGAAGAGAGTATGAGTTGGAATATAATTTACCTACCTAAAAATGTTAAATTAGAATTAGAAAATTTCAAATTGTACTATGGAGGATTGAAGCTTCTCTCCCTTCCCCCACCCCCTGCTGAAGAACTGATTAACTGAGGCTGCCTTTCCTACAGCATGAAGACTGCTTGCTGCTATTGTCTCCTGCAGAAACAACACTTTCCTGTTAACTGGTTTAACTGTATCGTGTCCTTGGACATATTTTCCTTTAATCTCCTTTCAGGGTTTGAGAAGTACTCGATAGGGTATATAATAATGACACCCTGAAATGTGACAATAGTATTTGTGTTCCGATCAGATTTTGTGCTTTCCATCTGTCAAACATTTGATTCTTCTTTTTTTCCCACTAGTGCTACTGCAGCAAAAGTGCCTGCCTTTTGTTTATGTCTTCCTACACTAGCATTGTGACATCATCAATGATATCGCCAGGGGAAAAAAATATGCATAGCCGTAGCTAAACCAGCTGTTCGTTAGCAACCCATCTAGTCTGCTTTCGTTTCTTCTCATTAATGCATACACAGTGGTGCTTCCTGCTTAAGAGATGTAGAAGATTCTCAGCCACAAACCATCTGCTTGGTGTGTGCCTTTAAGTAGCTAAAAACGGTGTCACTTAAAAATATACTCATTCTTGATAATGGAATTTTTTATTAAACAAAACGGATGAGTCTAGAAAATATTCGTCACTGGATTTACTTGTGGGGAATTCTGAATCCTTTATGACCCATCTTCTATAATTCAGTGTAATCACAGAGACTGCATATCAACTGTTAGAAAACCTTAATAATACACCAGAAGCAAGATGCCGAGAACAATAAACGGGGAGTTTTGTCATTGATTTGCATGATGACAGAGTAAAGCGCATGCTTCTGTGTTTGTCACGCTCGTCTCTTCTGCCATGCAAATCGGTGGCAAAACTTACACTGACTTCCATAGGAGCAGAGTAATGCCAACAAAGAGCAACAAGCTGTCTTTTATTCTAAAGAGGAAGATCTTAAATAGAATAACTAGGTATTTCATTTGTGGAATGTTAATGAGAAAACAGTTTCTTTTTTCCATCTTATATTTTCAAAACGCTATGAATAATTCCAGAGCTAATTGACTATTTCGCAGAATAGCTGCATCTTTGCAATGTTAATATTATGGTTAATTACATGTTCAGTACCAGTTTTCAGGGTGGAGAAGAGACATTCATTTATCATCACTAGCTGTATGTTAAGAGTTTTAAATGAGAATATTCTGGGAATTCAATCTGCAGTAGGAGTTAAGATATCTCCAAATATTCAAAAATGTATCTCTGATACTAATAATATATCAGTGAAAGAAGTAATTAAATATTTATCTTTTTATATAAGTGCTTCTGTAATTTTGAATGTAATCACTTACTGTGGTGTAAAATGTAAATATTTTTTAACCAATAGAAAATGTTAGTTAAATTTATAATTTTGTGTTTTAAAAAAAAACAGACCACAAAAACTCAAAACAAACAAATAACACCCCCACCATCCCTGAGTATCACCAACTATTATGAAGAAGAGATTAGACTTCATTGTGCTATATAATTTGTCATTTGGATTTGAGACTAATCCTTGCTCAAATGGCCAATTCTCATTCATCTGAGTAGTCTCACTAAAATCAGCAAAACTAATTTTATGACCAAAGATGATGGGATAATGCCCTTGACTGATGAGACAAATTTAAAATCAAGGAGTTGCTTTTTTGGAGCAATTTTTCATTCAGAAGCTCATCCTCTACGTAAAGGATAAACACCATCAGATTAAGTGTTGGCAAAATATTACCTCTTCAGAATGTTAATTTCAGTATGCACTGTATGTGAAGCGATGCAGACAATGCAAGGGTTTTGCCACTCCCCCGGAAGGAAAAATTACTTTTAACAACTGTCTTTAATGTCTACTTGAACCTGTGTTATAGTGGGAGTAATGGTAATAATAATTACCAAAAAAAAAGTGAGGGGATTTCCATAAGAACTGCACTCTTATTGAGCTAAAGAAACCCTTAAGAGTTTGTTATTCCTTCTTTATAGTAGACCTCAGCTGATAAAAATATCTGTAGCTGGTGAAATCAGTGACATGCCTGGCTTTCTCAGACAAAACTCCCATGTGATCACGCAGGCAGCCTCAGTGAGCCTGAAGCTGCTCAGCAAGCAGTAGGTAATGAGTCTTTGTGCAGAGCAAAGCTCTTGTGGCTGAACAATAAAGCATATGGTACCAGCAATAAAACACAGTGCTGGGAAATTTAAGAAGATTCTGCTGGAACTAGGAAGACAGTGAATATGTCAAACGTTATAAAATGATGATCAATCTGTTTTGGTTCCTAATTAATAAAAACAGTGCATGGACTGGAAAAACAACAATTTGAACAGGTCAGTTGTTTTATAGATTCTTCACACACTTCATTATTTTAACTGTAAGCGGGGGGCTTGCTACTTCCTTTTCATTGGTAAAGCCAGGGGGGTTTGCGTTTTGTAAAGTGGGATTGGAAAGGTGCACATCAGTGTGATACCAAGCTAAATAAATTGTGGCAGTTCTGTGATCAGATTCATTGTAAAAATGTTTCTACTGTTACTCTTATGCAAGTCAAACCTCAATCGTGCATGAAAAACTGGATAGCAAGTAAAAATAATTTATGCTAGATGGATCATTTGCCAATATAATAAAATATTTAGTAACAACAATCTATTATTCTGCTATGTATTTGAGACTAATTCTTTCTCAGGAGGAAATTTGTTATGTCTGTGTTTGGTTAAAAATAATAACATTGAAGCATATCTAACAGTGCACTTTTTTTTTTTTATCTTGGATGATTTTGCAAGTGGTGTTGTATGTAGCTGTATACACACAGGAATGATACATTCTAACCCTCTGCATTTATTTCACTCTAATATCAATGCCAAATATGTTATTTATTTTTAAGCAAATATTTATTTATCATAGTAGTTCCTAGTTAATTATGCATAACATTTTATTTTAAAGGTGCCTTCAAAAATTTTAGTGGCCTGTGTTTTCTTAGAGAGGATAGATATTTAATTTCTCCATCATAGAAATTAACTGTGTAGAAGTTTTTATCCATAAATCTCTTTAGTGTTTTTCTCTCTACTCCAGCACTCAAATCACAAACTAGATACGCTGGCACTGCCTCAGAGAAATAAGATGTTGATTTTTGAAAACGGGAGATGGAGGAAATAAAAATGTACAGAACAGGGTCTAATTTTCATGTGATCTTACGATTTCAACTAAGAAATGTTCTTTATAAATACCGAATTGAACAGTTTAAGAATATCTATTTTGTTCCTGTGTCAATATGGGTAATACAGCTCAGCACAGCCAGAGGCACCGGGCTAACGTGGGGGCGAGCCGCCCGCAGCTCGAGGATGCTGGCTGCAGGCCGGACGCCGCACTGGGTTGGCTGCGCTGGCTTTGTGTCCATGCGGCGTTGCCGTGGCGGCTTTGCGTGGTACCCGTTCACGTGGGAGAGCTGAGACAGGGTGCGCGGAAATCGGGCTCGTCGCCTTCCCCCCGCGCTCCCTGCCCTCTGTGATTAGACAGAGAAAGAAGGGAGAGGAAGGCCGGGCTGTGGCCACAGGGCCGGGGGCAGTGTGGATCTCCTTGGAAACGGCCGCGGTGGGCGGGTTGGCTCTTGCTCGTCTTAGGGCAGGGAGCGCTCGCGAAAGCGGGCGCTGCTGCCTGGCTCCGATGGTGGCCCACAACCACGGTGGTACTGCGGTCTGGGAGGTGAGGTGGGGAAAGCGGCCGCCCTCCGGGCTGAGCCCGGCGTGCCCTGCGGCGGGGGCGGGCCCATGTAGATGAGGGAACGGGGGCGGGCAGAATGGTAGCGCGGCGGGGCCCGGCGCGCGACCGGCGTTGCCCGCAGGTACGGTGGCGAGGCGGCGGCGGCGGGGTCTGGGGCTTGCGGCCTTTCTGCAGTCCCCGGCGGCAATGCGCCTGCGCGGCGGTTGCCGGGCTGCAGGGCTGTGCGGCTGCCCAGCGCCGGACCCTGCTCGCTCTTCTCGGGCTCGCCGGGGATGCGGTGCGAGCCCGCGCCCCTCAGGGCGCTGTGCCGAACAAGAAGTGTCCTTGCGAATGCTTGTGTGTGGCTCCTGCTTGGCCCGTGCTCTTAGGGTCTGGAATCTGTTGTGTCTTTAAGTGCAAAATTTTCTTGTTGTAAATATTACTACACCTACGTGCAGGTGCTTCACAGACACTGTGTTGAACAGCTTGGCATCTGTCTGAAAACAGCCGTGTTCCAGCTTTAGACAACAGAGCTGAAAAGATGTGTTTCAGTAGTTGTTTTATAATAGCTCTCATGCAACTAGCAGTTTGTGTATCGGAAAGGCCTGGTAAAACTGTAGTAACACCTGCAGCACTTACATTCAGATAGACTGAATGTGTCATGCTACACTAATACAAATGGAGAAAATAAAGCATATAGTCCTTCAGTTACAGCATAATTACCATGTTTGTCTAAAATGAGTACAGCAGATTTTAAGTTTAGATTTGTGAGGCATTTTAGTGTTTACAGTAAGTTCACAGACAACAGTGTGCACTAAAATAACAAGAGGAACATCCATATGGAACAGCATTCCCACTGTTAACGGGAATCGCAGCTCTGAAGTACACCTGCCTTTTCCATACATGCACACAGGAAACAAAAAAAAAAAGGTTTTCCTATGAATCCGGCAATTCACATTCTAAAACGTTCCTAGCGCTATTTAAAGAACTTCAAAGAAAAAGATGGAAAGAATTCCCGAAGCAAACAGGTGTTCTGTGTTGCTGCCAAGTTACAGTAACTCTGTAATACACTTTTCGGCCCTCAGCCCCATCTTAACTATGGTTTATAGACACGTTTTGTGCTGCGGTTTGAATTTTGGATGTCAAGCTTCTTCAAGCAACATAAATAGAACCAAATCTTTCTGCATGCATCAGACATTTTGGGGACAGTGACATGATTCTGATCTCCTGTATTACTGAAGTTTAGGGTTTATTCTAGTAGTCTTAGTTTGTTTCTAGAGCTGAAGAGATAAAGTCCAGTGTGTGATTTTGTGTTGTTGTTGTTGTTTGAGGATATACAATGTATTGTGTATGTTAGAGTTTTGATCTCATTTGTTTATTGTAAAAATGAATTTGCTTTTGTTGAAAAATACATTCATTTTGACAGTGTTTTGTATTAATTGAAGACATACAGGTCATGATTTAGGGTCCAAAATGGTAAATTTTTGGAAATTAATTCCAAAGCTTCCATGTTTTCCCTGAAATAGCAACAGATGATTCTGCTATCTGAAACTCTTAGTTGATCTTAAAAAGTAATTTCTACTAACCTTGAAGTTTAGTTTGTTTTTTTTTTTCCTGTGAAACAAGTAGGTGGAAGGTTAAGGTGAAGTGAAGCAGGTATAATCTATTGCACCATCAGTAAAGCTCTCTGTAAGATAAATTTACATGTAGCATGTCAGTATCTGTCTTTGTCCTTGCTCTCAACCAGTTATGATTCTGAGAAAAATTGGATTATAAACATGCTATTCCTTCAATAAAATATCACCAAACACCATCACATCTTTCAAATACTGATGCCATTTGAAGTCCTGCAGGTGAGTTTTGATCATTGTTGCTTCATTGCTCTTTTGTAGGGTTTTTTGACCCTGAAAAAAGGGATTGAATATCGATAAAAGACAGATATGAATCATCTACAATTGCACACAAGCCAAAAACATTTACTAGGTCAAAATAGCTGTGGCATAAGTAGCATGGCTCTAGCTGCTCCATCTTTCCACAAATATAAATACAGTATTCTAATGAAATCTGCAATAAATGGGAGTTGTGAATAATGCTAACAAAAGACAAAACAACAAAAAAATAAAAGGGAAAACTTAGGGCTTCTTTGTCTTTCAGATTTGCATATAATTCTCTCCAATAGCACCCCTTCCTCTACTCTTACCTTCCACCCTCCAAACAAGTTTACATTTCTAGGACACCAGCTTTAGTAGTTCATTACTTCATATCTTTTTTTCCACAATGATAGAGGGAAAATTGGGAAAGTAGTAGTATAAATATGTTTGACTATAAACATTTGGGGGGAAATATGCTTAATACGTAAGTTGTATGAAAGTGAAATTAGGGTAAAATGAAGAGATGAGCTGCTTGATTTTTTTTTTCAGGTTTTTGTACGTTTAAATGCAAAAATACAATCAAGGATACCTTAGATACTTAACATCAGAATGTATTGGACCACTTGCATTTAGGCTTTCTGTTGAAAAGATAGATGGTGTTTGGTTACTGCTTCATAAAGCGTTTTGTGAAATAGGTAACTTGATGTCCCAGGTCAGTTAGGGACTAGTTAGTATTCTGTTCTTTCACAGTCAATATGGATTTGCATATTTATTTTGTCTAAAATGTGTGAAATAGGAAACATGGGCTACATGGTATGGAGCCTCACCCTCATCGGATGTCTTTCTGAGGAATGTGGACAGGAGCTAGAGCATCATTTACCAATTGTAGCTTCACCATCCTGTGTAGTCCTTGGAATTTAATGAGAAATGCCAATCAAGTGATACTGCTATGTAGGGTAAGGCTGCAAAGTAAATTGATGGTAATTGTGCCTTTCATTAGCATGCTGCCCCTTTGAGGGTAGAGAGGAGTTTGGGGTTGTGTTACATTTATTTATTTCACAGTGGTAAATCATTTCTGTGCATAGCTATAAATAAATCATGGGGTTTTCTGGGCTGCAAATCAGGATATAGCTGCAGCTATTCTGCTGGCAGTACCTCAGCTAGCAGGTCCAGAAGAAAGGCAGACAGACCAGCACCAACCAAGGCTTTTGTGTCCCTGCTGGGGGGTCACACCTGGGGCAAGAGGGATTCTTTTCTAAGCTCATCTCCCCGTGCTCCCTGTGGGTGGGGGTCAGTGCTCCCCATTGATGCCTCGTGGGCATTTCTCACCTGAGGAGCAGTTGGTTGGGGCTTCTGAGAGGAAGCTACTGTGATAGATTCAAGAGGAGGTTGGGTATTTTGAATAGCCATTTGAATTTGATAATGAACTTCTCAGTGATTTAATTATGTTCTTTGTTACAACTGAACAGAATCTCCTTGAATGTGTTTAAAAAGTAAGCTGGATTGCAGATGTTTTCAGTTGTACTTCCTAAGCAACAGCAATCTTTAGTAAATGTCATTTGTGTGTGGGTGAAAGGGTAAGCAAAAAAAGAAAGTTGAAAGCCACAAAATGTATTTATTTATAGCTCTTAGTGTGGACAGCAAATGATAGTACTGCCTACTTCCAGCATGAACTGTGACAGCTGAGCAAGCTATTCTCAAGCAAACATTTTTGTCATCAAGAATTTTATTGGGGGGAGGGAGGAACCCCACGACTCTGGGGACTTGGAGTGCTTGCATAGCTACCATTGTGTTGCTCTTTTGTAGTACTAGAGGCTTTGTTGAACCACTCACTCTAGAGTAGCACAAGGTTTAACTGTGTAGCTTACAATTAACTCAGGTGTTTACCATTATGCCCTTTTCACTAACTCCTATTGCTAAGCAGATATCTTCTAATAGTAAAATGTAAAAGTAAAAATTGCAGTGTTAACCTTAGCTCTGCTCGAAAAGACAGAATTGATAAAGCGATATATCATAAAAAGAAACAAAAGACCCAAACCAAAACAAAAAAGCAACCAACCAACCAAACGCCCCTCCCCCAAATCCCAACCCCAAAACAAAACACCTCACGTTGAAAGTGGAAGCCACATTCTTTCACAGCAGTATTTTTCAGGAGAGTGTAGGGCAGATAGTTAATTTTGTCCTAGCAGAGTCCTCTGGCTGAGATACGGTTGAATGGTCGTAAGGTGCTTACAAATCAGGCAATGCTATGGGAATGAGCTAGCTACTTAGTTTCTATTCATCGCTGTTTCAGTGACAAGAGTGCCTTGGAAATTGGATGGGAACATACTTAATATTAGACCTGCAGCTCTTCTGTCACTCTTCTGGAAAAGTTTGCAGCTTTGAACTATAAAGGGAACTGAAAGGGATTTTGGAACACATTTGTTATGATGCCAAATCACTACAGCCACGAAGTCCAGATTTTCTTTAGTACTGCAAAAAAGTGAAGAGAGTCAGCATTCAATTTTAACACAATTGGAATTTAATTTTAGGTCAGCCTTTCTGTGGCCCATAGGTTTATACATTCATGTCGTAGTAACATGATGCACCCTTCCTTTGTCTGCCTTCATCTGTGTCAAGTATACAAAGGTTCACAAGCACAGGTGAGTGAGAACCTATGTGTAATTTTTGATGACCAAAAGTATGAATATACTGTTGGAAAGACTGGCTGTAACTGACTATGCACCTTAAAAATCACACCTGTTTGGGTTTGTCAGTTCTTGAAATTACTGAGACTACTGGCTTACAGAGAAATGTTTTAGTTTATTGATTATGCTTGCTTTGTCTCTCTTCATAAAAGTAAACAATCTCATACTGTGATGCTGTGGTCACTGAATTTGGGGATTTGAAATCTTAGTGAGTTGCTCATTTTGACTGTTATGTTAAAGATCTTAGGCAGTTACACTTTCTCTGTGCCTATCACATGTTTGATATCTGTCATATTTTCCTTATTTTTTTTTTAAACTCATTACCTCATTTCAACTGAATTTGAAGGAGAAGTAGAAGATCTTCTTCAAGTATTGTGCAAACGGATGCCAAGATAGAAAAGAGAGAGCCTTGTAGTTTGCATCAGTGAAAAAAGTGCTTGATTATTGAGGTAACCACATAGAGGAATGCTTAACCCTGACCCTAGGGAAGAGCATCAATGAACATAATCCCCTGCTGCTCCTCAGGTAATCCATCCAGAAGAGGCAAATGTGTAAAGAATCAAGTCCCATTGGTTTCTAATAATAATTTATTTTTTGTGAACTTGAAATTAAATTCTAGGTCAGCTTTCTAGCCATTAACTGAATAGCTTTTTTTTTTGTGTTTGCTGTTCTTAGAAATGAACTGTCAAAACTCTACATATGTCAGCAGCAGGAGGAATTTTACCAGTTGTATTCTATAATTGCACCATTTCCTGCATTCAGTAATTTGTTGTGTGTGTTATGTGGGTTTCCAGTGAACTTCCCTCATTAGTATTTATTATTGAAAAAATATTATTACTAAAAATCTCCAGGGATTTAAAAAAAAAAAAATACTGGTTTTCCTGGCTGAATAGATACACTGTGTATGGTGAAAAGTCAAAAAACAAGTAATAGAAACAAATATTATTTTTACCTCTTTAAGTGTTGTTTTTTTTGTGGGCCTGAATGCCTACTTAGGACTGTCTTGGATGTGTGTAAACCTGCAGAGTACAATGTTATATTTTGGTTGCGTATTGTCCTTGATTTAGACAGAAAACTTGAATTATTATAGCTGTAAAGCTATTCTTGAAGACAGTAATTTCAAGACATCACAGCCTTCCAGTAGATATTAATATTTTATACTTTCCAGTATGAATAGTTTTATTGACTGTCTTCTCCAGGGAGAAAGATGCACTTAAGTATTTTTTTACTAATTTTGACTTCACTTGAGGCCAAGCCTTGAATGAAGTCATGATTTTTCCCTCGTACCATGGAGCTATATTCATGTTACTGGTGGCAACTGAATGTCAGCTCCTACTGACCAAAATTGGTTTTATTTATAGAAGCCTGTTTCATACATGCTTTCTCAAATATTTCTGCTGAATAAAATAACAGATTTTCTGTTTTTTTTTTTTGAGATGCAGTTTAGTTTCTTGCTCCTAGTAGCTGGGATGAATATTTATGTGGTGTCTTAAGAGTGTGCACAGCATGTGAGGGTGTAGAAAATGGGGTTAATGATGGGTCCAATTTTAACGTTTATGGCAAAGATAAAAAAAGAAGATATGGGAGACTTTTATGCTTTTGTGTTCAAATAAAGAGAAATGAAACAGGAAAAAATAAAAAGGGATCAACTCAAAATGTTTTTGATGTGTTAACTGTAAGTTTTTAACGTAAGTTTTAAATGACTTGCGGCTGGAGTTAGAAGAACGTCATATGAGTGTTGTAGTATCAGGGGCACCACATCAGTTTTAGTGTTCTCCTTCACTGAAAACCTGGAGGCTCCTGGCGCTCCCAGCTTAGGGCATAAAAGAAGGTATTCCTGCAGCTGTGTGTTTTCTGGGGTGAATGTGACAAGACAAAGGCACCAGGTTAGACGAAATCTGCCAAGCTGGCATTTGAATGCTGAATTAAGGAGAGGAAAGTTGAAGTAGTCTCCATTAGGGAACGTGCTGAGCAAGGCTATTGTATAACGCTGCAGCAGTACTAAAACGCAAATGGCTGCTGGCTGTGCACAGGCAGTTCTTTAATATCTCAGGATTTGGTGCATAATAAGCTTCGACGATTTTTCATTCTACCTATCTGATGAATTCTTCTTAATTATAATTAGGGTGTATGACACCTCTACATTAAACATATATACATAATTAAATTTCACCAGTGTATGACGAAAGAAAACCTATGTTGGAAGAGCAACAAAATTTGCAGAGCTAAGCCATGAATACTTGGCAAATAGCGTTACTTTTGCCACCATATGACCCTTACTGTGTATTTATTTTGCTATCTAAATCAACATATACTTACACTTCATGAATGCCTGTTGAAGCTAAGAATATATTCCACAAGGGTACTGCAAATGGTCTAACTGTGTCAGGGCTGCATTCTGCTTGACAAATTCGTTCTACTGAGAAGCCGAATGTATCAGAACTGATCTGCTGATTGTGCTGGCGTGTTCAAAGTGAGCTGAGTTAATGCAAATCCTTCGCTCTGTGTTCGGTCAGATACATAGCATAGATGAATACCTGCTGCACAGTAGCACTCAGCTTTGAGGACACCCATATTTTTTGTCTGCTTTGTTTACCTTCTTTGATCATGACAGTGAATGTCTTTGCTATTTTATTTATGTTTCTCTTAAATAGTGAAGGAAACTTTAAACTCAGTATTTTTGGCTCAAGGGCCAACTTCTGTAGAAAATGAATTTTTAATAACCTTTTACTTCAATCTTTTCTCATGTTTTTCTTTCTCCAGTTTTGCCTCCTCTATTTTGCTGCTACTCAGTCTGTATTTGTCATTCTCAAAAACTGACTAATTCAGGCAGGTTTTATGTATTTTGGTACGTCTTTGACATTTGAGATAAGTCTCCACTGAAAATTTCAAGACTTTTCCTTAAAGTTCTTGGGAGTGAAAATGCTTTCCAACCACTGCAGCTGCAAGATTATTTTTAATTATTATTTTTAAACACAGATGAAACCGTTTCCCTCTTTTCACTTTTGCCATGTTTAAACATGGGTGAAGGTACATATGCAAGTTGCAAAGGAAATAGCACAAAATGGGAAAAAAAACCCACCAGAGAGAGAATAAGAGCAAGCTTTTCCAGAAGAACATATTTAGAGGTCAGAATAGCCAGCCTAATTGATTCCTGCCAGAGGCAGTATGAATTTATATCTTTACCCTTGACTTGACTTTTAGCCTCTATTTATTTAGTCATTTAAATTGTTGTAGCTATTTCTTTTGAAATATTCTTCCCCTTGCAAGTCTTATTGTTGACACTTTCACTTCACTTCCTCCACATTTGAAGTCACAATGATTGGAAATATTTTTGAAAGAAAGTGTGTAGGCTACAACTAAATACTGTATCACTCTAATTCCAAGTGTTAATGCTTTCTCAGTTCAAGTAAGCATTGTGTAGTGTAAGGTATATTTCCTCATAGGGACATTGTGACTTAAGTATTTAAATTGTAATCTTGTTGTTAAGTTTCTCTGTGGTATACAAACTTAATGTTTTAAAGATGTAATTAAAGGGTGTCAAGAGAGCTAAGTTGATTTTAAAGTGTGCAGAAGATAAATTAAAGGAATCCAAATGCCTTTTATCGAAGGGGAAAAGGATTAATGTTCAGAAAAAGAATTTTGAAAATGAACAGGCCAGGCTATCATTCCCCCAGATATCCTATTATTTAATACATCTCCTTTGTTTTTCAAACATTTCCATTTAAAGTGTTATAGAATTTATCAGAATCCCATTGTGTTTGACTTCCTGAGCAGCAATACTTCTTTTCTTTTAGTAGTAGATAGGCTGTAGTCATTGAAAACCACAGGTCTTTTGCTTCTGAGTTTTGTTTCAGGATTAGTTCCTAAGTCATATCTGCTTAATGAAATAAGAAACAAGGCAATTAGAGGTTAGATACTTGAGAATTAAATGCTTTGATCCCCAGCTTCTGGGTGGTTACCCTCCAGCATAGAACCTCATCTCAGCTGTTTTCTGTTGAAGCTCCCTCTGCTACACAGTGTTCGCTCCTGAAGGCAAGTGCATAACCCTTCCCTTTCAAGAACAGAGCATAGATCACTCTTCCTCCTAAAACTTTTTTTTTTAAAAGATCTTCTGCTGAGTGGGTTTCTGTGATTTACTCAGTAGTTTAACAGCTAAGGAACTCAACAGAATGCTGGAGAGCTGAATCAGTTGTTCAGTAATTGCTGCCTCTACACTGCAGTTTAGCAAATAGCACCGTAGTCCTTTGCTTAGGTGGACACCATTTCACTCTATAGAAAAAAATGCCAAGATTCCAAGATTCATAGTCCAAAGAGAGTGTGCACATGTAGCATGCCAAGTGCTGTACTGTATTTACCAGCCTTCAGGTGCATACACAGCCTGGCCCAACCTTTCCACCCTTTTTCCTTCTCAACAAGCTCTTTACTCATACTCCCTTTGGTTTTCTTTTGTTCTTAGACACCTTGCTTGAAGATGACCTGGACATGAAGTTTTTCGAGCAACTCAAATCTCTAAATTCTGTGTATGTCCAGAAGTGGCTCTTGTGCTAGGAGAGCTTCAAAGTGGGGAAGTGAGACTCTGAAAAATCTCCCATGCTGTTAAAGAAGACAAGTTGGTGACAGATGGGCAGAACCTTCTAGGAAAGAGGTTTTGATATGAGGACTGATTAAAGACATGGGCATTAAAGTAATTTAAAATGTTACTGGTTTCTCCAATGAAAATGGTTGTTCCTCAGTCAACAGGTGGTAATCAACCATTTTGTATGGCACTGTGCCCTCAGGGGTAGATTGAGCAGATTTAACTGTGATGTGGCAATTTGTACCTGTTGAGACTGCACATCACTCCTCCTGCTTTTGTTTTCTGGCCCTAGGGAATCTGACACTAGTTCCCAGAGCAGATGCAAGATGATTGTATTAGGGACCAATACTCCCTATACATTACTCTCAAGAGTTGAAGACCTTCTGATGGGAATGCATGTCTTTTTATGGGAATCATTAACTCAGAATTGCAAAGGTTCTGTTTGGATAGTAACTGAGTATGCATTTTCAGACCTGCCCAGGTTTTTGATCACTTTATCTTCTGGCTGATGAACACTTTAGCTACCATACTAAAAGACAGATAGTGTCATCAAGAGGCGCTGCTGCCTTGGGTTGTTCCCCAGAGGTAGGCTGATCAGGGTTGCACAGCTGTGAGATCAAGAGCATAGGCAGTAATGCATCGAGTGCTTTCCAGCAACTGCAGCAGTCAGACGACTCAGCTTTGAGATGGGTAACTCAATGCTGCAGTTCCAGTTGCATCTCTATTGCCATTCCCTCTCTGAACCCCCCACCAAGTATAAAGGCATTTCCTAATTCTGTACAGGATCAGCAGATGCATTGCACTTTCCTTGTAATATAATCCTTATTGGTGATTGGAATGGAAATCTCACTGTCAAACAGCAAGGAGACCTCAGGGACTTCTCAGCTATTTCCACTTTGTGGAGGGTACCTCTGTGTGTGGAATTCTATCTAACACAGCATACTGCTAGATACTGGTGCATTTCTTCTGCTGCTGTGATTTTGAAGGGTCTCTGGCTGTAGTTTTGGAAGGCTTGTTTTGTTGTGGGTTTTTTCTGCCAGTAAACTAATATGAAACTTGTTCCTCAGGAGAGCAAGTCAGATCAATTTATAAGAGCCTATGCACTGTCATATAGCAACATTTCAGTTGTATGCTTAGTGGAAATTGACTGCAAGGATGAGGAAGCATATCCATGTATCTGCAGTGGTTGTGGCTAGATTTCTCGTCCCATTGCTTTCCACTGAAGCATTAAATACTGCTGCTGGAGACAGGATATTAAACTTGGTGCAATCATGTATGTGCTTCTCAGAGCTTTTACTTACTAAGAAGAGAATGAGTCCTCTTATTATAAAACTTCTATTCTAGTCCTTGCAGTTAACTAATATCATAAAAATGTTGCATAATGTATCTGTAATTTCTGGGTTTGACTTACAGACAGGTTTAAACTTGCCTTTGTAACTCCTACTGTGCTTAGGGGCTGGCAAACAATGCAAAATACTTTGTCAGCAGAGCAAAACAAGTAATTAGAACTAACTTTCTGTTGCATTGGGATAAAACCATTATATTCTTGCCACTTCAGTCCCAAAATTTCCTATGGAGAGACTTCAGTGTTTGCTGAACCATGAATTCAAATTAGTCCTACAGACTTTCTAACCTGGTGAACCCATCAACTTTTCAATTTACTTTATCTTTGGTAGCTCTCAAATACCTGTTCTAGCTTTGTATGAGGTTGCAAACCTCTTCATGCTGTCTCATAGAATTGTTTAGGCTGGAAAAGACCTTCAAGATTATTGAGTCCAACCATTAACCTAACACTACCAAGTCCACTGCTAAACCGTGTCCCTTAGCACCATATCTACATAATGGTTGATTTGTTTTTCCCAGGGAGGAAACTGGTATTCAGGCTTGAAGGGAGCTATACAATGCATAGGAGACATTGGAAGTACTTGCTACTAGACTAAGGGTGAGCAAAGATACCAGAGGATCTGCTGAAGTGCTGTGCTTACAGGTTCAGAACATAGCAGCTATGTCACTGAGACTACCTCTGTATTAATAAAAATTATTAAAAAGATGCAAGCTAAGGACAGTGTTCTTTGGCTTCTGATGCCAAGTGACAGGGTACAGTCCACAGTGGCTAAGTTCTCAGCCCTCTGCCAAAACCCAGGTGCCCTCATCCAGCCTGCCTGCTGTGAATGGACCTGGCTCGTGCTTCATCCTGTGTTATCCAGGAGAGTGTGAGGGGGCCTGGGCCAAAGCTCTGAAATGTGCTAATTGTTAAGCAGTATGGTCGGTACTGGAGTCTCTGCCATAACAGTGTCTTCTTTACTAGTAGTCATTTAGCCCAACATATGTTAACTTCCTGACAGATTTTTTGGCTTTTTAAACACACAGCCACAGAAATGTTGGTTGGAAGGGGACTCTGGAGGTTATCTAGTCCAACTTCTGGATGGAGCAGAATGCAGATAGCTCAGAGTTAATGAGTCCTAAAGGTAATTGTAGGGATTAAAAAAGCTCTGTTTCAGTGAAAAATGTAAATATTTTTTTTCTTGCTTTCAGTGTGATTTGGCAGAACCCTGTGTTAGTCCATAGTGCTAGGCTGTATGCCCATCTTGGAAAGTCTAACATGTCATCAATCCTAGACAAACTTTTTGCCTGCTTGCCTCTGCAGTGCTGTGGGCAGCATGGTGGCAGCTGTGTGCCCTCTAAGCAAGCTCCAGCTGTCCTTGACCACTGCTCAGTTAGTTAAAGGTACACTTTCTCCTTAATCACATGCAATTTGTGTTATATTTCTACTGCTGCTGCTAGATTTCTGCTTGAATACTTTTCCTTATAGTCTACTCAGCCTCAGGGGTATATTCGGCATCTCATTTCTTAATACAGGAAGGCGAGAGTTTGGGAGGTGACTGGTGTCTCTGAGTAAAGTGGGGAATTTCTGAATGCCAGGCATTTATTGAGCACTAAATTGGCATATGGTCTTTGTGACTTCGTTGTCTTTTATCTGTCCTTAGTATTGGGATTATCAGAGGGATTTCTCATAGGAGTGATGTGACCAATGATTAGATCACATATGGGAACTGTAGTGTTCAGGATAATTTCTTCTTATTTAATCCCTAATTGTGAACATTACATCTCCCTGTGGCAGCCAAGGGAGAGGCTGAATGATGGTGTTTGAAGAGAAACTCTCTCAATTTTTTTTACCTTGTTTGAAATTTCACAACATAATGTAGAAACCAGATATGCTATTGACATCAAAATGGGAAAATACTCCCTGAAAGCAATCTGTTTCATACTGTTCTAGCAAAATAACCATCTCCATACATGTCAAGTTAAAGTATGACTTATGGTTGGGTTTTTTTCTTCCCTATGGCTTTTCTTTCCTGTGGCTTCACTGTCTCCTAATTAATTACATCTAATTTCATACTAAATTATTATTCAGGACTGGGAAGTGGCAGCTTACTGGTGCTTCTAAGTATATTGCATATTCTACAGTTGGATGTTTCAATGCCTCATTGCTTCTGTTCCTGTTACAGGTGCATGTGACAGCATCGCAGCAATGAGTGGAATTTTAAAGAGGAAGTTTGAAGAAGTTGATGGCTCCTCACCATGTTCCTCTGTGCGGGAATCAGATGATGACATTTCTAGCAGTGAAAGTGCTGACAGTGGTGATAGTGTCAATCCATCCACTTCTAATCATTTTACCCGTAAGTACTGAAGTTGTGTATCTACAGTTCTTCCAGTTCCTCAAATAAAATTAATGTTATGGTTAGACAAACACAATGATTTTAAATTGAACAGGTGATTCAGTTTGTGACTTGCTCAAAATCACTTAACAAACTTGAAACCTTTGGCCTTCCTGTTAACCATACAGAACTATTTGTCATTGTGAAAATTTGAAGTCACTTGGAAGTCCCTACCTATTTGCTGTTTGGATTATGTTTGTAGGTAATGCTGGGAGTTGTGTGTAAGGTTTTCCAAACAGATGTTTTAGCTAAGCATTTCTTTTCCTTATCTAAATTTTGTGCAGCTGTTAGCTGTCTGCAGTATTGTATAAGTGAGAGTTTTCCAAAGAAAATAATAAGGTTTCTTTTATTTGGAACTGAGGAACGTTGTGTATGAGACTATTGCAATAGTTTCCATTCTTTCTGTAGGGGAGGATATCTCTGTACTAGGCAATGGTTTTGTGTGCAACAATGTGTTTAAAGTTTACATTTGTGATTTATGATATTGGGCTAAGGTGGTTATACTGTTTTAATAGTGAACTGCATGTTTCAAGAAGTGTGGGTTTGCCTCTGTCTCACATTGATCTCCCCCACTGGAGTTAGTGGCTGTAAAGATATTAAGACTGAGGGCCAAGGAATAGGTGAGGCTCTTCATCACTGCCTATCCACAATGTCATCCTTACAACTGTATGGGTTAGATTGTGTCTAGAAATCATGTCTGCTGTGCAGTATGAGCGAGGGTTTGGGTATGAGGGTCCAAATTCTCTTTGCTCTAGCATGTAGCACTCATGTGCAAAGGGTTGCACAGGCACAACTTCTCAAATGTGTTTAAATGTGACACTCTTGATGTAGTATATTTAAGATGCAGTACTAGTAGGGGACCTATTTTATTGAAATGCCAGTAGATCTTTTTGATAGTGTTAAGAAATATCTTGGTGGCAAAATTATCTGCATGCTGATTTTTTTAAACTTTAAGGACTTGGATGATTATTCATCGTAGACTGATGAGTTTTACAACTCAGCCCAGTTTTATAGAAGTGATTGCCATCCTCATAGAAGACAACTACTTTATTGTGGTACACAGATAATACACAGAAGGCTTGTAATTCAGGGTAGAAACATGGAAGTTGCAGTACATGCATGTAACAATAGGCTTTGATAGCAATTGACAAAATAAATATAATTAGGTTTTGAATAAAATCTGTAAGGGAAACTATAGCATTTCAGTGTTGAGATTAATGATCCATGTAACTGAGATAATTGTGACCAAAGTGATAAATGTTTATCTGTGCACACACTCACACACACACACATACATAGAAATTATGCATATTACATTTTTTTAAAATGCATTCTATATGGATCAGTTGGTGATACAGAAATAAACTGTATGCATGTGTATCGATACTGCTTTTTTTAAAGTAGTTTTGTCCTTGTTAATAGATGCAGCAACCTAAATTCCCAGGTATCAGTACAGAATAATCTCAGTATTATGTAAGGCTTGTTTGGGAAGTGAGGATTTGAACAAGTAGCCTTGGTGCTATATTTGAATAGGCAAATCTCAAGGTCCTAAATGAAAAGACTTCTGGAGACTATTTTCTGTGCCACTGGGACAGGGCATTTTTCAGTGTCTTAAGTTTCTGCTTTGCTCTGACCGCAATACAGTGTGCTTGCAGGAGCTTGATAAAGGTGATAATTCATTGGTAAGAAAACAGAGGGTATTGACGCTCAGAAGTACAGAGTAGAAAAGTGGCATTAGCCCTGTCTGCATCCAGACTCTCTTATTTTGTACCTGTAAGGAGGACCCTCCATGTTGCTCCTGATAAGCAAGTCAGATTTTGTCAATTTATTGTTAAAATTCTGTGAGATTTTGCACCTCCTTATTTCTTAATATTGAAACTTATCAGTTACATGTTTACATGATCAACATAAACCAATTGAGAGGTGTTAGAAAAATCACTTAGCTGGTCTTAGGCACATCTGCTATATATAGAAGCAACTCTATACTTAAAAGATGAATCTTAGTTATGATGCATGGTTGTAAAGTTAATACATGTTTGCAATAAAAATTAGTCATGGCTAAATTTAAAATAAGTAAGATACTTGATGAATACTGACATGTGTCAAACTTAGTAACTACCTACCTCTAGAAAAAAACAGGGGTTTTGTGGAGATTGGATTTTTTTTTTGTTTTGTTGTATTCTCCTCACATTTTCCTGAGTCTTTGTGTGCTTTGTTTCTGGAAAGAATGTTTTAATTGTAAAACCAGTGAAATTTTTATACACACAGGATTTTTTTCTATATCAGTTCTGTGTGTGATACTGGATGTTCTTCATGGCATGAGCGCTTTTCTTTGTATGTACTTTGAGTTGTGGGTTTTTTTAACTTCTAGGTTTTCTAAAAGTACTATTTGAAAAAACATATTTTGAGTTCTAGGAAGTAATAAAAAATTAAGTAATCCTATTTGGCCATCATGTCAAAGCAGGGTATGTGGAAATAGTAAATGCTTATATCTCATGAATAAAGGTGTCTTACAGAGTGACTAACTGATGCTCACTTGAAAACTACCTGGAGATGTGTTGTACAGTAATGAAACTGTTAACAGGGTACATTGAAGAGTGGTGTGTTCATTCTTTAAACACATTCATGCCCCAAAATAAAATATAAGAGCTTTCTTGTGTTGAATATTTGAATCTGTACTTTTAAAAGTGTGTGGAAGAGTTCTGTGAGATTTTTTTCAGTAAACAGACTAAAAAGAGCCAATGCAGAAGAAAGGCTGACTGGATTCCTTGCCTGATACATGCCTGAGTACCTTCTTGGTAGAGGGTATCTTTCTAAGTCATTTCCTGACACTTTGTACCATTTTCCTGTCTCTTTTGTGAGATACTGTCAAGTCCTATGTACCATCTTCCTTCCAGTCTGTTTTCATCTAAGTAAATCTGAAGTTCAGTAGTGGGTCAGGTAAACAAGAAACTTTCAGCTATCCTGTTCCATTAGCCTTAAGGTCAGTTTAACCTGCCAGCTAAATGAGGCACACAGCTGTTGTGGATCATTCAGGTGGGGCAGAACTGCCAGAAGATAGCTTTGATCTCAGCAATTAACCCTATAGCAGAAAATATATGACTAAGCTGTCTCTAAGTGCTATCCACTGTGAACACTACACAGGGATAAGTACAGTTTCTTTAACAACAGAGTCATTTAAACAAATCAGACAGCAACCAAATAAACAAATAAACAAATCCCTAGGCTAAGTTACAGGCATCTTTTTCTGACTCAGGAAATGAAGCTACAATCTGTAAAGCATAGACAACTGTTACCAGGTTCATAACGAAAAAATGAATAAATGCAGGATTTTCTTGGTCAGCTATGTGTATGTATATATGTAAAATCTCTTAAATGGTGGTAGAGTGCCTTCATGACCAAGAAAAATTCCTAGCATCTTTTGTACTTACTTTTCTTAGTCTGTTGAGGTAATTTCTATTTGATTCAGCAAGCCATTAGTCACACCCCATATTTACCTTAATGGATGCCAAAACATACTGCTAACTAGTCCATGTACTTGTCACATTTCGTGGCCCCTCCGTAACAGAAAGAGGGATGTTCATCTTTGAGTAGCAGTCCAAGCATGCATATACAGTATTAAGACATCCATTAGTTCCCTTTTTCCTTATAGGTACATGGAATACAGAGTGGGAGAACACCCAATGTCCTTTCAGCTGCCATAAATTGCCCTGGTGAGCTAGGGCATCCCACTGCTGTGTTTCAGCAGCTCCACAGCAAGTTGTCCCTGACAGTTCCTGTGATTGTGTTTGCTGAGGGATGCTGAGTTTCAAGCTCCAGTTCAGATGCTGGAGATTCTTACTGCCTTATGGAAGTACCTGCCCCTAAACAATGTATCTATTTTTCTGATAAAGAAAACATATCCAAATTTAAGTTTAGAATTGCATGCAATTGAAAGACTGTCTTTTAAGTCCTTTTACCACAGATCCACCTCTTAAGAAACATATTTTGAGGAGCTGCTGCTTTTCTCTGCCACTTCTGCTTCAGTGTAGCATAGCTGAAACTTTTAGACTAAAACCTTTATTCAGAGGCTTCTATGCCTGCAGTGACAGGCAAAATCTCTAGCACCAGCTCATCTGATAAGGTGATCTTCACCAACAGGACGTAGAACCATTGCACTTTCCAGCTGATATCCTCCATCAATTGTCTGTATCTTGCTCTTCACATTATCACTGTCACTAGCAAGGTTATCCTGCAGCCAGCCATAATCTTAGGTCCTGTCATTCTGTTAGAGTACTGTCTGCAAGAGTATTGGATGCCTTCGGTTCATTATGAATGTGGCTGGTCAGTAAGTGTTCTGAGAAAACCCTTTGGTTTCTAAATGTTCTCAACAGCTTTTGATTTTACCAATGAAGATAAAGAGGAAGTTGAAAATACAAATACATCCCTAGTGCTCTTCTTTCAATATGCCCTTAAAAGTACTGTTTAATTACTGGCTCATCTAAATGAGCTAGAAGTGGTGATGCTAGTTTATTATGGGAGAACACTTTGGAGGTGTAGCTAAATGCAGGCATTATTTTTTCATGACATCTTGCAATTATTTATATTGCCTGCAGCCAGGCTTGGAATTTTCTTTCTAACAAAGAATACATTCTTAGCATTATTTGTTGGCTCCTGTTAGGAAATGGAAACAGGCTGAGAGATTCTAGGTTTTGATTTTAAAATGAGTCAGCTCATCTGGGCAGTAAAAACCAAGAAATGCAAAGGCATTCCATGAAATGTGGTGCAAAGTCTTTGCTCAAATACCAGGCAGTGTATGCCATGACAGGGTCTTGCCTGCTGTCTTTCATCTGGAATAGCAACTACTGTAGAGGGAGTTTTGAAAAAAACGTAAAGAGGTGTTAGGAGGCAGACACCCACTGATTTTTAGGCACATTTGTGCAACTAATTCTATTTCTATATTTTTGAAAAATTTTCTCCTATTAAATTATCAGATTTTATATGTTACACAAGTAGACAGGTTTTGCCTTACATGCCGGAATTTTTTGGCTTAGATAACGTATCAGCTACTTTTTGTTGAAGATATTCATGACAGATATGTAAAATATGTTTACAAATGCAGTGTCTTGAAGAGCTGAATGGGTTAGCTGTATTTGTACCAAAGGGCTGTTCACAGAAGTCACCTGGAAGATGGGACAAAGGATTGCCGGTACTGTCTCAGGAGGGTTCAGCAGGTATAATTGTTATGCGTGGGTATTCCTGCAAGGGTCTGTGGTAGCAGCTTTTCTTCTCCCACTGTTCAAAGCTGGGGCCAGGGTCAGAACTAATCATCTAGGAAACAGCAGCTGGCATTTAGAATAAATGGTGAGGCAGAGAGCAGCTAGCTGTCTCGACTCCTTACCACAGGCTGATTGTGTTTGCAGAGTGGAGAAACTGAATTAGTGTCACTAATGTCAAAGCATTCTGATATAGAAGGTGCTGAGCAAGTAAGTTTAAAGCTTTCACTGAGATTTTTAGCAGTAAAATTCCAGCTTTTAGCATGCATCCCAAGAATTTAACATTTCTGTGAGATTTTAGACAAAATTGTGACAGCAAGGTAGAACATTAAAGTACAAATTAAAAACCTCTCCTATTCATGTTAAACATGTCTGTGAGCTCATATTTTTCAGTGACCTTTTCAAATGTGACATAAATAAATCTAGCATTAGGCAAGTGTTCCCACTGAGCCCCTCCTGTGAGGTGAAGGTGAATTTAGCTTAGGCTTTAACCAAAAGGAAGGTGCCAGAAGGATGGAGCAGTGAAGTGCTACTAGGGTAGATGTTGCTGTTCTACAGCATTGTTCCTGTCCTCTCCAATTTCTGCTACTCAATTTATGCCTTTCTGAATATGCAGTTCCCTTCAGTACTTCCAGGTTCAAATTTGTTACAGAAAATCCCTTCCTGCCCTCAAGCCCACATGTTTCTTTGGGAGGATATACTATGTCACAGGAGTTCCTTCTACTGTGGTTTTCCAGCATGTAGGAAATGTGTTTCACCAATAAGGGTTTAAAATTTGTAAGTTTAGTGTGTGAAGACACTTAGAAATTCCTTTTCGGGAGGCAGTGGGGTAAGAGGAGAGGCAGGAGGCAGAGGTAGAAGCAATTTATGGACTATAACCTTTTCTCAAGTTTTTGTTTTCTATAAAGATCGTGAAGCGAGCGGGTTTTTATAACTGGTGTTCTGACCTGGATTACCACGATGGATTTGCTTGGCTGTTCTGTGGTAGACTTGTTGAAACACTGTGTGGGAAAGTCATAGAGCAGGTGGAGAATGGTGTTAATCCTTCTTGCCATTGTAGTTTATATGGCAGTAAGAGTATGTAAAAATCAGACAAATGGGTAGTAGAGTATGAGAAAATCAGCATTTCCTCTGGTCTCAGATAGAGTTTTAATTCAAAAGGCTGCTTCACACGCTTTTATTCCAGCCTTCTGAAATTTTCATGTGCCTAAGATATTTCTGTGCTGGTGGCAATGAATTGCTTTGCCCTTATTGATGCAAGAGTGCTAGTAATCTGCTGGGTAGCCATATGGTTCACATTTATTTTAATGTGTCTTTGACATCAGGAGAATAGCTGAGACAGCAGAAGACAGTGCTTATGTATTGGAGTTCAGCCAGAACTGAGATCATTGATGTTTTGTAATCAAAGAACTACCAGTATTCTTAGTAAAAAATGTTTGAAAAACATGATGGGCTTAAAATATCATTCTTATCAGGGTTTCGTAAAATTAGAAAGCAGACTTTGTGTTTCATACAACCACAGTGGGATCTATTCCCAGGCTGGGGCGGGGGATGTTGAGTCCTCTTTTGGCCATTAAGTGTGAAGAGGGAAATTCCTTGTCTTGCATGAGTTTCACACTGCTGTAGCTCCACTGCCCAGAGATCAAAATAAGGATATTCAAAAGTGAAGAGAAAGTGTAGCTGTATGGTGCGTTGTGTGTATGTGAGAGCAATTCAGGAAAACTTGGTTTCAATCTGCCAGGTCATTAATACTGGTGCTCACCTATTTCCTCTGTTATAATTTATACACTTACAAATGAAACTTGGGTGATTCTCACATGGCTAGACTGAACTGTTAGTGTAAATATTGATTTTTCTCCTTTGAAAAATCACTTTTCGTGGGATTTGGAAGTTGGATGGGCCCATGAAAACATCTGTTACCTCGACTTAAGAAATGTATTATTAATAAATAGGATAAAACCTGAATTGTTCAACTGTGGAAAGAGTTGCAGGGCTTTGTATGTTTTACTTTTTACAAATTCACAAGTAGATAAATAACGGTTATTCTCAGGGGACAGAACAGAAAATACAGCATGAGGTGGCAAAGGAAGAGGCACTAGAAGCCGCTTCAAAACTTCATACCAGCTGTGGGAGAAGGCAGTGGCTGGGGATGTTTGGTGCAAGAGGTACCAGTAGATAAACAGCTCACACCAGGTGCAGAGGTCAGTAGGAATCTCCTGTGCTTCTAGCTTCCCACTTCATGCTTTGAAAATAACTTGGTTTGGGGTAGGGAGATGAGAGACGGATGCACAGTTTCAGAAGTTAGAGAGGTAATGATGCTACATAGCTTCTAATAAGATGTGGAAAATGAGCTAGTAATAAAATTCTTCAGTCTCCCAATAATACCTAAAATGAAAAGTAAATTTTATTTACAATACAGAAGGTAAGTGCAAAAATGAGACTTTGAGTAGGAATAAGGTAATGGCAACCATTATTTGAAACTAACTTAGCAGTAGGACCAGATGGATTTTTCCATACAACTACAATGTTAAGGAGAGAATCTCTAACCCTAGCGGTTTAGTTACATTAAAATGCACCACAAAAACACTGACAATGGTTTGTTACAAATCTGCATATTGATACAGTTTCTTCACTGCTCTGATGGAGTGGGTCCAGAGGAGGGCCATGAAGATCAGGGGGCTGGAGAGGTGGGGTTGTTCAGCCTGGAGAAGAGAAGGCTCCAGGGGGACCTAATAGCAGACTTCTAGTATCTGAAGATGGCCTACAAAGAGACTGGAAAGGAACTATTTACAAAGGCCTGTAGTGATAAGACGAGGGACAATGGTTTGAAATTAGAGAAGAGAGGATTTAGAGTGGATGTTAGGAGGAAGTTCTTTACCATGAGGGTGGTGCAACACTGGAACGGGTTGCCCAGGGAGGTAGTTGAGGCCCTGTAGATACTCAAGATCGTGCTCGACAAGGCTCTGAGCAACCTGACCTAGTGGGGCATGTCCCTGCTTACTGCAAGGGGGTTGGACTAGATGACCTTTGAAGATCCTTTCGAACCCAAATCATTCCATGATTCTATTCACACACTTCTCTACGCATGTGTGTAAACTTTTTGTGCCATAGAAATTGCTTCATTCTCAACTGCTGATGAACAGAGGCCCTTCTTTATTCTTTAACCTTGTGTGGGAAGTCTTTTTTCCAAACCCAGAAATTATCTCCACATTTGCTCTGTTCGGTGACGGAATTCCAGCACAGATCAATGCTTTGTACAACATACTTTAGCCAGGATGAGTCTGACAGGGAGGTTTTATTGTCAAACCTCTATTCACCTTGATTGCCCTTTTCCCATTAATCATCATTGTAATGAAGGTTCATGTGACACAGCAGCCTGAACGAGACAGAACAGCAGCCTTGGAAGCTAGCTTACAGAACATTTTTAATTTTTAAGGCTATTGTTATTTTCATAATAGCTATATTTTATTTTCTTTTCTTACATTGATACTTTCTTCAGTTTTGACTTTAAATTTAATTTTTAGAGTATCTTTGAGAAATGAATTAGTGTGTCTTCATGTTTCCCACAGACATGTGGAACACACTGTGTCTGAAAAAATCCATTTAAAGCATTTGATCAAGTACCTAGAAGCTTAAAAAAAAAAATCTGAGGAACACATAGTCTCTCTGGCTAACCATCTTGTATGCTGTTGCTTTTAGCCACTGGGTGATAAAAATTGTACTTTTTCTGTTGATAGATAAAATGTTACCATTTAAAATTGCAAGCACTGAGATAAAAACAGTGGTAACAGGAGCTACAACTTAGTGTCCTGATGCAGGAGGTGATCCTCAGCTATGTGTATAATTTCCCACCTATAGGAACAACCATAATGATGTTTTATCTTTTGATAGTTGGTTTTCCTGTGTCTAGTAAACCACAAATTGGGGAAGACAGCCTTAGGGTCAAGACTCAATCTGTGTAATCTGGAGGGGTGGTAGCAGTGTGGGGAGGTGGTAATGTGTTGAAAAAGGTTGTCTTGAATTAGACAAAGCTTGCTTCCTTTTGGTGTGCAGTCTTATGAATAAACCGCTGCAATCTTAATTTCTTGAAGGCCTGCTGAACAATTATCTCTGTTCTGTACTACAGTCAATGACTGGAAAAGGACCTTACTGAAATATTGAAAACTAAAGGAGTAGAGTTTTTGAAAAGATGATATGGAGGATTTAGGCATTGCACCTTCCTGCAGGTCTCTGGCTTCCTGTACAAATGTTCTTAAGTTTTGGAAACCTGAACAATTCCTTGTATGTTCAATAGCCAAAGAAGTGCAAAAGCTAGGAATTCTGCATGAAGAGAAATAGCAGAAATATCATATGCTGTAATGATATAAGTTATAATCACTGTGAATAAAGAAAATTGCTATGAGAGAGAGAGGGGTTAATATAATAAATGCACCCTACTGTGTATATGTGTGCAGGCAGGTCATGAGCAAAGACAGCAAAAGAGGAAGTGCAGATAGCAGGTCGTGTTTCCAGGGCAGGCCAATCATGCTTGGGTTAAACAATTGTTTGCTCTTAGAAGTTTTATTTTAAGTCGTTTGGCCTCACCTTAGGAATTTTCTTTAGAGACAGTTGCCAGCTTTGCCATACATGGTGCAGATGACCTGTAGTGTGGCTGTTACCTTGGGTTGAGAGCTGCCTGGATGTGGCTGTACTGTGTCCAGATAACAGCCCTGAGTCTCCAGCAGCTACTTTTGCATGGCCAGGAGCTGATAGGCCTACAGGACCTGACTTGACTCCGTGAGGAGGCAGACCAGTCACAAGCAGGTTACTAACTTGGGTTCTACTCTGTTAAACCCAGAAGCAGAGCCACTCAAATATCAAATGCCAAAAATCATAATTTCAGCAGCTGATACAACTTCAGATGGAGAATTCTGTCAGTCCTGTTTGAAGATACCCATGTCTGAAAACCTTTTCCAGATAGTGACCTTTTCTAAGAGATAGTTCTGTAGCAGTAATTATGTTCTTAACAGTATCCTTCCCTCTGATGATTGATATATTTTATGCATTACAGTACTTATGTATCTGTCAAAAATACTTAGTTACATACAATCTTGAAACATGGAACTAAAAATGATATTGTTTAAATACATTAGAATGGAGTAATTTTTTACTTCCATGGAATATATCAGACTTGTAGTATATAAATGTGTTCATGTGTGATCTGTAGAACAGTTCTGGGTGATGGTGACTATTCCTATTCCCTGTGGCATCTTCGCTTACCATGAACTGTTAGACCCATGATAGTGACACTAATTTTGAAAAAAACCAACCTTACAGTTCTTGACAGTGTATGTCCAGCAGCTGCTAAAGACCTACATCTCTGCTAGCAGACTCTGTCTGCAGTAAATATCACCCTTTTTGCACAGAACAGATGATAGTGGCATCTACTGATATCACTTGTTACACAAGCAGATGGCATGTGAATACTTTTTAGAACTGGCCAAAAAAGGAAGCCATTACTCAGTCTCTTCTGGAAAAGTGTGATGCTTACACTCTGTGGATAAATTTTTATTTTACCAGCTTTTGCTTCCCTGCAAAACTTTTGAAACTGACTCCAAAGATGTATGCAAGCCTTGTGCAATCTGTCCCCCTCATTCTGAAAGAAACTTACTGATTGATTAATGTCAGAAAATTCTGTCTGGGCATATGTTCCTGTTTTCTGATAAATCAGAAAACAGGTATTTTGTCTGTCCTTCTGCTCTGTCTTAAGTGGTGTCCTTAGCAGTAACTACAACTTATTTTAATGTCCTATTTAAGGTACAATGCATGCAAAATAACATGCCCCTGATTATTGATAAGATGATCTGATATTCTGAGTTCTGGTTGGCTTAAGGCAAAAGAGCTAAATGAGTTCTAGAATACTTTGTTACATTACATTCTAGACTACTGTACTGCTGTCTGTCTGGCCTCTTATGGAAACTGTTTGACAAAATTAACATTTGCCTCTTTTCTAGTGGCCCAATAAGGTCTTTCACTGACACACATTCAGAAAGTTAAAATAATTGGTAGTTTTAATATATTAAAGCAACAGATACTACAGATTTGGGATTGCTAGTGATAAATTCACTAACTGCTTGAGTTAATAAATCCCAAGTAATATCTGACAAAATCAGATACTAATCTGTGCAGTAGTGCTAGTACAATAGAAATGGTAATGCTGGCAAAAGTTGAGCTGTGTATTGAATGTGTAGTTCTTAGCAGAAAGGTGTCCCTGCCTTGAATGGAGAAAAAAAGAGCGCAGCCCATGGACTGTCTCTGCTAAATCCAGTCTTTCCTCTGTAGAGGAGAGGTGTTCACCTTGCTGTTTTATGTCTCCTAAACTTGTCTGTCTCTGCCTTCTAGGTGATGCTTAGCATGATTTGGGTGGAGAGTTGAGCAACGTAGTCATATGTGTTTAGCATGTACTCCATTGGGCTCATTATCATACTGAGAGGTGTAAGCTTTAATATTAAAATTGCAGTCCATTAGGCAAAGATCTTTGCTTGGGCACTACAGCCTTCAGAATACTTTTTGAAACTGCATGTTTTGTTGTTTTAGCCTTGCCTCACTAGTTTTAGCCAAAACAGGGTCATCTTATCTTCACAAGATTCCATCCTTCAGCCATTCGGCAGGCAGCTTTGTGGATCTCCATTCCCAGAGGTAACAAAAGCGTCTCTTGGTTGTAAGCTTTGCAACCTTTCTCCCAACATGTACTAAATTAACTTGCATTTCTGTCCCACAGCAAGTTAGATGGTTATCCCATACACTTGGTCCCTGATGTTAGAAAATGTTCAACATCTCCATTCAACATCTAATAATAATTTATTCTGAGGTCACTTTAAGGCAACCCTCTGCTAAGAGATTTTAGGAAGTATAGTAGAATAAAAACATAGTACCTGTGCAGTGCTGACTGTGCTTCCTTTTCTGTCTTTGGTTATTGAAGTGGTCCCAATTCTTCACTCCTCTTATTGACATCTCAAACCTATGCTTTTGAGTAGTCAAATAAAATCTTGTAATCTTGTGCAGTTCTTGCTGATCAGCTCTTTCAAACAACACTCTCATAAATACGAATATGTTCTGACTATGCCCTAGCAGCAATGTAGAAGAGATGACTACAGAGCTGCAGCTCCTCACTTTAATGAACTCTTGGGTGAGACAGAAGCAAATCCATAAGAGTTTCAGGAAAAAAAGTAATTACATGTAACCTGAGAGCTCTGAATGTTTACATGCTTGTTTATATTATAATCTGTATAGGTAATTTGTCTGACTCTGAAGTACAATGTTAATAAATAAAACCATGAATTTTAATGACATTTACAGTGTCTGCTCTCACACTGTCTTCAGGACAGTGGAATAGTGCTGGATTTATAGTGCTGGTGGTGTTGCAGTTACAGTATGCCCAGCATTTTCTTGAAGTTCAGCTTAATTTTATTTTTACACAGTTTTTGTCAGTGATATGTTAAAAAACCACAAACAAAAAAACTTTCATGGTGTGGCATAAAAACTACCTAAAAACCTGAAGAAAAGCATTAATGGGTTCTTTAAGATAGTTCTTGAAAACTATAGTCTTATTGAGAGAGACTGCTGACCAAAAAGCTATAAATGTGCAGCAGTCTATGAAATTCACATTCTAAATTTTGACAGCGCACACATGGGCACTCCCATCCTTCCCCAAACATCCACATAATGAAGAAGTTTGTTCATCTAATCTAGAGTTTTATCATAGATTACATTCTCTTTTTCTTCATCTGGAATTAAATCCTAGTCTTCTGCCCAGCTTCATTTAACTATTAGTGTGTAACATGTGAATAAAATTTGGGGTTGATTTCTTTATGTATAAAAAGCAGTATGATTCCTTAGCAATGGAAAGTAGGATGAAAGTAGCATCTCCTTCATAGGAATTGATACATTAAAAAATGAAAGCACTTTTATTGCAGCATTTTAGTATTCCTGCTGGTAAGCACAATTACCTTCTATTTTCTCATGAAGCATATGTATTTAAGGTTAACCTTCTATCCTTCTTTCCTTTAATATTTTGTTATAGTTTCAACTCTCACTCCCTGTGTGGGTAGTTGTTTTACTTGCCCTTCATTAGCTATCAATATTTCTTCCAAAATAGAGGCAATACTGCACCTGACCTGCTGGACCAAGATGGGTTGAATTTATCTAGAAAGGGTAAGAGGGTGCTGGCACTGGGCTTGGCAGGACTCATTGGGAGGGCTTTAAACTAGGTCTGAAGGGGGTGGGTGTGGAAACCAGTCTCCCTGGAAAGGAGGGAGGACCACACAAACTGGTGAAATCAGCAGCCCAGCTGAAGTGCATGTACACCAATGCACGCAGTATGGGCAACAAACAAGATGAACTGGAACTCTTGGTTCACCAGGAAGACTATGATGTAGTTGCCATTACAGAAACGTGGTGGGACGATTCTCACAATTGGAGTACTGCACTGGGGGGTTATAAGCTCTTTAGGAGAGACAGGCAAGGGAGAAGAGGAGGAGGGGTGGCCCTGTATATTAGGGAATCTTTTGATGCCTCAGAACTCGAGGTTGCAGATGAAAGGATTGAATGCTTATGGGTTAAAATCAGAGGGAGGCCACACAAAACTGACATCCTGGTTGGAGTCTGTTATAGACCACCCAACCAGGATGAGGAGGCCAATGAGATATTCTATAAGCAGATGGAAACTGTCTCAAGATCATCAGACCTTGTCCTTGTGGGGGACTTTAACCTACCAGACATCTGCTGGGAACTTAATTCAGCAGAGAGGAGACAGTCCAGAAGGTTCCTAGAGTGCATGGATGACAACTTCCTGATGCAGCTCTTAGGTGAACCTACCAGGGGCAAGACTCTGCTTGATCTGCTGTTCTCAAATAGAGAAGGGCTGGTGGGAGATGTGATGGTTGGAGGCTGTCTAGGGTGCAGCGACCATGAGATAGTGGAGTTTTCAATATGCAGGGAAATAGGGAGGAGCAGTAACAGAACCCTCACTTTGGACTTCCGGAGGGCAAACTTCAGGTTGTTCAGGCAACTTATTCAGAAAGTTCCCTGGGTAACAGCCCTTAAGAACAAAGGGGTCCAGGATGGTTGGACCTACTTCAAACAGGAGCTCCTAAAGGCACAGGAACTGGCAGTTCCCACATGCCGTAAGACGAGCCGGCGGGGAAGACGACCGACCTGGATGAGCAAGGAGCTCCTAAGGGAAAAAAAGAGGGTTTATCGCCTTTGGAAAGGGGGGGAAGGCAACTAGTGATATGTTTAAGGATGTTGTTAGATCATGTAGAAGAAAAATTAGAGAGGCAAAAGCACAATTAGAAATTAAACTGACCGCTTCTGTGAAAGACGACAAAAAGCATTTTTATAAATATATTAATGCTAAAAAGAGGGGCAAGAGGAGCCTCCACTCTTTATTGGACGTGGAGGGTAACATTGTAACTAAGGATGAGGAGAAGGCTGAGATTCTAAATACCTTCTTTGCCTCCATTTTCAACAGTAAGGCAGGAGGACTTCAGGATAACTGGCCTCCTGAGCTGGTTGATGGGGTCAAGGAGCAGTGTTGTACTCCTGAAATCCATGTGGAATTAGTTCGAGACTTGTTGAGTCACTTGGATATTCACAAGTCCATGGGACCTGACGGGATTCATCCTAGGGTGCTGAAAGAGCTGGCAGATGAGCTGGCCAAGCCTCTCTCCATCATTTTCCACCAGTCGTGGCTCACTGGAGAGGTCCCAGAAGACTGGAAACTGGCCAATGTGACACCCATCCACAAGAAGGGACGGACAGAAGAACCTGGGAACTACAGGCCTGTCAGCCTGACCTCAGTGCCAGGGAAAATCATGGAGCAGATTGTCTTGGGGGCAATCACTGCGCACCTGAAGGATGGCCAAGGAATCAGGCCCAGCCAACATGGATTTAGGAAGGGCAGGTCCTGCCTCACCAACCTGATCTCCTTCTATGATCAGGTGACCAGCCTGGTGGACATAGGAAAGGCTGTGGATGTAGTCTACCTGGACTTCAGCAAGGCCTTTAACACTGTCCCCCACAGCAAACTCTTGGCCAAGCTGTCAGCCTGTGGCTTGGACAGCAGCACTCTGCGCTGGGTTAGGAACTGGCTGGAGGGCCGAGCCCAGAGAGTGGTGGTGAATGGTGCCACATCCAGCTGGCAGCCTGTCACTAGTGGTGTCCCCCAGGGATCAGTGCTGGGCCCCATCCTGTTCAATATCTTTATTGATGATCTGGATGAGGGGATTGAGTCCATCATCAGTAAATTTGCAGATGACACCAAGCTGGGAGCAGGTGTTGATCTGTTAGAAGGTAGAAGGGCTCTGCAGAGGGACCTTGACAGGCTGGACAGATGGGCAGAGTCCAACAGGATGGCATTCAACAAATCCAAGTGCCGGGTGCTGCACTTTGGCCACAACAACCTCATGCAGAGCTACAGGCTGGGGCCAGAGTGGCTGGAGAGCAGCCAGGTGGAAAGGGACCTGGGGGTACTGGTTGACAGCCGCCTGAACATGAGCCAGCAGTGTGCCCAGGTGGCCAAGAGAGCCAATGGCATCCTGGCCTGCATCAGGCGTAGTGTGGCCAGCAGGAGCAGGGAGGTCATTGTACCCCTGTACACAGCACTGGTTAGGCCACACCTTGAGTACTGTGTCCAGTTCTGGGCCCCTCAGTTTAGGAAAGATGTTGAATTGCTGGAGCATGTCCAGAGAAGGGCAACGAGGCTGGTGAGAGGCCTTGAGCACAAGCCCTATGAGGAGAGGCTGAGGGAGCTGGGACTGTTTAGCCTGGAGAAGAGAAGGCTCAGGGGTGACCTCATTGCTGTCTACAACTACCTGAAGGGAGGTTGTAGCCAGGAGGGGTTTGGTCTCTTCTCCCAGGCAACCAGCACCAGAACAAGAGGACACAGTCTCAAGCTGCGCCAGGGCAGGTTTAGGCTGGAGGTGAGGAGAAAGTTCTTCACAGAGAGAGTGGTTGGCCATTGGAATGGGCTGCCCAGGGAGGTGGTGGAGTCACCATCCCTGGAGGTGTTCAAGAGGGGATTGGACGTGGCACTTGGTGCCATGGTTTAGATAGGCATGAGGTGTAGGGTGACAGGTTGGACTCGATGATCCTTGAGGTCTCTTCCAACCTTCTTGATTCTATTCTATTCTAAGATCCAGTTGAGATCCCAATAACAGCAATACTGTTGTATCAGAAATTGGATACATCCCAGAATGGTTTCAATACCTCCTTCAAGCAGAATCAGGAATTTTTAATATGCACTTCCTGTGGGCAATAGCATATACAGGCAGTGAAAGTTCTGACCGAGAATTTGCTTTCATACTAAAATTGAAAGAAAATATCACTGTATCAAAAATACCCCATCTTCCAAATTCTAAAAATTGGGGTTTAGTAAAGATAGTTTTAATGTACTGTTCTTTTCCATATATGCCACAGTTTCAAAACAAAACTATTGTCTCTTTTAATGAAACAGTCCTCTTGCCCCACTGAAAGCTTCCTATAAATATTTTTGACAGGCTATATTGATAGAAGATTTGTTTAAACTTGGATGTAAGTTTAAATAATGCCAGAATTTGGGTTTGATTCCTCTGTGTACATCCTACATGTTTTTTGGAGCATCCCTCCTTGAGAGAATTTAACTGAATGTAGGAGCTTATTTATCTGTTTCATAATCTAACATACCTGCAGTGTATCTGAAGAAGTGCATGTTATTTAGATAATAAAGCATGCTTTTAGCTCCCTAGCAGTATTTAGGAAAAATAATACTATGTCAATGTTTTACTGAGCCCTAAATAGGTTAATGATTGATTATGTCAGTAGAGCATGCTGTCTATAATTTACTTACAGGTCTGTATTTTCTAATGTACTTGTTTTTCACATAGCTAGGCAGGCTACGCTGCTTTTTTTAGGACTAAATTATGTCATGTAAAAGGTTGAGGGTTTTATATTTGTGATTATTAACATTTCACTACATAATAATATTACAGAATGAACTATGTTTTAAATGCAACAATAAACTGGAACTGTTGTGAAACCAAGGCAGAAGGCCAAGTGCTTCCAGCCTTTAGAGACAGTGCAATTTTAGACTAGCAGTGTACATTATGTTGCTCTTACTGCTTTTATAGAATGGTTCTGAGTCTTTCAAGAGTCGTCAGGCACCTTTTAAATCATTTTACTGCCTGAATTCTGGCAGTTGGGTCTCAGATTCATGCCTGCCAAATTGCTGAGCAGCTGCAGAGCAATGACTTACTATCTACAACCTCAACATCCTATTGCCATTTTGCAATTAATCAATCAGGCTGCTTATCTTAAAAATCAAGGAGCGTCTCTCATCTTTCTCTAACGTTTGTGCCTTTTTTTGTCTCTAAAGGCTCACACTGTTACTGGTGAGAAACAATAGATCAGTATCATTGGGAGTTACTAAATGTAGAAAAAAGAACATGTAGCAGTTAAAATTTTGCATTTATTTTTGAACAAATCCATCTTGTGTGATAATGCACATGTGTACAAGAAAATGAGCATGAGTTTGAGGGGAATTGGAAGAGATTAGATTACATGTAATTTTTTGTCAAAATTCTGTGCATTAGAATATATATACACACATACATGTGTGTTCAGTGGATGAAAACAGGACAAAGGTAAAGAAAAAGGAAGTGGATCTGATTGCTTACCAGCATTATTTCTATATTATTCAGTGATAATAATGGTATGAATTTCTGGGACAATATGAAACACTAAATGTATTACCTTTATAGTGTTTCTAACACTGATTTATCATATTTTAGATTACAAGAGAGAGGAATCCTTCCTGCCAATGTGATCCAGCACTTTAAAGATGTAGCTACAGGGCAATACAGCTAAGCCTTCCTGACAGAACAGTGACAGAGCATATAGACCTGTGAGAGGCTGTGTCTGCTGCTCTCCTCACTGCTGTCGTCTGCAACGTTGGTTTTTTTTTGCAAGGGTTTGAAGAAGAGTGAGGCAGTGGATCACTGTAATTGAAGTGACACTGTGAAAGAAGTTTCTTTTGCTGGGATTTATTTGTTTCCTTGGTAAACAGATAAAATGTTTTCATAATGCTGTGGGAAAACACAACTGTCTTGACCCAATTTTTTTTGTTCTAACGTAGACAATAGCACTCCTGACTGTAGCGCTTTGTAATGGCTTTGAGATTTGTGTGTACAGTAAATATTTCTAACGTTGCTTCCTCATCTGTACTGCACACCTTGGAAGTTTAGTGTGTGCACGGTCAGGGTTGTTCTGGTAAGTGGTGCTACACAAACATTGAGTTTACTGTCTGCAGTTATTATTCATACTGTCATTGCATCTGTTCTAGCTTCTTCAATCCTGAAGAGAGAGAAGCGCAAGAGAACAAAAAATGTCCATTTTAACTGTGTTACTGTGTATTACTTCACAAGAAGGCAAGGCTTCACCAGTGTTCCCAGCCAAGGGGGAAGCACACTGGGAATGTCTACTCGCCACAACAGTGTGCGCCAGTACACGCTTGGAGAGTTTGCGATGGAACAGGAGAGGCTGCACCGAGAGATGCTGAGAGAGCATCTAAGGGAGGAAAAACTAAATTCTCTAAAACTAAAGGTAAAGTTTGCTCAGGACTGTGATCCGTGCCTTATTTGTTGGAATGAGCAGCATCAGAGCCCAATATTTGTGGGCCCAATATATGTGTTAAACAAAAGCTTTTCCTTTCTATGAACTCCATTTTCAGTCAAAACAATGGTGCTATTATTATTATTGTTTTACTGAAGATGTATTTTTGTTCGGTCTTACAAGTGTTGTTGTAGCTCTTATAGATGTGTACCTCAAAGTGGTTTATAAGGAGCTTGTTGTTTACTCTCATTTTCTACAGAGAGGAAAACAAAGGTAGGGAGTAGTGGAAGTTAGTCTTGAACAAAGTGTTCAGCAAGAGTCTGGAAATTCCAGGAAAAGAAGGAGTCTTCTGAGCCCTTGCACAGTGCCCTGTTACACAAAGGAATGGTAGCATCCTAAGCGCAGAAAGTGAAGCAGCTTATTTTTTTGGCCAACTTGAGCAAATGTGGCTAAAACATAAAAAACAGTAATGTTTTCTTTTTTCACCAGTATTTATGATCATGCATCTTTAATTCTTCCCCAAAGGATGTCTGTGCTTAAGAAATATGTTAGACAAATTAGAAGGCTAAATTAGTTTAGCTAGTCAGAACAAATCTTGGCTACAGTATGGAAGCTGTCTATTTTAACAGAGCACAGGAGAGGAAAGAAACTCTGTATTTGAGTAGAGCTGAACAGAGAGGGAGATTGTGCTCTTGGAAATGTCCCTTCTGCCTCTTTGAAACTGGTGGCAAAACTTCTAGTTTTGTTATGATTTTTGTAGTGGATGAAATACTTCCTGTGTAATGGCTTGTGTTAGATGTATTTTGGGCGCTTTTTTTTTTTCAGATGTAATTAAATTTCTTGTAATTAAAAGTGAACAATATTTAGAATTCTAACCGAACTGCTGTCCTCTACAGCCTCTTCTTCTGTGATGTATCTCTGTTTCAGACACTACTACAGTCATCCAGAGCAAACTGGCACCCTCCAAGTTTGAGAAATGCCTTTCAGCATTTTTCTCATAGAATGGTCCATGTTCTTGAGTTCTGTGTCTGAACTCCTGAAGAAGTGTGTATGAATCTTACTACTGTAATTACTTCTTTTTCCAGTCTCCTAATTGTTTTTTATTTGAATAACTAAATAGTTTCTTAAGTAGTCATAAAATTTGAACTGTCTTAATGAAAACAAACAAACATAAACCCACTCAGGACAAAGGCAGATTAAGGATGGATATTGGGACAGGTTGGAAATAGAAGACCAGTGACTTACCACTAGGTAGAGATTATAGTTCTAAATATCTCCCATCATTGGATAATCAGACCATCAGATGTGAATTGAGCTGTGTCCCTGTGAGCAGTGATACTGTGTATATCCCTTGGCTGGCTTCCAGAAATCAGCTCAGAGAGAGAAATCCCCAGTGGAGTGAGTAAAGGATAGTAAGGCATGCAAATATTTAACTTCCTTTTTATAGCTAGAAAGTAAATAGAAGTCACAGAACGTAGTTACCTCATATGATTGGGTGAGGCCTTCATCTATATGGAGTAGAGCTTGGCTTTTTGTGCTTTCACAATTTTCCTCTTGGCTGGCATGTCTTTCTTCATCAACTTAATTCCAGCCCACTCTTTTTTGGGGACATAGACTGCATGTTTTGGTCCTCTTCCAAATGCAGCATGTGCTTCCATCTCCCAGTCATTTGAGTGGATGATACTCTTTACTGTGATTTCATAAGTATTGAGTGAATAGGGAAAGAAACCTGATTTGCAACCTAATTTTACTTGTTTCCTTATACCAAATAGAAAAGTCCTTTCCCCTTCATCCAGCAGTGGTGTGTTTATTTCTTCACTGGTCCTCAGCAGTTGATGTTGGAATAGTTTACTTGCATGTTCTGAGATTGGTAAGCTGACACTATTAAGAAGTTGTGGTTAGGCCTTCAGAATCCTGAGACCGGCTTAAAAGTGGTAACTTGTGTTAAATCTCTACTACAATAAAATGTTACTCTTCACTGTAGAACATAGAATCAGAATCATAGAATCAGTCAGGGTTGAAAGGGTCCACAAGGATCATCTAGTTCCAACCCCCCCTGCCATGGGCAGGGACACCTCACACTAGATCAGGCTGGCCAGAGCCTCATCCATGTATTAAAACATAAGGAACTGAAAACTTCCTTTTTGAACTCAGCTTAGTTACATTCCTGATTATACACTTAACAGTAAAAACATTAAAAAACCCCGCTTTCCCTCTCAAAAGTAAATCCAGGACTGACTGAATTAGTAAAAAGTCACTGCAGAGCACTGAGCACAATGGCCTTAAAGGTCTTCTCCAACCTAAATGTCTCTATGATTCTATGACAGCTGGGCCTTGCTGATCTCATCTTACAGAGATGGAAGAGCTGCTTGGCCATTCACATGTTTCCTAAATGAACACAAAGAGGAGACACTGTAGCATTCTAAGGTAACAATGTCAGCAGTTACCTTTAATGAAAAGGTACTAATCAGGATTTGCATCAAAATCACTGTACATCTCAGAGAGAAATGAAGTAGGGCAAAGTTTGCTCAAAAAGGTTTTCCTGTTTGAAGATTGTTATGCTAAAAGTAACATATTCGGTGTGTTTTTTAATGTCAGCTTCCCTAGGTTTTAAAATGTTTTGCATTTGATGAAAATGCGTAAGTCTGTAGGCAGAAAACATTCCCTCATAGATTTTGTTTAAAACAAAAATAAATAGAGGAATATGCTGAAACTGAGTATCCATAATATTAGATTTTGTTTATTATTTTACTTGCTAAAAGTGAAGAGCCAAGTAAGCAACTTCTTTTAATTAAAACAGGAAATAACTTTAAAATAATCCTCAAGTCGAGTTTAGCTATTTAGCACCAGCCTTTGATGTAAACATTGCTGAGAGTGACATAAACTCTTGTTAGCAAGCAGTGTGAAAATTCAAATAGAATTGTGGACATAAAAGCCATCTTGTCAAGATGAAAGGTGCAAAGTAGACTTTAATAAATTGTCATTTGAGAAAACATATGAGTAAGCACAACAAATTAGCTGGAATAGTCATCGTTGCTTACTCTTCATGTATTAAAATGCTTAGCAGGACCCTAGTGATGTTCCTGGGTCTGTGGACATAGCTGATTTTCATTCTGGGAAGTTGTAAGGAATAATTTCTAGCTAGGGCAGGCAAAGGTGTATAACCTAAATTTTCCATGTTTTACAGAGCTGAAGTGAATTTCACCCAAAGGCTTCACATATTCATTGGTCCTTGCCTTGTTCTCTTGCTATGGCATTAACCTTTAACTTCATGAGACACATTTTACCCATCTTATATATAGCAAGTTTAATTCAGATATGCAATATTATGACAATTGAGAAAACTTAATGTTCCCCTGAAGTTCTGTATTGGAAAATGTATTTGACAGAGAAAGGATTTCAATAGCTGTTTTTCTGTAGATAGAAATATTCAAATTACATTCACTGGAGCTTTTTTTCTGAGGCCATGGTAATGCCCACGATGAAACTGTTAATGCAAATGAGTCTCAAGACATGAACATTTGGCATCTGGTTTTTTGTTTGTTTCTGTTTGCATTTTAAGCAAAGTTATTTTATAGAACAATATAAAATAAAAAGGAATTATTACTGTTATACATAAAAAAATCATGTAACTGCATGTTTCACATCTGCTATATAGTACAAAGCTCAATCTCAGTAACTTGAGATTGAGAAAATATATTTTTTTCTAATGAATATCATCATCTCTCTGAGCTTTGTTTTAACATTTGATACTCTTCAATTCTCTGTAGAATCAAGTTTTCTCTGTAGAAGAACTTTTATAAACCCTGTAGCTGTATTGTCTGGCAGATATAAGCAGTACATTCTGCCACAGATGGGAAAGTTAACCTTTCTTCAGTGCAGTAATTTTTTTTTCTCCTTGAATACATATGACCCTTTCTGTATGAGAAGTGTGCTGTCTTACAATTAATATTTGTGCTTGATGCTCATGGCCATTTAATTTTGAAACTGTTTTTGAAAGTTTTGAGAGCTAGAATATACATTGGAAGTAACACAGTGCCAGGATATTGTAGCTGCAGAAGCTTGGAAATTCACATCACTAGGAAAGGAGCACAAATCCTCTAAAATGTTTTTCCACAAGAGATTCACAACTTACTTTCTTTATTCTAAGTTCATTAATTCATTAACTACCTAAGAATAATCTGGACTGGTTAGTGAAGTACTAAAATCTGTGACAACACAAAGCTAGATGGGTTATTTTCAGGACCACAGAGCAGTAGAAAGAACTTCAGAGAAGCTATACACATCAGTACTATGAAGCAATCTAGGTACAAAGGGGCAAAATTAAGTGACTTCCAGGCTTAAAATTCTCAAGAAGCAAATCTGCCCAAATAAATAAGTTGGAAACACTACTTTGTGATCTCAGCTGTACAAACTTCAAACAAAACAGCAGGTCGAACACCGAGATGATTCTCCCCCTCTACCCTGCTCTAGTGAGAACCCACCTGGAGTACTGCATCCAGTTCTGGAGCCCCTATTACAAGAAAGATATGAACATGCTGGAACATGTCCAGAGAAGGACCCCAAGGATGATCAGAGGGCTGGAGCACCTCTCCTATGAGGACAGACTGAAAGAGTTGGAGCTATTCAGTCTGGAGAAGAGAAGGCTCTGAGGAGACCTTATTGTGGCCTTCCAGTATCTGAAGGGGGCCTACAAGAAAGCTGGGGAAGGACTTTTTAGGATGTCAGGTAGTGATAGGACTAGGGGGAATAGAAAAAAAATAGAAATGGGTAGACTCAATTTGGATGTTATGAAGAAGTTTTTCACCATGAGGGTGGTGAGACACTGGAACAGATTGCCCAGGGAAGTGGTAGAAGCCCCATCCCTGGAGGTTTTTAAGGCCAGGCTGGAGGTGGCTCTGAGTGATTTCTGATCTAGTGTGAGGTGTCCCTGCCCATGGCAGGGGGTTTGGAACTAGATGATTCTTGAGGTCCTTTCCAACCATAACAATTCTATGATTCTATGAACTTGTCAGGCTAAAGAGGAACAAGATAGTGATTTGTACATAAAATACACCATTTTACAAATCTGTGAGGCATTCTAATCTGAAACAGTGTTGGTAGTATAATTACTATCTCAAAAGGGATATTGAAGAATTTCAGGCAGCCCAGAAACAGGAACTGAAATCAATGAAGAGCTCAGAAAGTAAAGCAAGTGAAACAATAAAGACTACAATTTTAGAAAGGCATGAGATCTGACAAACAGTGACAAATGATAAAGGTCATAAAGAACCGATAAGAATTAGAAACTTAGAAAAACAAAACCAAACTCTATGATAAACATGAAACTAAAAATGTGTGGTTAATTCATATGTTAAATGGACAAGAACTGGCTTTTCACCCCATCTATAATCATGTTCCGAAACTTGCTGGCAGTCATGCAGCATTTTTGCATAATGCATTACCCCTGTTTACGTCTCTGGCACACGTACGTGTGTATGTGTGTGTGAGCGAGTGTCGTATTAACTTTATTAATTTAATTGTTCTATGCAACAGATGACGAAGAATGGTACGGTGGAATCTGAAGAAGCTAACACGCTGACACTGGATGACATTTCTGATGATGACATTGATCTAGACAACACAGAAGTAGATGAGTACTTCTTTCTACAACCTCTGCCGACAAAAAAGCGAAGGGCATTGCTTCGAGCTTCTGGGGTGAAGAAGATTGATGTGGAAGAAAAACATGAGCTGCGGGCCATCCGCCTGTCCAGAGAGGATTGTGGCTGTGACTGCCGTGTGTTCTGTGATCCAGAGACTTGCACTTGCAGTCTTGCAGGCATAAAATGTCAGGTAAATGTCTATATTATTGCTGTTATTTAACTGTCGAGAGGAGAGGGGTGTGTGCATGCACATGCATGTACTTTTTGTCGTTGAAGTTAGAACTACTGAGAATTAGTTAATTATTACATGAGAACAATTGTAGATCTCAAACTTTTTTTTTTTAAAGGCCCAGATTTAAGACTATATAGTGTGCAACACAAACAGTCTCCTTAAACATCTTTATGATTATTTTAGACATATTTTTGTTTAGGGTTTTTCTTTGTTCTTAAACAAATAACAGAAGAATCAGTAGCCTGCAGATTTCAGAAGGGATATTACTTTTTATTTTAGAGCAAATTCACATACTGTCCAAATGTGAATTACCGTCCGAATTCAATGACAAATGATAAAAGAAACTCTGTGATAACAATCCTGTATTTAACAGGCATAATATTAAAATAAGTGTGATAAATTTGTGTGTGTACGCAATTAAAATAACTTCTGCTAATACAGCAGGTAGCTTTTCCTTTAGTTTTGTACATTTACATAGTGTCATCTGTACAGCTGTCAGTGTCCCAAATGTTCCACAAAAACTGCTTCCACTAATTCTCTGGAGTCATCATTTTGTGGTTGATTTCTTAATACATTTTTCATCATATCTTAAATCTAAACTGTCTCTGCTACTCTAAGTAATAAATTCTCTTTGCAATTCCTGTTTTCATCTTCACATGTGGGGAAGATGCACTAGATTGTGTTAAATGGCTCTCCTCTGCATCGTATTTGCAAGTATTACAGTGTAGATGAAAATCATTCACTTTAAGGTATCTGATCTGACTATCCAACATGTGGGTTTGGTCACATTGTTAGGAATTTAAGATGGCTATTATTAGATATATAACTTCTGTCCACAGTCTGTTGAGCTTACAATATTGCATCTACAACTGGCTGGAGCATCTTTTAAAACATACTTGAGTTTTTATTTATATTCTCTGTGGTCAGGGGTCTCCATTGGCAACTTCTTTTTACAGATTTTTACATATGACTCATTTTGTTTCAGTAACTTTCTAGTTTCTCTGATTTTTACCAAGTTTTAAGACTCACTTTGGTATTGCTTTTGTCTAGATTTGAGCACAACGTAACAGTAAAACCATAAACAGAAAAACTACCTAATGTTGTGTTCTACTGTGGAATGGAAACATATTTTCTCCTACTCTGCAACAGTGTTGCATGTATGGGTCCCTGCCAGTTCCTGTCAGTAGGGCTAAATTCCTAGGCTGAATTAGCTTCCACTACTGTTATAAGCGCTTCTCAAGGTGAACTTCACTCATCTATTGCTCTAGGCTGTCTGAGTTCCATCATATCAACAGGCTTATGCTGTGTCTTGCTAATCTGTATTCTTCTCTTTTAAAAGGTGGATCGTATGTCTTTTCCCTGCGGTTGCACCAAAGAAGGGTGTAGCAATACAGCAGGTAGAATTGAATTTAACCCTATCCGTGTACGAACTCACTTTCTGCACACAATAATGAAACTTGAATTGGAGAAGAACAGAGAGCAGCAAGTTCCAGCACTAAATGGCTGCCACAACGAGTTAAGTGCTCACACTAGTTCAATGAGTCCAGGACCCCATCCAGTTGAATATTCAATTGTGGAGAATTTTGAGATTGAAGCTGAACCCCCAGCTGCAGTTCTGCATTCTCAGTCAGCCGAGGACTTGGACTGCCCAGGGGAAGAGGAGGAAGAAGAAGATGGGAGTAGCTTTTGTAGTGGAGTTACAGATTCTAGCACACAGAGTTTAGCCCCTAGCGAATCAGATGATGATGAAGAAGAAGAGGAAGATGAAGAGGAAGATGATGAAGAAGAAAAAGCAGATGACTTTGTAGAAAGCATGGGCTCTCATGCTGACATGGTGCCTCTTCCTTCTGTCCTTTGCTACTCTGATGGAACTGCTGTGCATGACAACCACTCTAAAAATGCCTCATACTATACTAACTCTTCAAATCTGTATTACCAAATAGAGAACCAAGTTGCTGGCACTGCTAACCAGATCGGTGAGACTTACTCAGAAAGGGATGCTGTCAAGAACAGTGGTCTTTCTCTGGTGCCTTACAACATGACTTCAGAACAGTTTGTTGAATACACACGGCAATCAGAGGAAACTTTTAGCAGCCCTCATTACCCTTCTGCAAACCCCTCAGTGATTGTTTGCTGCTCATCTTCTGAAGGAGATAGCAGTGTTCCATGTAACAGTTTATACACTGAGCATAGGCCCAGTCATCCTCAAGTGGAATTTCACTCATACTTGAAAGGTCCTTCTCCAGATGGCTTTGTTTCAGCTTTGAATGGTGACAGTCTTATACAAGAGCATCCTGCTGAGAATTCACTGAGCCTCCCAGAAAAGAGCAGACTGCATGAAGAGTGCATCAAATCACCAGTGGTAGAAACGGTACCTGTTTAATATTAAAGTTATTCTAGGACTGACTTCCTGTATTAAAATGAACTCACATTGGATTTCCTAGACACTTTTTTAAGAGGTAGACAACACTTGGTCTGTAGTCAATGTTCCAGACACTTTTTGTTTTCTTAAGCTACAGTGGCAGTGGTATTGCACAAAAACAGCTCATGTAAAGATTTAAATAAAAATAATCAAACTGTCTTTTGATAAAAATAAACCATGTAAGTAAAAAATATGTCCAACATATTTCAAAGTAACCTACCTATCAAAGGATGTGGAACCTGCCAAGCTATCTGAATCAAAGCTTCATGTTTTTGATTGTCGGGCCTGTGCAAGATTGTTAATAATGATACTTTGAAATAATCATGTTTAGAGTCCTAATTTTCAACATATCTGAAAAGATGGTAAGTTTAATGTAAAAGTAACTACTGTACAAAAAAAGTTCTGTACTGTATATATTTTATTTATGGTAGTTTAGTACTCATGTTTTGATAAAAATGAACAGCATGTTCATTCACACAGCAGATCCATAGCTGGGTACAAAGAGCATGTCCACTCTTCATCTGGAGTACCTTCTATTCTTCCTTTTTTTTTTTTTTTAACCATAATTTCTCTTAAACTATCTTGAAACATGGTTTTAGAGTGTACTACTTTGTCTTTTACTGTTCTTGACAAACAGAAGAGTCAGAAGGAGGGCATTTGCATTTTCTAGAAAGGTGAAAGGTAGACAATCCTCCATTAAAACCAGTGACATTCCAGAACCAGTACCCTCTTCCCAAAGAAAAATGATCTTGTATATAATGGCAAAGCAGCAGCTTAAGCTTGCACAGCACCTTTTAGCCCAACAAACATTCAGATACTTAATGCACTTTAGTGCCATTTTGCAGCACTGTATTAACTGCAGGAACTGTGAACAATTTTGGAGAAATGCCATAGCTCCAGACTCTGAGGTATATGTAAGATCTTGAAATTCACTGTAACAAAACCTGTATGTTTGTCCCAAGCCAGTTTATGAATATGTCAGTAGATCATTTATAAAAGCAGAATCTTACAAATCAAAGTTTAAATGAAGCATGGAAAAATCCAACATGAAAATGTCTACATTTCCCAAATATTTTGCAGTTTTTATGAAATACAAGATTGGCTTTTGAGGACTTCTGATCACATCTCAAATTTACAGTGTCCTTTGCTCTAATTAGGAACCAGTAGATTCAGTGAGGAAGCACAGCTTCAGAAATTTTATATCTGCTGAAGTTTGCAAGCAAAATAGCATTGCATAATATAGATGTCCATTACCTTATCATTCCATTTGTGTTTAAATGAGATGGGAATTAAAATGTCTGCTTTATCTCAACCTTTAATTTAGTAACCAACGTTGCTTTCTTCTAGAAAAGGAGGCAGAAGATCCTGGTTTTCTCTACACTGATAATTCTGCACTGCCTTATTTTGACTTCAAAATCTGTTTTAATAGTTTGGTTCTTCTATACTGACATTTTATTTACTATCCATCAAGTGGGTTGAAATGTAGATCTGTCTTGTTTGTCAGAACAAGGTTCAGCATCTTAGTTTTTATCTGTGTCGGATCTAGATGGTTACCAGTATGCATGTAAACACAGTGTAAATTTTAGATCTGTAACAGTGACTTTTCTGGTTAGAAGCTCTTGAAAACATCATGTACAGTACTCCAGGAGAAAAACTGCCAAATTTAAAATAAGCTTTTAAAAAAAACCAAAACTAAGCTGACTTAATTGTTCTTGTATTAAATCTGGGCAAAGCGGCTTCTCGTTTCTATGTTAAATTAGCAAAATATTGTTACTCCATGTTGTAACTGGAAAGGTTTTTATTTAGTTTTCTTCACAGAAGTCCTACGTCTTTACATGAACTGCAGTGAAAAGTCTTAGTTCTCTGGACTGGATTCCACCCTTGCAATGTATTCAGTCTCCTGGGTAAGTGCAGTCATGTTGGTTTTCTGACTCAGCAGCTCCTTAGCCTCTCTTCCTCTTAGTCTCAGGACACTTACTCGAAAGGCTGAGTAGCCAGATAACCATGTGTGTCCTCCAATTCCATACAACAAATACCCATCTTTATTTTTAAAGAGAAGCATGTTAGTTCACAAAATACTGCATCTGGGAATAAGAATAATACTGCTCTGTTCAAGGTATTGTACGGGCAAATTTAACAAGTCTCTATTAAATACAGGCATCTTCATTAACAGCAGGCTTAAATCTGGTACTCTCGCTTGACACCAGCACCAAAAGCACAAATCCCTTCTACTTGACCTGGGACAGTAGCTGTGAATCGGTAAAAGTTTTTTAACCTCAGAGTGTGTTGGAGGATAGTGCACACTTTACCAGGGTATTTCTCTCAGGGGAAAGTTAAATATTTTGTTTGCCCCTTACTGAGCAATAAGAGGTTATTTTCTTGGCCCCTGTGCTTTCATATGAAAAATACCTTTAATAATATTAGCAGACAGAGCAATCGATTAACTTTACAAAATATATTTCTGTTAGTTTTAGGACACCAAGATGATGGCTCTTCAATATTTCCATAATGGCACAGGCTTCAGACCTCCATAGTGTTAGCATCTGTATAAATTTGAGTACTTAGGTGTGTGTGTTCTATGCCACTGGGGTGTCAGGGTTGAACAGAGCTACATACTCCATAGCTTGCAGCACAGGATAAGAAGCAGTAGCTTGCAACAAATAAGGTGGAGAAGGCAGGGACAGTAGAAGGGCCTTGGGCTATACTATTTTCACTTGTTTAAAGTAGCTGATTCTTGGGAATCACAAAGTGAAATGTGCAGAATAAGGATTTATGGTTGGAAAAACTATTCTTAATTAGCTGGTGATCATGTAGATAATAATACTTTTCTTTAGATCTGATGTTTTCTGATCAAGATTTGATCTCAGGATACAGAGTAAACAGATCTTGGTTAGATTTTGCAGTAAGTTACAAAGTCAAATCTCTTTGTAATTCATGGAGATTTCCTGGTAGCTGTACTAATAATACCAACAAACTTTTTAACAGACTCATAACTCATACTGAGGAAGAATCCCCCAGAAACCTCTTGTTTTGATACAGGTTAAACCTCTTCCCCAAACAATTCTGTATCAGCAACTAATAACGCGGAGACTTTTTCTAGCATCTATAAGTTGACTAGAATGGGGAAAAAAAAAAAAGTAGATGCAGCCCTGACCAAAACAAGACATATAGCCTAATTTAACGGTGAAATCTAGAGCAGGCTGTAGAAATAAGGTGAGAGTCAAGATTTCCACCCCTTGATTAGACTTTGATGTTTTGTTTAGCAGAAAAAAGTGCTCTTCACATAAGGAAATACATAATTAGGGGATGGAATATCTTTTATTTTATGGGCCAGTAGATAATATGTGATATTATAGATATATAATAGATATGATGTGTCCCATTTTCGTGTTGATAAACAGACCTCTCATTCTGGGTAGGCTTATTTCTGCTTGATAAAAGTATTACAGTCCCAAGTGACAAAACAGCAGTATTGCTTCTATATGGACACAGTGTGTCATTTGTAGAAATGTTTACTGGACTGGTAGTTGTATCAGCTTTGTTTCCCAAGATATCTGGCTACTGCTAAACCACACCTCAGAAGCCAGGTAATAAATTGGTAGGTAGTTTAGAATTGCAATATGAAGTTCAGAAAAATCAGTCATAACAAAACATTTCCCTCTGTTAAAGCAGAATTTTCACACTTTAGAGCACTGGAACAGCACCTAAAACTGGATGCATTTTTGCCTACCATATGAACTATGCCTCTCTTGATGAAAAATCAGTGTTAAAGTTTATATGTAAAGCATTTACTGATGACAGACATAACATTAGAACTTTCCTGGCAAAATTGCAGCAACTGTAATTGTTCCCTAAATTCTGTAACTCTTCCTACTGGAGCATCCTTTAAAAAAAAACTAAAAGCTGGTCAGTAAAAATATATAATAATTCCCTTTTAAAACAAAATTTACTTTTACTAATTCTTTGATGAGCTATATGACATTTAGATCAAAAAAGTTCTATATTTGTGACGTTTTACTATTTTTCATTTACAGAAGTGCCTGGTAGTGAATCATAACTTGAGTTAACATACATTGATTAGAGTGTTAGCATTCGGTTAACACTGCTGTGTTAACTCAGTCAGCTAACAGTATGATCCCACCTTTTGTCTAAATTATGCAGAACCTGCGTGTAGTATTCTTGGTGCTGTTATTACCACTGGATTGCTAATCCAGATCCAATTTCTAATCTTATCTGGGTATTGCATTTCAGTGGACGTGCTAACAGCCTGATCAAGTAGCATTCCCTGTCTCACAATTGAGAGGATATCATTTCAGAACCCTAGCTAGCTTGGTTAAAGGTTGTGTACACACACTTGTTTGCAGAACAGAACATGTATTGTAGGGGGGTTAATATTTCAGATATTTCTGACTCTTTAATAGCAATGTGCTATACTGAAGACAGAGTATTGGGGTCAGACAGAGGGGAGACCTGGGTTCTGCTGGCGTTGCCTTTGTCCTGTTGTGTCACTTTTTTCACTCTTTGGAAGCTCTAGTTTGTAAGGTACTTGGAGCTACTTTGATTAAAAATAGTTCTATAGAAGAGGCAAAATACAGGTGTTTGGTTTTGGGGTTTTGGGTTTTTTTGCATCATAACTGCATTTTTGCCATGTAGACTAAGTCACTTTCCCAGTAAAGCCCAATGCAGCTCAGAGGCTGTGTTTTATCACTAATGTGAAGCACAGCAAAAGGAAGCTCTCCTTTCTGTGGTACATTTCCAATAGTAAATTCCACAGTTGTTATGAATATTGAAAATTAGAATAAAGGCTGTGTTGAATATACAGCATTTACCTGTCAAGTTCCTTAATTTGAGCAGCAAGATTGTAGTTTGTCTGCAATACCATATGTGGCAGCAATAGGCAGTCCTGTTCCCTGCTTGTTGTCATGTTTCTTTAGCCAACTGGATTCTCTCAGTTAAAACTTCTTGTCTAGGCTGTGCCTGAGCAAAAGCAACTCAGACCCATGGCCTGGCTTTAGAAGGCATTTGCTAAATAAGAAGCTCCTGTGTCATGGCTCATGCAGCATATAAATTCATGTCCATTGTTCCAGTCATTTTCCTGAAGCAGTCAGGAACAGGGTCAGAAGAGGATGGTATGGGAAGTTCTTCAGCGTTATTGCAGTGTTACACTTTCCAAATGAGGCTAAAGATTAATTCTGTCATCTACTTTATCATAGTTGCAGAACATTTGATGTAAAATACTAAGAAAAGATAAAATTGACTCAGAGAATATATTCTATAGAATTTATTTCTAAAATATTAAATCTGATTACTATTTTTTTAAAATGGTAGAAAGCTCTTGTTATTTTCCAAACAGAGTCTAGGTCATTAAAGTGTTCCTTGGTATGAGAGATTTCAACATTTGCCTTTTCAATGTTTCCAAATTTAGGGAAAAAAAAAACAAACCAACAAAAGCAACAAGTTTTTTGCTCTCTATAATTGCTGTCCATGTGCAAGCTATTATATGAATTGTCTGTTTTGTCAAAGTGTGAAGTCCCAAGCATGAACATTGTGAAGTGATGAACAGTTGCGATTTAGTTGTAAAGATGTCTGAGTGGACACAAGCTTGGGTTCTTTGTGCTTCCTGTGCACTATCACTTACCATTCCTAAATCAGAGGCAGCTTTTTTTGTTGCTAATCAGGGTGCCAGAATATTGTTTTAACTTAAGGAGGAAAGTTGTAACATCCTTGAGAACTTTCTGCTACCCTAATGGCTGATGTTTGATAAGAACATCCAATTCACGAAACATGTTTTGCAGCCATAGTCTTTAGTTCTTTCCTCTCTTCATCTTAGTGTCTGGGAAAGGTCTTTTGTGCAGTAAGGCTTTTCACTAAAACTGAGCATGAGGGCAGCTCTAGTGTCCTCTGTACTAGCTGTCCTTTATTTTGCTAAAGGAATTCTTTCTATTTTTCACTTACCTAACATGAGCATGTAGACAGACTGGAACTGTGATGGAAAATTGTAGCCCCCCCTCTTCCCACTCCCCGGCTCTGAAAATGAGTCATGAGGGAGCAGTGTTGGGCAGGGGGATCTGTAGACTGTCCCTTTCCATCCACACAAACGGGAAGAAAACCTACCCCACAGACTGCAGAGATGTGGTAGGGGATCCTCTTTGACTCCTCAGGCATGTAGATCCAGTGCCATTCTGAACACAGCACAGTCCAGTACAGCATGAAACCCAGACTAGGGAAAGCAGAAAACCATTGATTTAGGCAAACAAAAAATTTCCTTCTAACTACTGTTACGATTTTAGTTTCTTTTTTTGAAAACACCCTTATATAAAAGAGAAGTGAATTAGGTCTTGAAAGTTAAAAATGTGTAATGTGGATTAGCTTTTCTCAACAGACAGGAAAAATGGTGGAAGACAGAATAATCAAATGAACACCACTATTCTAACACAAGGATCAAGATAATCCTTTATCTTGAGGCACAGGTGGTTGCATATTCTCTGTAGTGAGTGAAGGGAGGATAGAGAAAGCAATTTAGAGAAAAAGAGGAAGGCAAGAGGTAGATTGATAAGGACTATTTGTTTCTTCTAAAGGACAAAAGAAAACACTATATGAAAACAACACCCATCCCCCCCCCCAACCTCCCAAAAATCCTCAACCCCCAAATAGGGAGGAAAAAAGGAAATTAAGATATCCCTAGAGCAAGGATGGAAAAGTACAGGCATGTTCACAGTAAGCTTGACCTTGCTAGATACTCTGGGTTTTGGGGTTTGGTTTTATTTATTTAATATATTGTAAAACTGACAGGTGCTCAGTGCAAACAGGAAATACCATTTTTCCACATCAGTTCTATCCAGGTGGACATTAAATAAAAGACTTCTCCAAAAAAATGGGTTTAAAAAGTGCAAAGTAAAACAACACTTCAGAAGTGTCGCTGCCTTGTCTTGTTTTTGCCTGTTGACTGCAAAGTCACGTTCAATATCCTTTAGTTGACTCCCTCCCAGGCACATCTCCTAATAAAGCCTCTTTCTCAGATAACAAAAGATGCTAACAGGAAAGAAATAGGTGTCCTTTTTATTAGCATTTTAGGCTAGGCTTTTCTGGCAGCCAATTCCTTTAGGTTTTACCATCTTAAAGTTTAGTTACGTTCTTTAAGAATGAAATTGTGAGTTGGATTATGGATGAAGGTTAGCCTTGCTGGGCTACTGGCAGATCACTGTAACGAATTGGCCACCTGCTTTTGAATCTCTAATACATAGATTGAGCATTTCCAGCTTCTTGAAGAGATGGCATCATTGTGTGCACTGGCAGCCAGTTCTGAAACAAAACCAGGAGCAGGTATGCTTGCCGTTGGTGTCACACAAATACCACCACTTCCATTCTCACATACCAGTGCTTAACAACTGGGCCCTACTTTTAATTGACTGACCGCAGGCACTTCTGTGGAAATATATCTGAAGTGTAGTTTGTGAAATGTCTAAGAAGTGTTTGATGTAAAATAAGTGCTAGACATTTAACAGTGCAAAAATAGTCAAATCCATTCCTAAGAGCTTCAACCTGTAATGTTGTCTTAGTAAAGTCAGTCTTTTAAGTTAAATTACATGCTGGTGTAATTATTATTTACGGATAAAATTGTTAATACGAATGTACTGGTTACTACCTGTTAACACAAAACATGGCAAATGGTTATTTTGATTTATCTCCATTACAGCTAACAGATAGCAAGTTTGTTAAAAACACAAACCCAACACCTACTACGTTTTTTGTTTGTTTTCATAACTTTAACAAACTACATAACATTTATACTGTCTAGTCCAGCCCTATGTTTTAGGAGGTTCCTGTCTCTCTGTATATATATATATATATATATATATATGTTTATATATATATTGTTTCCTCCAACCCCATAAGAAAATAAAATTGCTTTTGAAATTTTTGTTGGCACAGCATGGATTCAAGAGCACTTGTCTTACATGGTCTTTCACACAGAATCCATTTAAATGGAACTAGTAAAATTGTGATGTCACTGAAGCCATTTGTTTAAAGTCTGTGCATTACTTCTAATAATTTTTGAGAAAGATAATTATTTTAAGTACTTAACAGTTTCCATTGCAGATGATCTTGCATACTTTATAAAGTGAAGGAGATCTCAACAGTAGAGCAAAATATTTGATTGGACTGCTGCTTTTAAACTGTTTGAGGAAGCAAAAGGAAAGATCATTCATCTTAAAAATCTGTACATGGAAATAATTCTAAGCTTCATGAACTACACCTACCCTTAATATCTGCCTTTTTTTTTTTTTTCCAAACAAGTTGTAACATCAAAGATGCCAAAGGGTAATATAAGCTACAATATTATTCAACAGAACGTAACCTAAACCTTATGTTGTAATAATTTATTCAAATTAACTGTATTCTTCTGTATTTATATTTTCAGTATTTATTATTATATGGAATTTGATGTATTTATTGTGGCTTATTACTGCAGTGTATATATTAAAAGATGAGCGTTTTTACGTATTAACAGTAGGTTTTTTTGTTAATTAGTGGCACTTGTATCAGCTGTATTTTTATTATATATTGTACAGTATATATTGTCCATTTGTTTGCAATGAAGTAAAACAAGTTTCTACGTTACATCGCAGCTGCCAGTGCATTGTGCATCTTATTTCTACTATGCAGGCAGTAGCCAGCCAGCGCCAGAATTAGTACTGCACCTCCTCACCCAGACCTCTGTGAAATTTCAAGCATTTCTCCTATTCCTCATAGTCTGATAGTGCAAGGAGAAACCAGTTTGGGCTTTTGTTTCTTTTTGTTTTTTTTTAATGTAATCGTATAGAAATACTAACAAATTAACAGAATTGCCACGTGAGGTGTAACTGCCCATTAATGATACTGCTGTCCTCACTTTACTTTGGCCAGTGGAATAAACTACATGATTCATTTGCACCTACTGTGAATTTAGTAATTTTGGTATAAACCAATGAAACTGTTTTCAAAAGCAATTGGAAAAAAATATTTTTGCAAAAGCTCACTCTGGTGGACAATTTGCAGTAGCTGTTATACACCAAATTTCAATGGCTACAACAGATAAAGCATACTATAACATTTCAGGACAACTGCTTCATTAGTTTGAAAATTGCTGATCAACATCGCTTCATTATGACAGTAATTATCAGCCACGGGTCTCTGCTATTTTTTATTCTCAAGTGAGCTGAACATTTGTAAAAGAGAGGTTGCCCTTAAGTGTGCATTGAAGACAAATTACATATAGCTAAATTATTTCCATTTACAAAACTAATAAAGATCGTATGTTTTCTAGCGTAGAAAAAAAGGTAACACAAGATATAAGGTAGCATTTTAATGGGTGAGGAGTGGCATGGAATAGATTAACATCGGGGGGGGAGGGAGGGAAGGAAGGCGGGAAGGGAGGGGGGGGGAAGGGGGGAGGGAAGGAGGGAAGGAGGGAAGGAAGGAGGGAGGGAAGGAGGGAAGGAAGGAGGGAGGGAAGGAGGGAAGGAGGGAGGGACGGAGGGAGGGAGGGAAGGAGGGAGGGAGGGAAGGAAGGAGGGAAGGAAGGAGGGAGGGAAGGAAGGAGGGAGGGAAGGAAGGAGGGAGGGAAGGAAGGAGGGAGGGAAGGAGGGAGGGGAGGGAGGGAAGGAGGGAGGGAAGGAGGGAGGGGAGGGAAGGAAGGAGGGAGGGAAGGAGGGAGGGGAGGGAAGGAAGGAGGGAAGGAAGGAGGGAGGGGAGGGAAGGAAGGAGGGAGGGAAGGAGGGAGGGGAGGGAAGGAAGGAGGGAGGGAAGGAGGGAGGGAGGGAAGGAGGGAGGGAGGGAAGGAAGGAGGGGAGGGAAGGAGGGAGGGAGGGAAGGAAGGAGGGAGGGAAGGAAGGAGGGAGGGAAGGAATGAGGGAGGTAAGGAAGGAAGGAGGGAAGGAAGGAGGGAGGGAAGGAAGGAGGGAGGGAAGGAAGGAAGGAGGGAAGGAAGGAAGGAGGGAGGGAAGGAAGGAGGGAGGGAAGGAAGGAGGGATGGAGTGAAGGAGGGAGGGAAGGAAGGAGGGAAGGAAGGAGGGAGGGGAGGGAAGGAAGGAGGGAAGGAAGGAGGGAGGGGAGGGAAGGAAGGAGGGAGGGAAGGAGGGAGGGGAGGGAAGGAAGGAGGGAGGGAAGGAGGGAGGGAAGGAAGGAGGGAGGGAGGGAAGGAAGGAAGGAGGGAGGGAAGGAAGGAGGGAGGGAAGGAAGGAGGGAGGGAAGGAAGGAGGGAGGGAAGGAAGGAGGGAGGGAAGGAGGAGGGAAGGAGGGAGGGAAGGAAGGAGGGAGGGAAGGAGGGAGGGAAGGAAGGAGGGAGGGAAGGAGGGAGGGAAGGAAGGAAGGAGGGAAGGAAGGAGGGAGGGGAGGGAAGGAGGGAGGGAGGGAAGGAGGGAGGGGAGGGAAGGAAGGAGGGAGGGAAGGAGGGAGGGGAGGGAAGGAAGGAGGGAGGGAAGGAGGGAGGGAAGGAAGGAGGGAGGGAAGGAGGGAGGGGAGGGAAGGAAGGAGGGAGGGAAGGAGGGAGGGGAGGGAAGGAAGGAGGGAGGGAAGGAGGGAGGGGAGGGAAGGAAGGAGGGAGGGAAGGAGGGAGGGGAGGGAAGGAAGGAGGGAAGGAAGGAGGGAGGGGAGGGAAGGAAGGAGGGAGGGAAGGAGGGAGGGAGGGAAGGAAGGAAGGAGGGAGGGAGGGACTGACGGAGGGAGGGAGGGAACGAAGGAGGGAGGGAGGGAAGGCGGGAGGGAAGAAAGGAGGGAAGGACGGAAGGAGGGACGGAAGGAAGGAGGGAGGGAAGGAAGGGAGGGAAGGAAGGAGGGAGGGAAGGAAGGAAGGAGGGAAGGAAGGAAGGAGGGAGGGAAGGAAGGAGGGAGGGAAGGAAGGAGGGAGGGAAGGAAGGAGGGAGGGAAGGAGGGAGGGAGGGAAGGAAGGAGGGAAGGAAGGAGGGAGGAGGAGGGAAGGAAGGAGGGAGGGAAGGAGGGAGGGAGGAAGGAGGGAGGGAAGGAGGGAGGGAAGGAAGGAGGGAGGGAAGGAAGGAGGGAGGGAAGGAAGGAGGGAGGGAAGGAGGGAGGGAGGAAGGAGGGAGGGAAGGAAGGAGGGAGGGAAGGAGGGAGGGAAGGAGGGAGGGAAGGAAGGAGGGAGGGAGGGAGGGAAGGAGGGAGGGAAGGAGGAAGGAGGGAGGGAAGGAAGGAGGGAGGGAAGGAGGGAGGGAGGGAAGGAGGGAGGGAAGGAAGGAGGGAGGGAAGGAAGGAGGGAGGGAGGAAGGAGGGAGGGAAGGAAGGAGGGAGGGAAGGAAGGAGGGAGGGAGGAAGGAGGGAGGGAAGGAAGGAGGGAGGGAAGGAAGGAGGGAGGGAAGGAGGAGGGAGGGAAGGAGGAGGGAGGGAAGGAAGGAGGGAGGGAGGAGGAGGAGGGAAGGAAGGAGGGAGGGGAGGGAAGGAAGGAGGGAAGGAAGGAGGGAGGGAAGGAGGGAGGGAAGGAGGGAGGGAAGGAAGGAGGGAGGGAAGGAAGGAGGGAGGGAAGGAAGGAGGGAGGGAGGAGGAGGGAGGGAAGGAGGGAGGGAAGGAAGGAGGGAGGGAGGGAAGGAGGAGGGAGGGAAGGAAGGAGGGAAGGAAGGAGGGAGGGAGGAAGGAGGGAGGGAAGGAGGGAGGGGAGGGAAGGAAGGAGGGAGGGAAGGAGGAGGGAGGAGGAGGAGGGAGGGAAGGAAGGAGGGAGGAGGGAAGGAGGGAGGGAAGGAAGGAGGGAGGAAGGAAGGAGGGAAGGAAGGAAGGAGGGAGGGAAGGAAGGGAGGGAGGGGAGGGAGGAAGGAGGAGGGGAGGGAAGGAGGGAGGGAAGGAGGGAGGGAGGAGGAGGGAGGGAGGGAGGGAAGGAAGGAGGGAGGGAAGGAGGGAGGGAGGAGGGAGGGAAGGAAGGAGGGAGGGAGGGAAGGAGGGGAGGGGAGGAGGAAGGAGGGAGGGAAGGAAGGAGGGAGGAGGAAGGAGGGAGGGAAGGAAGGAGGGAGGGAAGGAGGGAGGGAGGGAAGGAGGAGGGAGGAAGGAGGAGGGAGGGAAGGAGGAGGGAGGGAAGGAGGGAGGGAAGGAGGGAAGGAGGAGGGAAGGAAGGAGGGAAGGAGGGAGGGAAGGAGGGAGGGAAGGAGGGAGGGAAGGAAGGAGGGAGGGAGGAAGGAAGGAGGGAAGGAAGGAGGGAGGGAAGGAAGGAGGGAAGGAGGGAAGGAAGGAGGGAAGGAGGGAAGGAAGGAGGGAAGGAGGGAAGGAAGGAAGGAAGGAAGGAAGGAAGGAAGGAAGGAGGGAAGGAAGGAAGGAGGGAAGGAAGGAAGGAAGGAGGGAAGGAAGGAAGGAGGGAAGGAAGGAGGGAAGGAAGGAAGGAGGGAAGGAAGCAAGGTGGGAAGGAAGGAGGGAAGGACGGAAGGAGGGAAGGAAGGAAGGAAGGAGGGAAGGAAGGAAGGAGGGAGGGAAGGAAGGAGGGAGGGAAGGAAGAAAGGAGGGAGGGAAGGAAGGAGGGAGGGAAGGAAGGAAGGAGGGAAGGAAGGAAGGAGGGAGGGAGGGAAGGAAGGAGGGAAGGAAGGAAGGAAGGACCTGGCTCCACCAAGCCACAGCAGCACCTCTGTACCAGATTGTTGAAAAGCTACACCAAGGAGAACATCTGCTGATGCCAGACTATGCTAGAAAAGCAGAGAAAAGATACACAATAACTAATCCTTGAACTGTTTGCAAATTTTCTGACTGCTGCTTTGAAAAAAAAAAAATAGTTTTTATACATCTCAAATCATATTTACATATTTCATGTCACTCTTCTGAAATTGTATGGGTATCTATATATACACACACGTATATATGAATATTGAGAAGTGCAATATTCAGTGTAGACACTGAAGGTAATTTCAGATATTCAACCAGAACAAAAAGTAATATGAAGGCAAATTAAGACTCGATTATTGTTGTACTGCAAAAAATACGGAGTAAAATTATCTTTCAGTTTAAGGAGCAGATAGTAGGCATATTAAAAATAAACTAAAAAATAAATAAATTGGAGTGGTCTCAGTAGTAGTAATGGTTAAAACCCCCTGTATTTACCTGTAGGCCAGAAAAGTTTCAAAAAATGAAAAAAAAAATCTTCCAGAAAATTTTAGATCACAGAATAAATTTTTACCTCCATAGCTAAAACTGAACAAAAAATTATAATAAGCTATGTGACTTGCAATAGCTAATCTTAGTAGAAAACAGTGAAAAATACATATATTCCTATATCTGTTATAAAATGATCTTAGATTACCAAGGAGAAAAACAAAAAAAAAATTAAGTGGAGGTTCTCTAGCACTGCTTATGAAGATATTCCTAATTCCAAGTGCAGCAGAACACTCATTTCTTTGCATTTTAAATTTTACCCTGGTTTGGTATGTTACCTCTAAAAAGAAAACTGTTAATGAGCAGATAAATTACTTTTCCTGTATGCAAATTACAATCTGACAAATTTGTAAAAGAAACAGGTTGCATAAAGAATTTCTTCAGTGTTATTTAAAAAAAACAAACAAAAAACCAAAACCCAAGAAACAACACAAGAATCATTTGCTGTTAAACAGGAACTAAAGAACAGAAGTCCTTTTAAAGCCATTATGTTAAATACCTTGTTTTGTAGAACAGGTTCTTTGAACATTTCATTCAGTTCCCATTTCATTCCTAAGGGGTCATCATGGCATACTTGCTCTGTAATATCCATCCTGTATTCAGGTTTGTCGAATAATTTTCTTGTTGACCCTCATCCTACTTTTTCTCAACTCTTCCAGTTTGTCGAGTGTATTCGTTGCCCTTTCAATATTACTTTGATCTTGACTTTGTATTCTATTACTGAAACATGGAAACTCTCGTCAGTGGGCACAGGCAGATCTTGGTGCAATGCCATTCCTTCTGGTGGTTGTAATGAATGGCATTGCACAGTCATTTCGACAGTTGATGTTCACGCTGTAGCAAGTTGTTTTAAGTCATACAGCTTTAACTTCTTAGAGTATTCTCACAGGTGTCACCAAAAGCCTTACAGAAGCCAAGACATGACTCATAGGCATGCTTATCAAGCTAGAAAAAGAACTTAAGTTAATGATTCTTACAAATTATTTCTGGTCCTTGATTATTCATTTCTTGTCTTTCAGATGACTTAGAACTACTGAAAGGATTTCTACTTGCATTTCTTCAGAAGATAGTGTTACCCAAAGACAGGCTCCCTTCGCCCATTAGAAATAAAAAAACCCACATCATCCATTTATTCACCTGCCAGACTCTTATATGAAACAATATTATTTATTTATCTATCAGGACAAAAGGACTATGGCAGGTACAACCCACCCCCACCCCACAAGCACCAAGGGCAGAGGCTTGCTGGGAGCTGATAAAGATCATCTTGATGCACCCAGACATTAACTGATGCCTCTGGGTCCAGAAGTGCCTCTGCTGTGGCACTCCAAACAATTAAGAAACTGATTGGGAGGTATGCAATTCACAGGGTATAAATGGAGTTCTGCTACAGAGAGGGCTCTCTCTACACAGAAGCGGGCTGGCAGTCAGATCTTCTCCCCTTAGAATAGGACCTCATTTAAGGAGTCCTCAACCCCACCTTGGTGAGTGTTTATACATACATATATCCTGGGTACCTGTGGGGAGATTTTCCTTTTCTGAGTGTGTGCACATTTTGGGTCATCTCTCCCAAACAGTTTAAGTGGTTGTGCAGAAGTATACTCCCAACTGACACCCAAATCTGTAATTTTATTGCATGGGAAGGAGAGCAGATTAATTGTAATAAATTCACAGTTTTCAGGTGACTGTTGCTATCTTATTTTGTGGCTGCCTCCACAACAAGGACTTTTTCACCCTTTCAAGTTTATTCTCAGCTTTATATTTGATCATGCAGCAAATATTTTTCCTTTGTCTTCACTTTAAAAAAACTGATTTTTTTTCCTTTGTCAGATTGACCTTTTCTTTAATCTCCTTCCTCTTGTGAGTACACTACTTAAAAGGAAACACTAAGCATTTTCTAAAATACTGTTACTAGCTACATCTAACCAGGCCTGATCGTGTATTACTCAGCTTTCCAGTGCTACATGCACCTTTCCTGACATTCAGATCATTAAGGAGTTCATTATTAAGCTGGTTGGTATTACATCTCTTCTTTTCTTCCATTTGAATAGATACTACACATTCCACACAACTCTTTCAACAAGCTGCCAAGTCTAAGTATCTTTTTACCTTGAATCAATGTTTCTCTTAATAACAACCCTGGCAACTCTAGACAACAATAAGTCTCTTCCTTGCTTTTATTCTGCTGCTTCCTTCCATTCCTAGAAGTTCATTAATTTCACAACCATTTTCCTAACACATGCAAATTTAAGGTTATTTTTAAACCTCTATAATTTCCGTAAACCAATTAAGTCTTTCTTCTCCAAACCAGAATGTAAACGTTTATTATTAAATAGAGTTTACCTTACTAAAGTGCAATTTTATGTGATCTTAGATACCTTAAAGGTGGGATGGTTATTAATCTCTTATTCATATCCTGAAGTAGACATTTTCAAGTATGCATACATCTCTCTTCCTAAAGATCACATTTCTTACACAGAATAGTTTCCTTCATTAAAGAAGGACTCAGAAAATCACAGTCAGAAAATAATCATGATTGGTGACTGCAATGGAAGACTAAGTGCAGGGTGTTTAAGAACTATGCATCCAGTAAAATAAACAAAGAAATATAAATATATTTAAAAATACTTAATCAAAGGAAAGCTATTTATGAAGTCACAGCTCTACATGATCTATTGAAATATATTTGTGGATGCTTGCAAGAATACCGTATTTCATGAAAAGACCTAGCAGAATAGTTAGGAAGGCCAAAGTCTCACTTGGACTGATAAAACAGAGGTAAGTCCTTTGTAAAAAGGGAACAGCAACAACAAGAAAAGAGAAAAAAAGAAAACCAACATGCAAATGTTCACACAAGAAACTATGTAAAGAATAGAAAGCTGTTAGGTAAACAGTGATTCATGCAAAGGTTGGAAAGAAATTAATCTAGTAGATAACATGTAGTATTTTTTACAAAAGTGTTAAGCAATTCAAAAATCTGGTTCAATTTAACTTTGTCATAAATTTTAAAGCTAATGAAATATTAACAAATCTATACTAAATTTCTGGGTAAACAAAAGGAAGTTAATATAAGAATAAGTAGATTTTCCATTAAAATAACCATGCATGCGTATTTCAGTAAGAAGGATTCTATTATTTTTTTCTGCAAAAGAACTGACTTGCTAGAAGCTGAGCACAGTGTGGTAGCCTATTTTGCTTTAACCTGAAGGTCAAATAATTTAATTTTTCAAGGGAAGGAACTTAAAAATACTGAGAAATCTTCACTAAGGATGTGATTAAAAAAAAGAGTCAACCAAGCGTAAAAATATACATCTAGAGTGTCTTGGGTTTTAGGCAGTATACAGTAATTTTTCGTAACTATACAGAGAAAAGAAGTCCTGAAGTATTTACACTATGCAGAAAAACAATATACACATGGTCCCCGAGGTGAAAGAGAACAAAGGATCCACAAATCAGTGGTCAACATATAAAGGTCTTATCACAGAAATATTGTAAACATTTTTCTTAAATCTCAGTCATCTTTGGTATAACAGACTCCTGTCCCGATGACATGTTTTATATCCAACTTAAATAAAAGGGAAAAGAAAAAGCATTGAAACATTTTTCATTTAAAGTATTATCACTTTAAAACATTGTATACGTATTTGATCACAGTTTAGAATGGATCTTCCCTCTTAATAAAACATTCCTGGCCTATAAATATCAAATTTTAATTGTTCTGGCCAAAGATCCATTTCTGGAAGGAGTCTGATGGATTACAGGGTACCAAACTCGGATGCTCGCCGTTTCCTGTAAGGCACATGTGTAGTGCTGTATTGTATAGAGTTTGATCCTGAAGAGCAGAAAAAAAGAAGGAAAAGAAAATGAACAAACAATGAGTATGCTACTTCCCTGCCTCTTCATTTTTTCCCAAATTCATTGTTGTTAAAGCATAAGGTACTAAAAACAGTGCAGACAGGGGCTAGTAAACAAATATGAACAGCATGAAAGTGCAATTTATTTTCTTAGGAAGTAAAAAAATATTTTAAAAGGTACAACACATTTGGATTGACTTCCAGATGGATCCAAGACACCCATTGAAAGACACCAATTCATTTTGTAAGTGACTTTTCGACTTTATTTTTAAAATAGTAAAATCATCAATTTTTCATCTGGTAACTGAAAAGTGGAGATTATATGAATTTTTCTCCCAGAAATAAACATATTCCTATTTGGCTTCAGAGTTCTGTTTCTTTCAGGTTTCCTCCCTTACTGGAAAACAACAATTACCTCATATAAAAATCATTGATAAAAATGCCAATTCATCACGCAGTCTAAATACCTTTTGATGCAGCCATTGCTGTTCTCCAACAGTAAGGGTTTTCTGGCCTTTGTAGTTACATTCATGAAGCTGCACAGGTCCTTTAGAGGCATGCAGACAAAGCTCCTTCTGAATGTTATGTCGAATTTCATGGTGTGCAGAATATTCAAAGTACTATTTAAATAATTCAAAAATTTAAGTAAATAAGCAATCAATAGTATCAAACTAAATTAACCCTTTGAAATTCCAGTACACAATTTATTTTGTTATCCAACAATTTGAGACTACTACTTTAAAAATCTTTAGTCAACTTTTGTTGCTGGATTTTGTTTTTCCTTAGGGCAAATAAAAATGTCACACCAACAATACTGATTGCTGTATGTCAACTTTGGCTGTCTAAACAAATGTTAAAGACAGGATCCTGTTACATTCTCTTGTAAGCTAGCCATTAAAAAAGTAACATATGCGTGTATTTTGTGAGTGAACTTTACCAGTATTTCCTGACAGCAAAGAAGTCTTAAAGCTCAGGAATTGGAGGCTATAATTCCAGTCTTAACAGGAATTTAATTCTGAGTTACAGACACAGCTGTCCCTTCATACCTCTGGGTCATACCCTACCATCCTGGTCTCCTCCTTTTCTCTCTCATTAAACAGCAGAGTTCCCACCATTACATCTTACTACCACTGTTTCTTGGCTCTGTATGTCAGCATTCTTCACCATGATTCCATTGATTATTAACAACAGGCTCAGTTGGCTCTCTGACTTTCAATTATCTGTCCAATTGGTCAGCTTCCAGCTCCTCATTTCCTTGGCATCATTGGGAATAGCACTGAAGAACAAACTACCTTCTCACTCTAAAGTCTCTATATGCAATTACTCCCTGAAACAGGTACTGATAGGAAATGACCTGCTTAGTCACTTAGCTCTCAGACATAATTTACCCTATGCTCATCTGACTTATTCTGTTCCCATTTATCTTTTAAACTCCAAAATCCCTGTGAGCTCTGAAAATACAACTCAAAAGCTACAATAAAAGTTCATTAATTTTTGGATATTGAGATGGATGTGTTCCCAGATCCAGAATATTCTAAAAAGGAAGAATGATAAACTATTTATGTACAACTCTGAAAACTAGGTTCTCTTTTCCATTCCATTCTCTCTTCTAGAATATATGGATGATAATGACGACATGTGGTATGGAAAACTTCAGCCTACACTGCTAAAGCCTGATAAAGAACATAAAAAAACCTTGAAAATAGAGTATTGCAATGAGAAGGGTTAAAAAAGCAAATATGCACATCTCCTGAGCATTACCAGCAAAATCTATACTAAAATTCTCTGACGGTTAGCATTTAAAGGGATTCAGACTATTTTATGGCAGAAGGAAAAACAAAAAACACAACACTTTTAAGTGTAGAGTTTTAGTACAGTCTAAGATAACTTAGAGACAGATGACAACAGAAGCATACAGCAGATCTCTTAATACAGTGTCTTGGTACAGTGTTCTCACATTAATCGCTGTGACAATGTAAAAAGGCTAATAAAGCATTAATCCACAACAAAACAGAAAAAGTTAAATATTGTAAGAATCTGAGTGTTCCATCTCCCCCCAAAATTAAGAAAGCATCAACTAACTGGGATCATCAATGGCAGGCTTAGAAGACTGAAGATAAAAAAAAAAAGGAGGGAAAAAAATTACAACTAGATTTAGATTTTAATAAAAACTTTTAAACCTTTAGTTATTAAGGATGTACAGCTCACCAAGCAACTCTTTAGGGTAACAGAGAAGTGTTCATTTCTGGAAAAGGAAGGAGATGTTCCTTTTACTAGTATTACAGTAGTGCCTGAAGGATTCAGTATTTGAAAACTATTGTAAATAATACTGTAGAAGAAACAGAGCACCATTGCCGTCTCCAAGAGCTATTCATCAAAGAGAGCTCTTCTTGGACAAATTCAATCATATTATTTACTTTCATTAGCCAGTGTAAGATAGATCACTTTGACCTCACTCTATGAGGCTGCAAGCATGATAGGGAAGGTGGCTCAGGCCTGGCCACTTGTCTCCCATTGGTTGGATTCCCATCAATATCTTCCTTGACAATGCGAGTCCTAGTGGCAAAGAAAGAAGCAATAGGAGGAAGCATAAGGAAAGGAAGAATTAGGAAGACAACACTTACAAAAAAGTAGTAGGGATAGGATGAAAAGGTTTTGCACAGAAACGAGAGATGAAGCAGTGAAGCAGTACAACTGCTTTAGAAATCTGAATCTGTATGCTGAATGTAAAATGTCAGAAGACATGAATAACAATATGACATTTTCCTTGAGCAATATACATAGGAATTAACTCAAAAAACCCTCTTACAACCAAAGAACAAAAAAATTCCTACCAAAATCCCATATTAAACAAAAATGTGTCAATCTCTTCAAAATTAATGAAAAACTTTAATATAGTAAAGTTTCAGCTGAACAGATCATAAAAAACAGACATAAAAATATTTTACCTGATTTCCTCCAAGTCCGTGACAGGAATACATAATCAATGGTTTGCCACCATGGTTAGTTTCACCAACATCCAGACACATGCGGTTCCCTATATTTTTTAACTAAAGAATGGGTGTTATCACAAAAAAGGAAGAAGCTTAGGGATGATAGAGAATTAAACCGTCTCAATTCAATACAAAACTAACTTTTGGTTTAGCAACAGTTACAGATGTTAGTTCATTTTTACTTCCTGCTACACTCAAACCTAAAAATCCTGGTCTGTCACAGTTGTTAATTTCTAAACAACAGCCTAGTAATGACATTAGGGTTATCCAAAGCCACACACTGTAAATTATTAGGCTACTGGTGTACAAAGTTACTGTTATTCCAATTACAATTTGAACAAATACACATCAAATATTCAAAATTAGAGGAGGGGGACATTTTATTTGCTAAATATTCACAATCACTACAAACTAAGACTTATTAGATATTAAATATTTTTAAATTTATTTTTAGTAATTAATGCTCAAGAAGTTATGTCGCAGAGGAAATGCAATGGTCTTTTAGAAAAACCAGTATGAATCTCTATAAACACACCTCATCATAAACCTAATTCTGTGAGGCAAACATCTGTCCAGTTTTCCTCATTAACATGAAGTTAAAATTCTCTCAAACTTCTTGCTATGTAAAGCTAAATTTACCTTGATAACTCAGGGAAAGTCTTAACGGTGGCTTAGTACTTTTTGTGTCATTTTAACTGTTGGTGTTAGGAGGAATAATGCTTAACGTAGCAGTTTATAAGATCCCACTAAGCAAGGTCACTTTGCTTAAATTTGTATCACCATTGACAAAACAAACAAACAAACAAATATTCAAATAGCAATGTACACAGAACAGATTCTTTGTCGAGAGTAGTGACAGAAAAACCTAGAGCTGTTAATGATGGCTAAAAAGTAAATGCTATGGCCAATGTAGCCTAAAAGAGTACCAAACATCCTCTATTATGCAAGACCACAGAAAATAATTAAGATTAAACTTACATATCCAGAAAACAAAGGATTCAAGTCTGGCACATAGACTTCTGGATAAACATTACTGAGATACCAGGTAAAATTTTTACACTGAAGACGCTGTCTTAAGTCAAGTCTTTTCGATATATCTCCAAATGCTTTCTGTGAAAGGAAGGAAAGAAGAGCAAGCATTACTAATTGCATTACTAATTACTAGCCTTACTAATACCAATGTCATACATACATGTTATTCTGCACTTTAGTATTAAACAAGTTTTAAGCTTCATTTGTAGATTTTTAAAATACAGTCCTATTACAGTTGCTGCTGTTTGTTTTTCATTGTTATAAACCCACTGACTACCTCCCTACAGCATATTAAAGCACATGCAAGAAAACTGCATCACGATGTGGAAGCAATAGAAGTATCCTTAGTTCCAAGACAGTTTTAACACAGTGCCATGAAGTGAGAAAGCACAAACAAGACTATACTGATGACAGTTATAAAGCCAACTGATATCACTAAAAAGAGTGATCTGAAATAATGAATTGGATTAATCAAATAATTTGCATAATAGTACAATGCAGAACCTCCCAGACAAAATTCAGTTGTCTAGCTGCTAAACATGCTTAGGAAATCTACTATTATTAATGATAAAATAGTAATAAAAGTTTATCATACAAAGGTAGGGAAAAAAAAAAAAGCTTCCACATGATGAAAGACCAGAGTCTGAGAAAACTTACAAAATTAAATAAATTTAAGTTTTAAGCAGACAGATAACCACCCTGTTTCTATTACTGGATAAGGTTTATTGTGCAGTTAAAGAACAAAACCTGCTTTTTCAGTAAAAATACTACACAACTGAGACTAATGAGATATTACATTTCACCCTCCAATAAATAGGTTAGTTTGCATTTCCTATGCCCAGTAACTTCTCTCATTCATTTCTTGTAGTTCCGTAACTATTTAGTGCAGACAAACCAGGATTTCAGAGAACATATGAAAAAAATCTTACCAATAAACCCCCCCGCCCCACCATACAAAAAAAAGATTATGACCACCCAAACACTTAAGTTTGCTCAAATTTGTTAGGGTTACATCATTAAGCAAACTGAACTGTGTCTTTTCATAATCTAGAATCCTTACGTACTTTGTCAATAAATAACTTTTGCTCACCAAAACTTTCAACGCAGCAAGTGTGATTTCTAATACCACCACCACCACCTACTTGTTTCACAATTTTTGCAGCTTCTGTGTTTCTTCGGTAAAATATTTCTTTATATTCATCCATCCACACTTCTGCAAGGCGGACTTGATTACGTGTGATCACTTGAGTACCTTTTGGGAAAGTATGAGGACTCTTGCTGCGAAAGACATGGCCAACAACAGAGCAAGGCATGATCTCCAACTGTCCACCACATTGCCATACCTAATAATAACATTTTTTGTGTAAGTGCACTGCAATAAGAATTAAGGAGGTAGGAAAAAAAATTCAGCAATATTATTGTTCACCAGGAAAAAAAAAAAACCAAACACAACTAACCCCAAACCATTAACAAGAATGCATGTATCAATTATAAGTGAATTTCCTGATCAGGTAAACTCTAGAAATTTATATTTCAGTTATCAACCCTAAACACATTTAAAAAAAAAATCAGTTTAGTGAGCATGACTGTATTTTATTTCATAGATCATTATTAATTCATTTCCATGTCCTAGCTGGCTAATTCAGCAGAGATTTCAAGACATAATACTAATTTTTCCTCAAAATTCCTGTGCACTGTCAGTGTAGAGACCATGGTTAATTAAATACTAAACTTACTCTGAAAGACATTTCTATATTTTCACCTCCCCATATTTCCATTTCTTCATCGTAGCTTCCAATGTGTTCAAAGTAGTCTTTTGATATTGAAAAGAGACCTCCAGCAAAAGTAGGTGTTCTGGGGAAAAAGTGAAATTTACTAAGACAGGATTCAAAAAGCTAGGGTTTGTTTTGTTTTGTTTTAACATAGGTGTAAAAACAGTGTAACTGTTCTAGGAAGTTTGCATGCATTTGTCAGTGTTTCACTACGTTGATACATTTGCCTGGCATAGATAATACTCAAAAGCAATTAAATCTGCCCACAATGAGTCTTACTTGACAGTTTTATTGTCATTTATTAACAACTGTTTTAGACTAATGACTGCTGTTATAAAAGACAGCAAAAGGAAAAAAAAACCCACATTTTCCCTGTATGGAAGATATGGAGCAAAGTTATTACTTCTCCAGACCAGTAATCTGCCTGCAGTACATAAAATTATCATCAAATGCACCACTTTAACAGTCTAGCATTTTGGTGCTCTTAACAATTGTTGTTATCCTTTCAGGGATGATGAATGACAAAGCATAATCTGTGGTACTGTCTGAAAAAAAAACCTGCTTATAATCCCCTTGTCCATCTCATGGTGAAAAACAATAGAAATTTCTTATTACATTCTCAGCATATATAGAAAAAATAAGATATATTCAGAGCAATTACTGACTTAAGGAGGATATATTTTTATAAAAGCTTTAAAATTTACAATGTGGTTCTTAGAGAAAGTATTACACAAAAAGCACCTGAGATGCTAAGATTTGTGATCATACCCATCATGGCTTTGATGGGTGGATGCTTTACTGGGCCTAAAGAGTGGTAGCAACTGGAGTTAAATTCAGTTAGTGGCTGGTCCACAAGCTAGTCTTATAGGGAGCAGCTGAGGGAACTGGGATTGTTTAGTAGGGAAAAGGGGAGGCTGAAGGGAGATGTTAACACTCTCTACAATGACCTGAAAGGAGGTTGTAGTGAGGTGGGTGTTGGTCTCTTCTCTCTAGTAACAAGTGATAAGAGGAGAGGAAATGTCCTTGAGATGTGCTAGGGGTGGTTTAGATTAGAAGAAGCTTCTTGACAGAAATAGTTATCAAACACCAGAACAGGCTGCTCAGGAAGGTGGTTGAACCATCAGCCCTGGAGGCGCATTGATGTGCTGCTAAGGGAGACGCTTTAGCACCAGACTTGGTGGAGGTAGGTAATGGTTGGACTCTATGTTCTTAAAGGTCTTTTCCAACCAAAATAATTTTATGATTCCATCTGAAAAACTTGACTCATTTACAAACTGCTTTCCATAACAAAAAAAAACCAAAACAAACAAACAAACAAAAAGTGAAAACTGAAGGATTTAAAATATTATTTAAATTATGTTTACCTAATTGGATAGGTTTCATCTTTTCTTCTTTCACGTTCCTGTTTAGGAAGAGACTCCCATCCAAATGACAAACTCCAATCAAAATTTCCTCTGTTGTGGCTATGCCCATAAGGAGAAGGTTTACTAAATTCAAAAGTATTGAGATCTATAGAAGCAATATCAGGACTTACAACAGCAACAGGATTCTCAGCTATTCTTGCCAATAATGGCTCTAACCAGCCATAAAAGCATTCACCTATGGAGAAAATGGGAGCAAACACTGAATTTGTACTTGGCTGTATTTTAACATGCCCACAGCAAGCCAGCATGCACTGGTTTTAAATAGCATCAGTAATTATACTTTCAACAATATAAAATATCAATGTGAAAGATAATACCTTGCTAATACTAACAATTCATAAAAATTCTGCCACACCAAAATCAAAGACAACAGTGTCATAAACCAGACCTGACATAGTTTCAGGTTACACTTACAATGAGCATCCAGAAAGGTAAGGGTTTCTCCTGTTGCTACGGAAGCTCCCAACAACCGTGCAGTGATTAGACCTTTTCTTTCCTTTTGGCGAACTACTTTAACTATGTGAAATTGTTTCACATATTCATCTAGTTTATCATGCAAATATTCTAGAAAGAGAAAAGGGTTTCAGGTTCAGTGCATATACATGTCACTGCCCAAAATTTTACATTATCAAACTAAGAGGATAAACAATTCACACTAATCAGAGGAATTACCTCAACATCAAAGCAGTAAACAATTCCTGACTGTTGAGCGCTATTTTTAGGGGCTGAGTTTTGTTGGGGGTGGGGGCGTAGGAGGAGGTGACTGGCAGAGAACAGGAGATGGAACACTAAAATATTCTAAAAGAGAAAAGACAGGTGCTAGTACATCTCTTCTGCAGTAATAACAGATTATCAATTCAAAATCCATTTTCAGAGCAAGCAGATCATCATGCACCTACTTACTCAAGTTATCTGCCAAACATGCACATTTTTTCCTTAATGACAGCACATTTTACATTGTTTTCAAAGACTACATTATTTACAACAGCAACAAAGCTATATAAAACACTCTTTAAACATGCAAAATTTGAGCAATAACCCTACATTCCTCATTAAACATCTCAATCTTCCTTCCTCTGTTCATCCTTAGTATCAAATTGTACTACTGGACATATTTACATCCAAGTGCATCAGTATTCTATAGACTTGCAAAGAGTGCAAATGCATTAATATAAGCATGTATTGGTATATATGTTCATCTGAAGTTAAGAACATGCAGGGTTTTTAAGTTGCATTTGTAATCACACTCAGTATGTATTAAGTTCTTTTTGGCAGTCAGAGTACTGAATACTAATGTCCATCAAATAATTTTACTTTCTAGGAAAGACATTCTCCTTCATATTAATGAAGTTAATTTGCATAAAGAATCACAATGATAAAATGCAAATTTCTACAAGCATTGGCTAATTTATCCTTACATATTTTGTTCCATAAATTGCAATTAGTTTGAAGCACAAATTACAGAGAACTACTTGTCATGCAACCAATTATGCAGTTTAAGCAGGACTAGAATAGGAATAATCAGAAATGGGGTTTTAAAGCCTTTTAGAGGATTAGAATTTCTTATTAGACTACCTTATAAAAATAAAGATAGGGAAGAACTATTTTATATTTTACAGAAAACTGAACAAAACCAGTTAGAATATCATTATACATGTTAGTGGTGGGAAAGAGATATCCTCTTTTAACCAATTTCTCCACAATTCCAACACAAATTTTTAAAAAAATCCATAGAAAATAGAAAAGACTTCTTACCATCTACACTGGCATCATCCACCAAAATAATCTCCTTGAGCAGAATGGCAGGAGATGTATACATCACACTGTGAACAGTTCTCAGTAGAGTGGACCATGCTTCATTATGAAAAACTATTATAATACTTGTGCTTGGCAATGGCGGGCAACGCTTAAACTTTTGTTCAATACATCTACAGATTAGAAAGTGTCAAATGTTACAAAACAGACAAAAAGTTTTGACTCAGATTCTTAAAAGAAACTCTTCTATTTCTAGTACAAAGGTCTGTAAGTATGGATATTACATATTTCATCTTCTCCACTTTCTATCCTGGCTTTGGAGTCCAGACAGGTTCTCCCACTGGAGAAGCCATACAGAATACTTTCTTAAAACTATGAATAAGAATTCCACTTGGAACAACTGATTCAGTTTTGCTTCTGTCTCACAAACATTTGAGTATGTTTCATATAGCACCCAGGTTTGTTCTACTGAAGTCACTATTACTGTTAAAAGCCAGAAATAGAAAATATAATCCTTAGGGCAACATTTCCCATTCAAAGGAAACAACTTTGAACTCATTTAAATAATGGGGTTTTTTATATATATTCTGATCACAAGTCAAGATGACTATATTTCTGTATTCATAAACTGCACACCTACTGTTTATTGTCTCAGCTTTAGAGACTAGAAGGGTTCCCAGGGCAATTATCACAGCCATTGTCTCACAAAATACACCGGCAAAAACTTGACGGTTATGCTCCAGCAAAGGTTATTGTGAGCTGCATGACGTGTAACATGATAGTCATACTACCAGCAACAGCTCAGTAAGGTTTGTCACTTCTGACATAGCTGAGAACACAATCTGACACTGAAAGAGACTGCTTGTAACCAAAATCCTCTCTGCTAAAGTACTACTATCTTCATTAATATCATTTTTCAATACTACAAGATTGTTGAGATGGACCATTGTCCCAATTTATTAAACTACATTGGTAGTTGTATGAATACTGACTAGTCAAAAAAAAAAAAGGGGGGGGGGGGGGGGGGGGGGGGGGAATGAACAATAAGGAAGAAAATTAAGAAAATGGTGTTTAAATAGGGAAAAAGTTGAAATAACATTTTTGGGTTTCTCCTAAGTAAAATTTAGCAGACTTCCAGAAAGAGACTCTGGAAATTGTAGCTTAAAGGCAAAAGAAGAAAACCTTATTTAAATGTGGTGCTTTTGCATTTAAAACTGTGAAAGAAGTGAGCCTTTCTGAACATTCTTGCCCTTGGCACTTGTGGCTCGTAATGTACAGCAAATAATTATGTATATAGCTGGGAGACTTTCCTAAACTATCAGCTAATGCTGAAGTTCAATCATTTTGCAGTCTGCATTTCTGACAAGTTTTTCAATTATCAGGACATACACATTTCAACGTACTCAGGAGGTCGAGTGTCTGGTCCAAGATCTCGGTGTAAAGAAATCCTATCACTCGCAAATGCATTAAAACAGTGTTTTTCTTCTCCACGCTGTTTCTCTTTCTGTTCTTCTGGACTCAAGTTGATGGTTTTAAAAGCTTTACCAGAAGCACCAGGAGCATTAGGATCTTGAAGGGGTCGATCCAGAAAGGGTTTTAGTTCCACTGCAGTGTAGTGTCCTGGCAAGCAGTGTCTCTCTCCAGGAATTTTAGTTTGCCTAACGGGTGCTTTTATCTGCATTTTTGGCTTTGCACCTTTGATATTGTTCATAGCATTTAATACAAGACCCAATACGTGACTTTTCTTTCCAACAGCTGGCTCAATGCCAGTTTCATCTTTAAAATCTTGAACACCCACTTCTCTTTGCAATAAAAATAAAAATACTAGAAAAACTAACACAATAATGCTAAACTTCCAGAGTTTCCACTGAAAAAATTTCTTGAATATTTTAGGTATTTTTTTCAACGCCATTCTAGTTTTAAAAAAATTATCACAAGACAAAAGTTTCTGTGAATGAGGTTAGTCAAATAGGTCACAGCATTTCTTGAAATTTTAACACCTGTAAATTAAAACAAAAAGTAATAATTAATACTTTAACATACTTCAACAATGTAAAACCAAAAAAAAAAAAAAAAAAAGGGGCAGGAATTAATTCACGATTCCTAACTGACAAACATTGTGTGCATCACTTAAAGGTACATCAAACCTGTAAGACCCCCAAAATGCACTTTCCTTTTTTTTTTAATATACTTCTTCAAATAGGAAGAACCAGAAAGCAAACACACCACTAAGAATAGAAAACTATTTCTACACAATGGCACTACTTCACATTAATTTTCTTCCAAATCTTGAAAATTAACTTCTTTAAAATTAGAAGAAATTGTTGTTTTAAATGTTCTAGAAGCACAGAATTTTAGCTCAATGATGGGATAGGAGGAAAACATGAAATAAGTATCATAAGTTCAAATGACATTTTAGAAAGATCCACATAAAAAGTAAACTATAAGGATGGGAAAGACTTCTCCATTAAATTGTTTCAAGTCAAATTTCCAAGAATAAAAGTAAATAAATAAAAATCCATTTCAGACCTAAGTAATTGGACTTCAAGAGTGAAATCTTTAGATTAATTTAGGTATTTAGTATGCATGTTCAATGCAGACTTAACACAGGTATTTTGGAGTAGGTTAATTTAGCCTAAGGATCAAGTACTCATTCCATGTATTTTTTTCATTCACTTGTACTCTGTTTTCTGGCATGTGCTGCTGCAACTCATCAAGAGAGCATGTCAGAGAACTCTCCTCTTTCAGGAACTCTGCCACTATTTTTTCACAGACAAGCAATTATTCAGCAGTGTTCAAAGATGGAGAACTATTAGGCACATTTGAGAACCATCAGAATACAAGTGATTTGAATTAAATCATCTCTGCACTTTACCAGAAGCGAAAAAATAGCAATCACCCTGAATTCAAAGCACAATTTTATTTTTGTGTAAGTTGCATGTATATGAAGTGAGAAAAGAAATAAACGACATATAGATAAAAAGCCATAGTTAATTCCTTCATGGTAACTACTGACCACAGATTTGCAAAACACCAATTTTCTATTTATTAATTTAAAATACAAATAGAGTCTGTACATCTTAAATGGAAACACATTACTCAGGAAGAGATGGAACTTACCAAAAACAATTTCACTTGATTTCCTTCAAGAATTTGCAGGATAAGTTAAGCATCAAACTTGTTCACATCGTAGTTTACTTCAAAGCTTATGTTAGGTTTTTAATAAAACCACACATTCAAACCACAGTAGTTTTACCATAGAGCTATGTTACAGGAATGCAGAAGGGAAGCTCAGTACAGCATTACCATATAGATACTAAAAATTAAAACCAAAAAACCCAACCAAAAGAACCCAAACCAAACCAAAACAAACTAAAACCTCCCACCAACTTCACAAGTCTCAGAAAAAAAAAAAATCCAGTCCACTTCTGTTTCGCATTTTTTTTTCCTTCAGTGCCAAAAAATTTGTCCTACAATACCGACACACGTATAACACTACAGGACTAAGAATAAAAACTTTCTTTTCTTTCCAGGTGAAAGAATTGCAACCAATTTACCAAACTGCCACATTAAAAAACACCTTATTTTCTCCCAGTTGCTGGTGGGTTATCTGTACTGGTTGCCAGACACCCATCCAGATGCTCTCTTACTTCCCCTCCTCAATGTGAATAATTCCATTCCATCAGTAAGATGGAACAGCACATAGGTCAAGACAAGGACAGTGTGATCACTCATCATTTACTGTCACGGGGAAGACAGACAAACTTGAGGATGATGAATTTGAGGTACTGCTGATTTGAGTTTACTGAGCTAAAACCAGAGTAGGATATTGAGAAACAAAAGACAAAACTATAATCACCTCCTATAACTTCACTCCATAATTCTTAACTTTTCTATCTCCTTTCACCCGAGCAGTGTGGAGGGGATGGAAAATGACAGTTGTAACACTTTGTCTCTGCCACTCCTTCTTATCCTTTTCCCTTGATCCAACACATGTCCTCTTTGTGGGGTACAGTACTTAGGCAAAACCTGTTCCAGCATGGGTCATCAACAGGTCACAGTTCCTGCCAGAATCTTGATCCTGCTCTCCAGAGGATGCAGCTTCCTTTAGGGCATATCCACCTGCTGCTCCTCCATGGTCTTCAGGGTAACATCTGCTCCAGCACTTGAAACACCTCCTCTCCTTCTTCACTGACCTTGGTATCTGCAAAGCTGTTTCTCACATTTTTCTCACTCCTCTCTCACAGCTGCTGTGCATCATGTTTTACTCTTTCTTAAACAAGATCTCCCAGAGGCACCACCTGCTACACTGAGTGGCTCAGCTTTGGCCAGCAGTGGGTCCATTTTAGAGCTGGCTGGAAACAGCTGTGTCCAACACACAAGCAGCCCCTGGTCTCATCTCACAAAGGCCACCTCTGCAGCCAGTTGTGACCTTCCAACTTTGCCGTGTACATGCAATACACAATGTAAAATTCTAAGCATATACAGCTCAGCACCTAGCAAGAAGATCATAACTTCTGAAGCTACCATTGCTAAATCGCTAAGGGCTCTGCCTGAGTCTGCAGCCTCTGCAACCCATGAACCAGGAATGTTTTTGTAACTCCATGAAAAAGAAAATTGCATTGCTGTTTCTCTGTGCACCATGCACAAGCACATGACACTAGTACATCTGTAAGCTTAGTGTGATGGTTTCAAACTGTCTTTTTAATTTTTTTCTTTGCAAAGTTCAAAACAGAGAAAGTGAATGTAAATAAGTCACTATTGGGTGTAAGAAAGCAAAATACTGATTGTTCTAAACACTTCCATTGCATAGATACAAAGGGGGGCACTCTGCACTCTGCAGTCAGGGCAGTTGCTGGGATGTCTGGCTGCTGTTTCTTCTTCTCTTCTGGCAGAAGATAACACACTGACCTTGGCAGCTAAGTTAACAACTTTCTTCTTTAACTAACTCTCTACTTTCTGTCCAGAGAGGTCGGGGGGAAAGCTCCTGGGAGAGAGGCCCCTTTGGGAAGGGTCCCCTTTGGGGGGAAGCAAAGGGAGATTGGTTGTGCTTTTCTGTTGATTGTATATATTTGTAAATGTTGTGAATTTTTGCATATTTGTACATATTCATTGCATTTCGTCACAGATTGTAGATTCTGCTTTGTAAATACAGCTTTCATTTGCTTCCAGACTGGGCTAGCCTGGTTATTGTTGGTGGGGGGGAATTTCAGCTCACACTGACACATTTTTATTTTTGGCATCCAACGTGGGGCTCAATTGCTTGTATGATTTATTCCTGCTCAGATTAGGAAGCAAAATGAAGCTGTTTTGGATTCTGAGTAATTTTATTTCCTCTGTTATCAGTGTGATTGTCTATAGATGGGCCGTTTCCTGCATGATAGACAAGGTTGTGAGATATGTGGCACACAAATCGTTTCTTTGGGTTAAGAACAAGTTGCTAAATATGGTTGGTTTCTGTTGTGGTCTTATCGGGCTAGGGAGATACGGTAACTCAACTATAAATCTGCCAGTAGAAGCATTTGAGTTTGCTATTCCTCTTATGGAGAATTATGTGAATCAGTGGAATCCCAAAGTGATTTTTATGCTCATCTTGATTCTGGTGCTTGTGGCAGTAAACATATGGCTATTGGTAGCACCGTATCAAGAAAGACATAAGGCTACTTGCTCTTCCAACCTGCGTAGACGTAAGAAGAAATATAGAAAAGCTCAGAGAGGTTCAGAATTAGTTTCTGGTTCTGATTACAGCGACCAGGAGATCACAGTTAAGGTTTGTGAGAAAGCTACCGATAGTCTTGACGCAGAGCCAGCAGCAGTAGCTGCGGGACCTTTGCCAGAATCTGAGATAACAGACACGGCTACACAGGGCTACACAGGCAGACAGGGCTACAGAGGCAGACAGGGCTACAGAGGCAGACACCATTAACGAAGCACAGTCTCCTCCTCCTCCTTCTGCTGCCGGGATGGACGCAGCAGTGGCTGCAGGATCTCAAAATGCACCCACCAATTCTGCACAGAATTCCTCTGCTCCTGCTAACTCTGCTGTGAATGTGAAAGCCAATCCAGTAAATTTGGTTGCCACTATCACCAGAAAGCACAAAGGAGCTGCAGGAGGAGATGCAGATGCTGCAGGAGATGGTGCAGATGGTGCAGATAGAGGTGAGGGTCCTTCTACTCAGGGTCCCTCTGTTAAGAAAGATCCTTCTGGTGAGGAAGAGAAGGTTAGTCTTAAAACTCTGGCAGACCTCTTGAGACCCCACATGGATGATGGAGATGTAGGTCAGGATGTAGACCCTGGTAAATTAGCAACTGCTGGTAGTGCCTCTGAACTCAAGGAAATTCAACGGAGGATTACAATAGGAATATGGGGACAGCGACCTCAGGATGATGATGAGGATGAGGATGACATACAGTCAGCTAATGTACCCAGACAGGAAATTAGACATGTGAGGAAGGATTACATCAGAGGAGATAATGAGCCAGTCCTGTCTTGACTAGCCAGGTGTTTTGATATGGGAGCTCCAGCCTTGGTGGTAGGCGACAAGTTGGCGTCCTAGTTGGGGATGCTCTCAAAGGATACAGGCATAGACAGGCATCTAGGCAAGTGCATTGGTAAAGTTTCTCTGTGGGCACGCCTCCTACTGGCAGTCTCGCTGAGGTACCCCAGCAGAGATGATTTACCATGGAACCCTAAGCCTTGGACCACAATAGATGAGGGAATCAAGCGCCTGAGAGAGTTTGCTGTGAGAGAAGTAATGTATGAAGATCATAAAACTCTGATCCTGATCTTGACTGGAAACACCGAGGTGAGTTGTTCTTAGCTCGGTGGGCCCATGACTCGTCAGGACATCAAGGCAGAGATGCAACCTACCGATGGGCTCGTGACAGATCCATTGACATTTCCATGGATGCTATCACACAAGTCATCCATGACTGTGACATTTGTGCTGCTATTAAGCAGGCAAAGCGGATCAAGCCCTTATGGTATGGTGACCGATGGTCCAAGTACAAGTATGGTGAAGCCTGGCAGATTGACTACATCACTCTACCTCGTTCTCCATCTGGTAAGCAGTATGTGGTGACTATGGTAGAGGCAAGCACTGGATGGCTGGAAACTTATCCAGTTCCTCATGCAACTGCACGCAACACCATTCTTGGTCTGGAAAGACAAATCCTGTGGAGACACGGAACTCCAGAGAGGATTGAGTCAGACAACGGAACTCATTTCAAAAACAATCTTGTAAAGAACTGGGTCAAAGAGCACGGCATCGAGTGGATATTCCACATTCCCTACTATGCACCAGCTGCAGGGAAGATCGAACGCTACAACGGTTTGCTGAAAACCACTCTCAAAGCCATCGGGGGTGGATCTTTGAAAAACTGGGAGAAGCATTTAGCACAAGCAACCTGGTTGGTGAATAGTAGAGGTTCAGTGAATCGAGCTGGACCTGCCCAATCAGATTTGTTGCAAAAGGAGGAAGGTGATAGAGTTCCTGTTATTAGAGAAAATAATCTGTTAGGCAAAACTGTTTGGGTATTTTCTCCTTCAGGAGAGGCCAGACCTGTCTGAGGGGTGGTTTCTGCTGAAGGTCCTGGTCACACCTATTGGGTGATGCAAGAAAATGGTGAAACTCAGTGTATTCCACAAAGAGATCTAACTTTGGCTGAGAGAGGTTAAATTCAGAGTATTGTGCAGATATAACATCACACCCAAGAGGAGAGTCCATGAGATCTACGGTGCATGAGCCCTGAGAGCCCTGAGTCACCTGCGAGTCCCTGTTCCTTTTTTCGCTCCATCTGCGAGGAAACAAGCTGTTTGCTGTTTTTCCTGTGATTTGACTCCTTTGAATCATCTACATCTGAGATAGCCGGAATGGACTATGGTCTTTATTCACCTATTGTTGTAGATATTATTTTAGATTAGATAAATGATAGTAGCAGCCAATGGAATTGTTTAGAAGGGGTGGACTGTGATGGTTTGAAACTGTCTTTTTAATTTTTTTCTTTGCAAAGTTCAAAACAGAGAAAGTGAAAGAGTGTAAATAAGTCACTATTGGGTGTAAGAAAGCAAAATAACGATTGTTCTAAACACTTCCATTGGATAGATAGAAATGTTTAAAAACTATTACCCAAAACAAAGTAGGCACTCTGCACTCTCTGCATTCTGCAGTCGGGGCAGTTGCTGCGCTCTTTGGCTACTGTTTCTTCTTCTCTTCTGGCAGAAGATAACACACTGACCTTGGCAGCTAAGTTAACAACTTTCTTCTTTAACTAACTCTCTACTTTCTGTCCAGGGGGGTCTGGGAGAGAAGCTCCTGGGAGAGAGGCCCCTTTGGGAAGGGTCCCCTTTGGGGGGAAGCAAAGGGAGATTGGTTGTGCTTTTCTGTTGATTGTATATATTTGTAAATGTTGTGAATTGTGTATATTTGTACATATTCATTGCATTTCATCATAGATTGTAGATTCTGCTTTGTATATACAGCTTTCATTTGCTTCCAGACTGGGCTAGCCTGGTTATTGTCGGTGGGGGGGAATTTCAGCTCACACTGACACACTTAGGAATCAATAGGCCATACAAATATATCTTCCTCAAATAGAAAAAGAGAAAACATGTATTTTTTTATATTTTAAGTCCTTAATATTATTAAGAGAGGTCTGGCAACTTATCTCGCATATAGACAATAGGCTAAGTCAACCAGGCACTCAACTGGAGAGGGGTGCATTAGCATTGATTGACTGGCTGGTTTGTTTCCAAACGTTGTTGCCCTTGAAGTCCTTTTACATCACTAAACAGGTAAGAATGTTCTCTAGGTTCCTCTTGGTAAAGAGACTTAAATTTGTCCATGGCACGAGAAAAGTTAAACTTTAAAGAATGTTAGGTACATAATAGGTCAAGAAAAGAGATTTTAAAGTTAGTTCTTTACAGCAAGGCTGACTGTTTAACACCAAGATTGTTTAAATTTGAGAACTTCATCAGTATCTGAGTCAAATATTTACAAGTGTTTTTTTTTGTTTGTTTTAATGGGCTGGGATGAGACTACTTAAAGAAAAATTACATGGTATGGCTCATGTAACTGTCAACTGTCTTAGTACCAGAATGATTTTTAAAGTAATTTTACAATTAAAGAGTAAATTGCAGTTGTCAGATTTCCATTGTACATCTTCAGCATTTCAATGAATGCAGCAATATTTACTCATGCTAAGCTCACTACACCAAATTTTTTCCCCTGCTTTTATGCTTACTACCTGAACTTCAGCTTCATTACTTCAAGCAAGAAAAAGGAAAAATGGACTAGAAAACGCCACATATTTCTTTCATAGGTTTTTAGCAGATACTTTAGATTTATGTTGCTGCCAGCTTGGATGCTGACACACTAACCTATTCTTCACAAAACATTAGAAGTATATATGTAAGTTTTACCATAACCTTAAATCAAATTATTGTTATTTTTATTTGGGATTATTTCCTGTACAAATTAAGCATAAACAAATACATAGAATGCTTATCATCAACATAATAGTCAGAATATCTGCAAATCAAAATAACCAAAACCTAAATTCCATTCAGAATATTTCTTACACTACTTATGTATTGCATACATCTGTCTTCAGACACATACATGATTAAAGACTATAAAGAACAAACCTAATGAGCAGCCAAGCACACAGAGAATTCAGTTGGTATTTGTTTTTCTATGTAAGTATATTCACTTTTATCTACACATGCTTTGACTTCGTTTTGACAACATATTTCCTTGTATTGGATACATCTGTCCTGGCTGCTCAGGCCTAACTACAGCAGGCTGCCACGTGTCTGTCCATAGAAATGAAAAGACAACTCACCTGAGGTGAGCAAGTTGCACAAGACAGCAACATAATTTAACCCTTTAAATGTGGATTAGTACACTCAAGTAGCAAACGTGGCAGCATGCTGTGCACAGAAACAAGTGCAAATAATGTTTCTTTTGTAAAGAAAGAATCAAGTGAAAGCCTTGGTATAATACACACAGCAGAAACGATGTGGACAAACAAGGGATCCTTTGCCAAAAACATACAGAAATCTGTTTGATATAGACAAATGCTGACTGTAGTTTTAATGACAAAATATCTGATAGGGACATTGCTAACAATAAGAGAGGAGCTCTTTGTCACACAAAATAGTAGCAGTTTCTAGAAGACAGACTAAAGTGTCCAAAGAATTTTTGCCATGAAAGCGTAGAGATTTTACCAGCATAATTTTGTAGTCAGAAATACAATCTTTACAACTCACAAATGCCTCACATTTTTATGGCATAGCAGTGTCAGCAAGCACAGACCAAGCTACTGTTCCATCCTCCAGGACATGCTGAAGAAATATGCGGCATGATTAAACTCCCTGAGGTGACTGTTTTATCTTCTATTCATTAGTGTTATTTTCACTAATAGTAGCCTGCATTCTTGAAGCACTTTGAAATAATTAACCAGAAGTTGGACCTTAGGTTTTGTTTTGTTTTAACAAAACAAACAACAAAAAAATTAAGAAAATAACCAGAAAACTACTATGTACCACAAAAGTCTTCTAAAAGTGCCAAAAAGCAGCTGCTACACTACTTCAAACCACATCACATGGGTAGTGTGTTAACTCAATACACAGTCTATGCTACATTTTGCCACCCACTAACTGATGTCAGACTGTCTGCAAAAACTCTGGCTTGCAAAAATACTTCACTACAGTAGTCAGCATGCAGATGACTGATGTTTTGTTAGCTTGGTCTGAACACTGTAGCTTGGTCTGAACACTGTCGATAACCATTTAATTGTTTTTTTAAATAAAATGTCAAGATAACCCAAACCAGCCGAAATTTTTTCAGACCATACCAGTGAGGAGAAATAGCATACTAAAAGTATACACTAACCAGGCATTATAAAAGGTCTTTATGACTTGTTTTTGTACTCCTAGGGCTACAAACACTACAAACACTGAATGCAACTTAAATTTAAATTTCATTAAACTCTTTAGCTTCCTTTATTTTAGTCAGATTGGTTTGGGTCTCTTAAAACAGTTTTAGACTGTCCTAAAAATTCCCTAGTGACAAGTGAGCACCAAGAAGCTGTAAAGTGCTGTTTTACCTTCAAAGGGTTAGTATCTGATTTTCACTTAAGCACCAGAAAATAATCTCTGGATCATAACCAAGGGAATTTTTTGTTGCTGTTTTGCTGACTGTAGTAATATTCCTAAGATAATAAAAACATCTGAGTATTAAGTGCAGGGCATGAAATCACAACTCCTAATTGGTCTTAAAAAGTTGTTTAAATTATAAGTGTAATGCAAAGAAAGTTTCCTCATGGATCTTTTGAGATTTGCTTAGGTTTACTGGATCAGGGACTGCTAAACTAATCTTTGTCAAAATCTCCCAAAGGTGTCTTCAATTTCCTCCTCTCCCCCACTTGACTGCCTCTTTTCCAGCTACATTTCACTGCTAAATAATCTTGCCTAACAACAAATAGTAATTTGACCATATAATTTAATTACTAAGTCACTATCAGTAGTTTTGCGACACGATTTTTCTATCTGTAAAAGCAGAACTATTTCCTATGGCACATGATATCAACAAATCCCAGTAAAAATCAGACAAGTGTAAGACAGCAAGCAAATAAAATCAGGCTTTACAGAAATAGACAAAATCAAGTACTTCATGGTCCAGGAACTTGAGACACTTTCAAGTCTTCTAGAAGAAAATCACAGAAATGAGCAGATTAGGAAGAGAAATTCATCAGTGCTGGCAGGCACCTGATCAGCAATTCGTATTATGGTTCTCTACACTGATTCAAAAAAAAGGGAAAGCCCCCATTAAGTGTTATTGAAACAGACAGACCAGGCAACAAATTTATGAAAAGGAAAGAGAAATGACTGAAAGGAAAACAATTTGTCATCTAGAACTAGACTTTGAGGAGATGTCACAGAGGGGGCAATTATATCTTGTTCTTATTTTGACAGAAGTCAAGATATCCGGGCTGCCACTGGTATTATGCCACTCCCCCACCTCCCAAACAAAAGGGGCAAAGTTAAATGGTAATAGCAGCTACAAGGAGCAGGGAAACTAATCCCCTGCTCCTTCCCACAGTGCAACAAAAATAGTCATAGAGAGGCCCAAATGACAATCTTAATTTTTACTCTCCTATATTATTGAGCAGACTTGAGATGATAGTCGTAGATGCCAAACTGACCAGGCCACTGAGTAAACCTAGCTAAAAAAAGAAACAAAATGCCACAAAGCTGGCTGTTCTGTCTCAGTTTTTAACTGTGTTGCTCAGCTCTACAGCCTCACACTGGCTTTAGTCAAGACTCAGGAGATTCTTTAATTTTTTTTAAAAATGCTGTTTTGTAGACTGGCATTTAAAACAGTACTGAAATGCACACATGAAATTCATATTTTCAATAAGATTTTTAAAATATAACCAATAAAAACATGCATTAATGAATACTTCTTTGTATGAGCACGTTTTAGATGAAGTTAAAAATAATTCCATGACACTAAAGGTTATCTATAATTCACCTTTCTGGTAAGTTCTCCACAGCCAAGAAAATACTAAGTACTGTCACCTGCTGTGCAAAAAGGTTAACAAACTGCTTGAGAAAAGATCGAATCTAGTAACTTAAAAGCACTTTATATAAGATTAAATATGCCAGAGGAAGCTGGAAATGCAAGATGAAACATACCAGAGGAAGCTGGCAACGTACACAACGAAACCGTCACCCTGCAGTAATCGAATCAATGCGGTACTGTGGACAAATACTTGGGCGGATTCAGTACCTGGCAAGTGACACCTCCCTCAGTCAATACTTTTGGTTTGGACAGTGTATCCGGCTGTTGGCCAGCACTTCCCGGAGACCAGTTTGCCCTCCTGCCAAACAGCAGCGCCCTTCTCCGCAGACGGCACTCCTCGCCCCGTTTCACGTTTCCCAGAGCGGGCCATGCAGAGCTGGATGGTCCCCAGCCCTCCGGAAGGCCGCTGCTGCTGGCTACGTTGGTGTGACTTGAGGGAACGACGTGTGTGGATGTGAGAACGTGTGTGGTTGGAGAAAGCTGCGCATGAAAGTTCGAGGGGAATTCATCCGATGAGCAAGCTCCGGATCCCTCTATCCTAGGACCTCGCCCGCATGTCACGACTGCCCCCGCTTGTAGTTTCGCGCGGACCTGGACGGTTGGTAGTGAGTGGAGAACGGGCACCCGCGCGCTGAAACGCAGCTGGTCCCGGCCCCCCGCCAAGGTCAGCGAGCTCCCCGCGCCTCCCCGACTCACCTCGTCCAGCGGGACGAAGACGAAGGCGCTACCCGCTCGAGCGGCTGCAGGCAAAGGGAGAGCCCGGCGTCCTCCACCGTCCCCGCCCCGCCCGGGAGGCCGGCCGCAACGCGAGGAGACTGAAGCTGAGCGGGCTACGACGGCTTCCGCTCAACGGCCGCCAGGTGCGCGCGGTCGGCTCTGCGCCTGCGCCCACACCCGGCCCTGCCCCTCCCTCACCTGGCGCCCAGGTGCGCGAGGCAGCTGGCGCCGGCGGGCTGCGTCGCCCAGCGATGGGGAGCGAGAGCTCCCCGGGGTGGGGCGCGCAACAGGAGCCCCTCGGCGGCGGGGGCCAAGGGTCCTCGGCGACAGATCCTGCTGAAGGAATTCAAGAGGACGCCGGCTTCTGGAGCAGAACACCGTACTCATCCGCCTTGTGTATCCCAGTGAAAATGACATTTTTAGACAGTGACATAATGCTCACCGCAGCAGGGCACGACGATCGATGCATGCTTTAACATCTAAATTACAGATTGCAATTTAAGCATCCCGGCAGGGTGCTGTGGTTTTTTTCTTCAATCACCTAAGTGTTATGTCATGCAAGACATGGTTGACCAAGCACTCCCAGCTCACGTTGCTGGGAAACAGAACACAAAATCCCTTAGAGGTGAGATCAGAGTTTGAAAGAAAGGATATCACACTGAGCTCCCTTCCTTTACAATGCAGCTTCCCAGGGGGATAGATTTAAAAAAAAAAAAAATCACTTTTCTATAAAAACGTGTTTTCATTTTTGGGAGGGGAAAAAGAATCATCACGAGTTTGCTACTAACTTCCTTTATAACAGAGTGTACAGTCTCCCTCTCTTCCTCTTTTCAAATAAAAGCAGCATTAGCCTAGTCTCAGCCCAGTGCTCCAAAGAGGATCTCAGCTTGCTGAACTGCAGGTAGCTGAATTTGTTCAGCAAATAGATGGAGAGATGACAGTAGCTATACTGATTCTACAGCAGCGACAAACTTCTTAATACCAGCATTTTATGACTGTTCTTACCCAGGAACACTTAATGAAACTATACAGCAGAATCAATCATAGCTAAGGTGCTGGTATTTCTAGCATGTTAAAAATCTTCCCATATGCCTTTGGAAGTTGAGGTCTGAAACATACCAAGTACTACAGCACCTAAGACAAGCATAACTAACACTCAGCTTGCTGTAGCAGAAAACTCAAGTAAGTTTCTAGACTGAATGTGTTAAAAGCTGCTGTTTCCAGAATAAAGCCTGCGTTCACAGACATACTGACTCCTGCTTATCTGGGGAGGTGCCAGTTGACTGGAGATTGGCAAATATGATGCCGATCTACAAGAAGGGCCAGAAAGGATCCAGAGAACTACAGACCCATCAGTCTGACCTTGGTGCTGCGGAAAGTCAGGGAGCAGATCATTTTGAGTGCTGTTACACAGCATGTGCAGGGCAACCACGTGATCCAGCCCAGTCAGCATGGGTTCATGAACAGCAGGTCCTGCTTGACAAACCCGATCTCGTTCTACAAGGTGACCTGCTTAGTGGATGAGGGAAGAACTATGGATGTTGTTTACCTGGACTTTAGTAAAGCATTTGACACTGTATCCCACAGCATCCTCCTGGAGAAACTGGCTGCTCAAAGCCTGGATGGGTGAAAAGGTGGCTGGGTGGCCAGATCCAGAGAGTGATAGTGAATGGGGTTAAATCCAGTTGATTGCTGATCACAAGTGGAGTTTCCCAGAGCTCAGTTCTGGGGTCAGTTCTCTTTAATATCTTTATCAATGAGGGTATTGAGTGCATCATCAGAAAGCTTGCAGATGACATGAAACTTGGAAGAACTGTTGATCTGCTTTAGAGTAAGAAGGCCCCGCAGAGGGACCAGAGCAGGCTGGATTGATGGGCCAAGGCCAATTGTATGAGATTCAACAAGGCCAAGTACTGGGTCTGTGAACTTGGGTTACAATAACCCCATGCAACACTCCAGACTTGGAGAAGCACAGCTGGGAAGTTGCCCAGTAGAGAAAGACCTGGGCATGTTGATCAATGCCCAAATGTATATGAGCCAGCTGTGTGCCCAGGTGGCAAAGAAGACCCACAGCATGCTGGCTTGGTTCAGGTGTGACCAGCAGGACCAAGGAAGTGATTGTGCCCCTGGACTCAGCACTGGTAAGGTCACTCTATGAGTACTGTGTTCTGATTTGAGCCTCTTGCTACAAGGACGTTAAGGTGTTGGGACATGTCCAGAGAAGGGCAACGAAGCCAGTGATGTGTCCGGAGAACAGGTCTCGTAAGGAGAGGCTGAGGAAACTGGAATTGTTTAGTGTGGAAGAGGAGAGGCTGAGGGGAGGCTATTGCTCTCTACAACAACCTGAAAGGTCACTTCTCATTATCAATACAGGCTGGGAGATGTGATAGAAAGCAGCCATGTAGAAAAGGACTTGGGAGCTTCAGTGGATGAGAAGCTGGACATGAGCCAACAGTGTGCACTTGCAGCCCAGAAGGCAAATCACATCCTAGGGTGCATCAAAAGAAGCATGGCCAGCAGAACAAGAGAAGTGATTCTGCCACTCTACTCTGCTAAGACCTCACCTGGTGTACTGCGGCCAGCTCTGGTGCCCTCAACACAAGGACACAGACCTGATGGAGCAAGTCTAGCGGAGGGCCATGAAAATGACTAGGGGGCTGGAATACCTCTCCTACAAGGACAGGCAGAGGATGCTGGGGTTGTTCACCCTAGAAATAAGGCTCCAGGGAGACTTAATAGCAGCCTTCCGGTACGTGAAGGGAGCCTAAAAGAAGGCTGGAAAGGGACTGTTTACAAATGCCTGTAGTGACAGGATGAGGGGCAATGGTTTTAAATTAGAGGGGAGTAGATGTCGGCTGGACAGTAAGAAAAAGTTCTTTACTATAAGGGAACACTGGGACAGGTTGCGCAGGGAGGTGGTTGAGGCTGCATCATTTGAGTTATTCAAGGTCAGGCTTGACAGGGCTCAAGCCTGTTCTCATTTCCCTGCTCATGGCAGGGGGCATTGGACTAGATGACCTTTGGAGATCCCTTCCAACCCCAACCATTCTATGATTCTCTGATGATCCTCCCAAGCAACAAGTGATGAGAGGAAATGGCCATGAGTTACATCAGGGTATGTTTAGACTGGAGATTAGAAGAAACTTCTTCACTGAAAGGGTTATCACAAACACCAGAACAGGCTCCCCGGGTAGGTGGTTGAATCACCATCCCTGGAAATGTTTAAAGATGCACAGATGTGGTGTTGAGGACATAGCTTAGCACCTGACTTTGTAGAGTTATGTTGAACTCTATGATCTTAAATATCTTTTCCAAACAAAGCAACTCTATTATTCCAAGATTTAGACTATTCACTTAAACCACTCACCTCATTCCTCTTTCAGCAAGCACTATATTGCATAATTACCAAACCAAGCATATGATATTTGCAGGAACAGTCCAATTCTAAACATTTGGTTTTTAAACACTGGACTGCTTTAAAATGTTTCTGATTTCACGGTCAGATGAAGCAAAAGGTAAAACCATAGAGTGAATGAAGCCAGAAATCAAAATCACAGCTGACAATTAACAAAATACTAATCCTTCTTAAAAAGTGGCAGTCACAAACTGATGAAGATATACTTGCTAGTAAAATTTTTCCTTAATTTCTTTTCCTGTTTTTTTCCCTGTTCAGGATCGTATATGGAACACACTAATGAGCTCTTTATGATCAACTTCTCAAGAGCCAGAATCCACCCCCACTAATTGAGACTTTCCTGAAATGTCTCCTGGATGACTTTCAAAGATAAATTCTCTGAAGAAATTTCAACAAATTCTCTAATACTGTAAGCAGAGTTTAAACTATTATGTTTATAAAGCTACTTACTCATCAATGGAATGAGTTACTGAACCAGAGTTGCCTGTTTATGAGCCTTTCTAAAAACTGCTGGAGCCACATTTGAGAGCTAAGTTTTGATAGTCAAAAGTAGTCCAAAAACAGGGGAAAAAAAATCTGCAAATTACTTTCACTCTATTTTTCTACACGAGTGCTGCTAGTTTAGTTATTATAGCTAATTATAGTCATTATTTTATCTAATGGTACCTTCTAGATCATCTTTTTAGTATCAGTATAAATCTGAAAGGAACAGTGGGGAATTAAAACCAGAATACTTAATACGCTGTTACCAAAAATGTTTACACATCCTCTTGAAGATAATCTAGGCATTCTGTACCTGCGGAGAAAGGGGGGAAAGAGAGGCAAGAGAGGAGAGGAAGAGATACCTATGGCTTACATGTTGTTATAGCTACAGGATGCTTAGATTTCCAGTTTCAGTGAATGAATCAATAGGAACCACAGCTTCACTCTCCTCCTTTATTCAAAGGCAAAACTGGTAGATGGGTTGCTAAGCAACACCACACTAAAGACTTCAGCTCTTTGAAATTAGCATTACCGACTCCCCTCCATCCCAGGAGGCTATTCCATACAAAACCGTTTATTAAGAAAGCACACACACACACCAGAAAGAAGGGAAAAAAAAAACCATGCTACGTGCACTGTAAAAGCAGAAGGAAAGCATGAGATTAACACTTTCAATTAGCTGTAGTAAAGAGAAATGAAACAAGCCATTCCTTCTGCAGAGAAAATAAAAATAAAATAAATAGAAATCGCACATATAAATGACAACAGAAATAGAAATGGCATTTATTTCTTTTGGGAAGACTATATTAGAGCAATATTTTTCTCTAAAGGACTACTTATAGCCACCTTTTTAGAAAAAAAAAAAAATCAAAGATGAGTCTCATTTGCACTCTTCTCTTAAAGATTTCATCTATAAAAAGACACTAGTGACTAGATATGCTCAAGATGACTAATGGGAATTCAGAAAACTTTTATCTGCATGGCTTATGAATAAAGCTCTTCACCAAAAATTAGCCACTAAAATCTCAAAATCTCAGTTCAATCTCTATCAACTAATTTCTGTATCTTATTATCAAGACCTAATCTTAGTCATTTATGAAAAGGTAATGTTCATCTTCCGCTCATGATAAAACCAGATTAGTCTTGCTTTTTTTGAATGAATTGATATAACCCCACCTGTTTTTATTCTAAGCTTGTTATTGAGGAAGCAAAACTACACTGATCCTGTATGAATAGGGCAGTCTACAAAGAGATGCCACTTTTCTAGAAATTGCCTTGCTAAGGCCTATGTACTTATTCTTTTAACAGTGGGGCAAACCCCAAAAAACCATCAGTTTAAGAACTCATTGTCTACTGCCCCCCTGAGCCCAGCTCCCTTATAGTTCATCCCAGTCTCAGCATTTCCAGATCCTTCCATTTTCCTCATTTCACTTCCATATTAGCTTTAAATCAGTCTCCTAAATGTTCTTTCTCAAAGCTCTATTACACTGCTTATCTTGCAGGTAACAACCAAGGAGCCTGTATTCTGTCTGGGACAGTTATGTACACAGTGATTGCCAGTCCTCAGATAGGAGAAGGCTACGGCATAAGTTTCAAGGTTCCCTAGGGAAGGACAGGCTGTTTATTTGGGTCTTTTCTCAATTCTGATATTCAATTGTCAAAGAGCCTGAAAATCACCAGTTAAAAGCATCACTGCATGAGTGATGCATGTCAATCTGTTTAGGCAACAAGGCAAGATACAGCACCCAATTATTGGTAAGTGAGATTAGATGTGATTGTACACAGGCTCCATTTTTGTAGCTTTCACATTTAGTTGTTGTAGAAGAGAAATCCAAAACCCAAATGACTTTACACGAAGTCAACGTGAAAAGTTAAAATTACCTAAGGAGGAAACTGGAATTGGTTATTTTAAATCACTAGTATTAAGGATTTTTTTCCACACCCAAATTATTTTTCTAGTCAAATACTGCTTGAAAACTAAATACATTAGTGTAATAATGTTTTTTTTTTTTCCAAAATTCTGCACCTGATGCAGAACCTGATGCATCTCTTTCCTCTCATTCATGACATGCTACTGCTGCTTTGAAAGATCCACAGGCATATTCTGTACATGAGATAAGACTGTAACCCCCTTGCAATCAAAATGTTTTCTTCAGAAAGGTGTTTCATATGGATAAACAAATGCTAACTTACGCACATAGGACTGTGCTGTCTACACATACAACGCTGAAAGACTGAACACTCCAAACTGAAAATGTCAAACATTTCTCTTCATGGAAATCTGACAAGTGGATAATAAGACAGCATGAGTAGAAAATAAATGCTGTGCAACACTTGAATGGTATATAAAAGTATTTACTGAATATTTACAGAAGGTCCTAATTTTAAATATTAGATCTTCATTAAAAATTTAAGTTTCATTGAGAACAATGTATATGTTTGTTTCTACAAGATTAAAAAAGCGTGCTTACAATATATACAAAAATAAAAAGCATGCTTTAGAAATATATCTGTAGCAATAAAGATTATACTGTAATTATGAATAAATATTTTATATGAACCAAAATATGGAACCTTAACAATGCACCTGCATGAGGTAATACAGGATGTTGTTCCAAATGCTGTTTCAAATGGACAACACAAAACACTGAGTTATATGTTTTGAAATATTTTTATAATGCTGGTAACATGTTTTTGTGACGTTGGGTGACACCTTACATGGCACACAGAATGAGAATAAATGCGATTTCTTTCAGGGCTGCAGAACATAATACAGATCTCTAGTATAACTAAGTTAATTGTATTTGCAATACACTTGTGCTGACATGGTCTTTGTCACTGCAGTATTTCATTCATAGCTTCTGAAGTAAAATTAATCAAACAAGTTGATGAGCCATATAAAACAAATGAACAAAAACATGCCCCCTGCCCTGCTCCCCTCCCACTCCCCCCAAAAAAAATTTAGAAAACATCACATTCTTAGGGATGCACGGGCCTTGTCAAGTATTTCCTTTCTGATCTTTGGATAATTTGGATGTGCTTCAAGGACCTGTCAAAAGACAAAACAACCAAAAGATATGCATCTAAAAGGAAAGAATACTGTATGTAATTATCTTCCTTATCACTTATCTTACACAATCTAAAACTAAAATAACATGACAAGTTTGTTTTAAGAATGCATAAATATTTAACTGTAGCTACAGACAATGGAGGGCAAGGACAGCTTTATGAAAGGCACTTTGCTTCTCTTGCACCCTGCCTTGTCACCTTGGTGTGAAAGGCACAGGATTCAAGGAATAGAACCTCTCTGTGTTTTGAACTGCAAGCATTCAGAAGAGTGAGCTCTGGGGACATTTCCAAGGTTTAAAGTATTCTTTCTCTGCAATGATATACTGCTCTCATGTATTTCACTCCCACAGGCTCTTCCTTACTATGCTCTACTTTCCATACTTGATCATCTGGCTCTTAATTCCCTCCATTCCCTTATCCTTACATTCAATTTGTCCTTTCCAGTTACTTTTATTTCCCCCCAAAACAGTAAATACGTTTATTTCATTATTAATGCTAATAACTGTTAATTAATAATGTTCACTCTGCTTCTGTAATAGCAGCCCTTACTCTTATTTGGCATCTGCTCTATTTATATTTGGATCATACAAAATAGTACTGTAAGTTACCTTCTAACACTGTCTTCTGATATCAATATTTGATTAACCTGTTCAGCTATACTTCTGTGTTGATTTACCAAGATGCAATCATAGCGCAAATAGAAAGGTGCTGCCAGTTGAATATGCTTTTACATACAATAAGCCAGCCCCTTCATCTCTTATTTACCTACTGGCCAGCAAGCTCAGGAGAAGGAGATTACATAGAGGATATTTAATTTAATCCACTTTACTAAATAAACCAGCCTGCTGACACTAAACTGCGTATTTTAGAAATTTAAACCCAAATGAAAAAGGGAGCGCTATGCAGAAGAATGTTACTACTGTAGACAGAGTATTAAGTACATATGCAGATTCTACCTTATGACAAACATCGATTGCATCAACATATCTCTTTCCTTTCAGGTAATTGAAAGCCAGCCTGTATCCTGTAAGTAAAAGGAGAAAAAGAAAGGTGACAATTTCAGTTTCTGTACCAAGAAACTAAGATATCACACTCAAATTCATTTTGCTCACCACATGTTTCTAAAGTCAGTACATTTGTTTTCTAGTAGTCTCTCATCTAAGCCTGTTGAGGTCAAAATTTCTACTGAAAGTCATTTCAAGTAGTAAATAAAAGTCCTTTACACACTGATAGCTATGTCTGAATCAAAAGGATACATTATTCTGGAGAGGATGTGTTACTACAGAGAAGACATAATAGTTGTCCTCTTTCAATTACTGTGGTACCCCACAGAGCTTCTCACTGCGACCCGCAATACACTGTCCCTTTGTAAAAGGCAATTCCATTATTACAGGGCAGAAGGGTGGGGGGAATCAGCTAGAAATAACAAAGTAGACATTAAAATGCAGTTCTGTTCCACTGTCAGCAGACCATTGATGAAAAAAACCCCTCACATGGCTAAGTTACATAGCAACATGTCAGGCTGATACTTTCAACATAAAAGCTTAAGTGTATTAGCCTGGGCAGAGATCAGGACTGAGAAGAAAATAAAAAGGTTATAAGCATGCAATTTCCAAAATTTGAAAAAAAAATTAAAAATCTAGGGCACAAAAAACCCACCACATATTAAAGACTACAACTTGTGTGTAATTTTGAGGGGCCATAAGCATAGCCCAAAACTTGGAACAGAATTTGTAAAAATCACGATCCCTGGTACCTGGAGACTGACTCTAGGTGTTGAGTATGAAAGTGCATTTTATCCTATGTATCTGTTTCATAAAGGGTTTCACACATTAGAATAGTTAAAAATGGTGACTGTTTAGTGTAGGCTTCAATTAACTATCTGAATTGCAACTTGAGCAGTATCCCAAGTTTGCAGTTAACCATCTTTTTAAAACTAGATATATATAAAAGACATTTATTTTTTAAACCTTTACTCATATATATAAAACTTTATCCATATAAATAGATAATTTGTCTGATTATCACAATGAAATAAAACAATGATCTGCCACCATCAGACATATATTGGCTATTATAAAAAGTTCTCTAATATAGAGGACACATTGCATTACCATAAACATGTTACTAAAAATTAATGCTGTACTTACAGAAAAAGTGGTTCACAGAGAGCAAACTAAAACTGTTTTGGACCAAACCTTGTACTAAAACAGCAAGCAGAAACTTTTGAAGTATCATAAAGCTGCTACTTCTTGCCACTGGGTCTTTCAAAGTGACTGTTAAGAACACCTTTAAACATCTGAGGTTTTTACATGATAATCTATCTTTATGGAAAATCAAAAGCAGTCTTTCCAATACAGGGTAGGTGTTTCATTCCTGCTGTAGTGCCTGAAATCATGTGTAGGCTACATATACATGCCTATTGTTGGATTTGTTTGGTTTCCATATTTCCAGGCCATCTCATAATTTATTGCTGCATCCTTATATGCTTGTTCCTTTTCCATTATGTACCCCATGTATTCATAAGCCTTGCAGCATGACTGCAAAACATAAATATTAATTAAACATTTTATTTAGGTAAGCTTATATATAATGATACTAACATCTTAATTGCTTAAATGTTTCAAATATGTGTAATTGGAAAACAGGAAAACAATAGTAATACTTGTGTTAGCTTTGAGGAAAAGGCAGTCTTGATTTAAAATATCTGTAATAAAAACCAGTTATATGGAATTCTGCATAGTGACTTCCTATGTTACACTGAGCAAAGAACAGAGTTCATCACAGAGGACATTGCATCTACCCTTTGAAAAATTTTGAGAGCATGCAGAAACCCTGTAAATACCTGAGTTAATAATAACCCCACAGCAGACCTATTTCAAGTCCAGCTGGAAAGCATTGTATCTTCTACAAATGTGTTTATTTCACTATTTCTTGAAAAGGTTTTTTTCATATCCTTATTTTTAGAAACTCTCTTATATTATAATTTTCTACTTACAAGGACAGACATAAATATCCTCAAGAGAGCATCAACTTAAATCATTTTGTACAACTCCAAGTAGCAAGTTACAAGCATCTCAAAAACAGGTTACAAAAACTGCTAAGCACTAGAGGTAATACTAGCCTTGCTTTTGTTACATGTACAAGTAAATCGGTCAAACTCCATAGTAAAAGTTGCTATGAAAGATACAGTAATTAATAAAGTCTTACAGTTATCATATAGGGCAGGAAACTCTTAGGTACCATATGCCCTTACTGCAAAAAGCTTATACTATGCAGTCAGTAGGTCAAGTATTTTTGAGATAAAAATTCAGGTGTTGTGAAAATGTGCACCTTTACACATAGGCAAAGAAATGCTGATTAATATAAATTACATTCTGTCTTTAACTTCACTGTTTCCAAGAAGGACTTCCAAAATCTACTGCATATCACAGCATACAGGATAAGCAATATGGGAATGCCTGGAAAATGAGGATAAAATATACACACACCCTCTTCATTTATGATAAATGAAACAAGAAGTTCAAAATGAAGATGAGTAGTCAACAGGAAACTTCAATTTCACTATCCAGATCTTTTCTTTTTAAATCAGAAGAAATCCATATTACAAGATACTAGGCTTTTATTAAGTTTTCACTCAAAATATTTACCTAAATTGTATATATCTATAAATTGTATATATCTATAATATCTGCATATATCACATATCTCTATCCACATAATTGACTGCTAAAAAAAAATCCTAAAAAGGAATTCATCACAGTAATTTGTTTGCTTGATCTAATAAAATCTTCCAAATTGAAGAATGCCATACTAAATACTGTCTTGTGAATTAACAAGATTTGTTGAAATCTAAAATATTCAACACCTATTTGTTTAGTACAATTCCTGCTTAACTGCTTTGCATACAAGTTGGAGAAAAGTCAGTATCTTTACTCTGCTGCTTTGCTAAGCAACCAGAGTTGCAGACTTCTAATGTGTCATCCTCCTTCCTATCAAGCAGGTTATGTTTTTAGAGCTGCTTGGGAATTTCTGCAACAAGTTGTCATTTGTGGTGCATACCTGCTCAACATCTATTTCAAGATATGTTTTATCTCGGGGGTGACTCATGTTTATCCCTCAGTGGTATCGATTTTGCAACTTCCTTTGGCCATCTGGACAAACATGTAACTGACCTTAAGGTAGATTCTATTTCTTAACTAAATTCAAACTCATTTTCTGCAAATACAAAACTGAGTACATCCTATTTTAAGGGGCATCTCTCTGGAAGTACAGGACATGTGCTTCCTATAGTCAAATCAGAGTATTGGACAGTTTGCCTGCTCAGAAACCCTGAAGTAAAAACATTTGGGCTTGTCTTCACAGCACTTTAAAACCAGCATTAAAAATAATAGATAAATCCTCTATGGAAGACTTATGAAGACTTATGAACATAAACGTTTAAGAATGTACTTTAAGGTATGAAGATAAAAATCACCTAATAAATGGACCAAGTCTCCAAAATTTGGCTACACCTTTCTTCATCAGGTTTGCAAGACTCAGTAAAATGCATCTTTGACATTCAATAAACACCTTAAGCTTCTAGTGTTACCACAGCTGAAACTTGCATAAGGTATTACAGAATGTAACTAAAACTGACTAAGCAGCATTCACAGGTTTGATTACTACCCTCCAGTGTAAAGTTACTGGTTTCCTGGCTTGTTTTGGTCTACTTCTCCTTAATAAATCAAATACCGGGTAACTGGAAAAAGAATTTCAAAATCATGTTTCAGGTGAAAACTAAATATTTAGATGAATTAAAATAGAAGGTTACTAAGGTTACTTTTAATGGGCATTCACTTACCCTGTTATGACGAAGGCACTGCTTCAGTAATTCACCAGCCATATTATATTTTGCAGATTGAATATAGATATCTGCAAGCAGAAGCCAACTCTTTTCAAATTCCTCTGCGTCGATTGGATTCCAGCTCATTTTTGAAATCCGTTTTAACTGACTTCTGGCTCGTGGAGTCTGTTTCAAGATCATATAGGCTGTGGCCATTCCCAAAAGTGCTGGAATATGATCTTTCTGAAGTAAAAAAAAAACATAGTGACTGCTTGGTGCTTTTTTTAGTTTACTTTAAAATATTTCTTTTTCTTCTGCCCCCCCCCCACCCCTCCAAAGACAACATTCACAGGTATCCAAAACCTAAGTGGTAAATCTTACGATCATACAAATAGCCTGTCTTAAAACACGTTTCCCAGCTAGTGCTGAGTTAATTTCTGCAAGATTAACCACAATAAATGCCATGCTAAATAATTAAGAGGCTGAACAGAAGTTTGGGCTCAAAATGATCCTCTTCAGGCTCAGGAAACATTGAATGCAACCACAGGTATTTCATCTCAACTGGAAATGTTTTGATATCACCAAGATCTATCCTTCTGATACAAAAATAAATATTTCAGATAGAAACTGACAGAAATCTTGCCTTTATTAGCATGGGCTCAGTCTATTACTGCATGGCTCTGTGGCTGGTGTTACCACCACAATTTTGGGTTTTTTTCTGATAATGGTATGGCCTCCATAGGACCAGGCTTTCAGACCTCAGGTGAGATTCATCTTCCTCAGTGTGACTTTTAAAATCCTGCCTTTATTAGCACTAGATAATAGATGACAATGGGTCTTGCATCCCAAAACTGCTTCCTAAATGCAGACAGTAGTTCTGTCACCTGCTCACTCAGAAGCTTCTTTCTCCCTCTCTGTGTTCCTGGCTCACTACTGGTATTCCAGCTCCACACCTCTTCATAGTGTTGTACTGTAAATAGGCTTGCCACAGGGGGTTAAGAAAACAATTAAAAAAAACCCAACCTCACCAAAATCCCATCTTCCACATCATGATCAGCTCACACCCTCTCTCCCTCAAGAGTTACACCTAGCATGGATCAATAACCTCTGAAGTCTGAAGAGATTAAAACTCTATATTTTACACAACCCTGGAGAGAAGACTAACCTAGACTGGAACATTCTTCCTGATGAACTATGTCACCATGTGAGCATCTCTCCTACATTACAAGGATGAGAGACCTGGGGCTGTTTAGCCTGAGGAAGACTGAGAGGGCATCCTGTCAATGCTTACAAATACCTAAAGGGCAGATGTCAAGAAGATAGGGACAGACTCTTTTCTGTGGTGCCCAGTGACAGAACAAGAAGTAAAAGGCATGAACTGGAATGCAAGAAGGATCATCTGAACACAAGGAAAACTTCTTCGCTTTGAGGCTAACAAGGCACTGGAACAGGCTAGCAAGAGAGATTGTGGAGTCTCCTTCTGTGGAGATATTCAAAACCCACTTGGACACAATGCTGGGCAACCTGCTCTAGGGAACCTGTTAGTATGGGACTGGAACAGATCTCAAGAGGCCTCTTACAGCCCCTACCATTCTGTGATTCTCAGAACTGCCTTATACACAAGATAAGCATCGGTATATTCAGCTCAGCCAAGGAGACGTTTGGCACACAGTTAAAGGGTTGCAGCAATTCAAATATTTATTGACATTCTGATGGTCTAAACGTGTCTACATGTGCTTAAATAAAATCTGGAAGGTGATGGTATCAAGAACATCTGTTGTTAATCCTAAAGCTAATGACTACAAGTAGCTGTAAAATAATGAAACTTTCCATCATAAGGATGAATTTTAAGCAGATGCATAATCTTGCCCTGGAATTTAAATTCTGTCAAATTGTCATGAAGTAAATGAAGGCAGCTTATACTTCATTATTTTTGCTTACAAAACGAAGGCACTGTACAGACTTAGATCATCAGATGCACTGCTGGCAAGCCTGAGAATTAAAAAAAAAGGCCAGCAACTCAAACCAAATAGCCTGTTCACATTTCAGTAACTGTCATTATTACAACTTAGTTTTTGCAACGCAGTTGAAGTCTTCTAAAGATGCTATTTCAGCTTTTAAATTATTTTAAACTTTATACAAAATATTAATAGGAAAAAACAATCCTTAGAACAAATAGCTTTAAGACATGCCACTACTCCTGAATGTAAACTGTGAGACTAGTTAAAAACAAAAATGCAGGAAGTGTGAAAAAGACTGAGGAAATGAGAAAGGTTACTCACCTCAGCCACTACTATTTCAGTGAATGTGCTCAGTGCTCGTTCAACACTTGATTTTTGTTTGGTTGCCATGAGACAATAATTTTCCATGATTCGCAATTGAATGTGACCCTGAATGGTCTGAGGCTTGAGCTCCTTCAGAAGATTTTCTGCTGTTCTTACAGCCAATTGCACAGACTCCTGCTTCTCTGTTGAATTACTGTTAAGAAAAAGAATTTGTATAAGCTTTTCTTTAATACACATCAAACTAATTACAACTTAGTAGCAATTCCGTGCTAAAGGCATGCCATTTTGTACAAGATAGCTCTGTTATACAGGTGTTCTGCATTGATTATCGTCGCAAACAACTGCAGTTCCAACCTAAAAAGCTATTTTTAACATGCCAAGTGACCAGCATTCCAGAAAAAACCTCCTCTACTTTTTGCTTAAGACTGACTTATTACAGTCTAGAATGGTCTCTCACAATATAGTAAGTATAATATTCAAAGCTTAAAGTTGTAGCAAATTAAGGCACATTCCTATGGGACAATATTTATTTCATTCACTCACCCTATGTCAGCATCCAGATTTTCAAAGACTTCACCACCCATAGTTTCATTATCTGGGTTCAAACAAATTTCAATCATGTTGTACACTGCATTCTGTCCCCAGTCATTGTCCTTTCGAGCTTTATTAAAATGCCGCAGTGCATCGTTTGGTTCACCTGTATACCTAGGCAGATAAAATATTTAAATCTGAGACATTAAAATTTGCTGCCTCAAATCTCACCCAAATCAAAAAAAACCCACTCAAGTATTTAAGAACAGATGACACACCTGCATGCACTGAAAATGCAAGGTTTGAACAGCATGTATACTATTGGAAGGAATTTGTTTTTGCAGGCTAAAAGCAGTCTGGTAAGAAATATTAGATTACTTTATCAGCAAGATTATCCCTTTTAACTATCAGAAACATGAAAGATGTATGTGAGACAAAATAACTTAATTTTAAAGAGAAGCTCATTGGAAAGTATTTCAGAAGAGAAAAGAGACCTTAAAATCCTAGCACCTTACGTAATTAGGGAAGCAGTGCTACACTAGTTAGCACTTGCTTATCACACTATATGCAACATGTTTGGATGACAACAGACAACAAGAAAGTTAATTAAAATATGTACTACGTAATCAAATAATGTTTATCTTAATTATAATTGCAAATACCAGAGATACAGTCCTTTGCAGTAGTGAAATCCTGGTTCAAGCTTTGTTCTGGGAGAATGTTTTTCAGCCATTAAAAGAAATCTTGGTACTTCTTCTAGTTTCCCAGCTCTTCTTAACAGATCAATTAATCGCGAGAGGGTTGCATAGTTATCTGAATAATACAAATAATTAGGACATTGTAATTATAATTATTTGCTGTATGAACAGCTTAAGAAACAAACAGCGCACCTTGATTTTTTCACATACAAAAATGATACACTATGCAACACATAAGACATATTACATAATAACCACAGATAGAAGAATGAAAGTATCAGGTGCTAATAGAAATACTTCTTTGAAAACCTGTATAAAGCTTATATGTTTCTATATACTTCAATTAAAAACTATAATTGTACTTCATAAGCACTCAAAAAGTTTGCTGTCCTCTTAGGATTTTTTTCACAGTGTCCATTAGAAAGCTCATTGTAGTACTGTTATAGTAGTACTTTAGTAGATTTAGTAGATTTTAGCAGCTTTTTCTCTGGTCAAAACTTGCAAATTGATAAAAACAAATTTATTCCTGTCTGAAACCAAATTCCTTTAATAATTTTGAGGAGAAAAATAAGGAAAAAAAAAGGAAAAAAAGCAATGGTCATTAGTTTTAGTATCCACTATGTTAAAAATAGCACATTTATTTTTAATCATACAGGGTATTTTTTAGGTATTTATTCCCCTGTCTCTTCAAAACTATGTATCAGAAGGAATTAAAATTATCACAGCTAAATATTCACCTGGCTTGCGTTCCAGAAGCTGCTGGAAATGAAAGACAGCTTGTTCATAATCTTGTTTCCTAAACATGAGATCAGCCATCATCTACAATATTGACAAATTAAGAGAAAACAAAACAAATATTATCAATTGTGTTTTATAATTAACTCTAGTTCTGGAAAGTGGGGAACTAAAACTACAGCATTAAAGTGCTGCAGGAATTGCATAAGAAGCAAAGAAAACTGGATTTTGTTATTACTCCCTGGAAAATAAACACTCTATATACAGACACACAAGATAAAAATGAGTAGGTACAACATCATACCCAATTTTTCACTTAATGTAGAAATTAAAAGAGAATGAAAAACATTGAGGTACCTTTCAAATATGTCCAGATTTACTTGCGTAGTTTTACTCCAAATTTTATTTCCCATAAAGGTAGATTAAGCACATAGAAAAGCAAAGCTAGTTTAAAGTTTAAAGGAAAGATGATGGCCCACTTCAGCAGTGGAAGTAAACTAAAATGATTTAATTTCAGTTTATCTCCACTAAGAAGTAGCTAATAAAGTGTAGATTTAATAACATATATTAAAAGTGCTATTACCCTTGTTATTGCACCATGCTACAATAAATTCTAGATTTTAGACTGCTGTGGGAAAATAAATTATTCCAGTCTTAAAATCATTTTGATCCTCATGTGTTTAATGTGTTAAAAGTTGCTCTACAGAGCCAATAAGTATGCAAATCACGTATGGAGAATCTGCAGCTATGATTAAAAATGGTTAAGTAGGAATATGATTAACTATGATTGTATAAGGATGTAAAATCACCTTAAGTAGACAGTTCTTCTGTAAGTATTTTTTAGATACTTGCTTTAATATTAGTGGGCTTTGAAAATTACTTCTTCCCCAAGCATTAGTCAATTGTTAATAGAACATTTATCAAGATATACTTCAGTCAATCTTATAACTACTACTGTTTCCTTACAGTTCTTTGCACTGAGATAGAACAAATGCTATGATTGCTAGAAACTTCATACTGAATCATTATCCAGCATAAAGAGAAAAACAGTTTGTTGCAATAGATTTCTCACTTTTTTTTCTTTAAATCAGAAGCTGTAGGCTTTCTTTCATGGATCCGTTACATTGCAAACAACGTAAAAAAAAAATTCTGAAAAAGGATAAATGTAATAGTACATACCATTGTTGCTGCTTCATTATCTTGGTCATTCTTTAGTAGTAAGGCACACTGATGTTGACAGGCATCAGTATCATCTTGTGCAAGATATAAACGTGCAAGTTCCAACATTGCCTGTACATGAAAATACGTAACTGTGTAAATTTAACGATCAATAATAAAACTGGTTCGTTTATATAAGTATTAATCTGAGATTTTCAAAGCCTCTGGGAAAACGTACTCCTTCTTTGTTGCTTCCTGTGAGCTCTTGGTCAAGTAATCTAATTAATTTCTATTCCCTTTACTTTAAAATAGATAAAATATTTTCTTTTTCAAGGGGATATTCTGAAGGTACCTTGAAAACAGAACTGCTGTGACAGTACTGTTCTGAAGACTGCAGTATTTTGGGAAGAATAATTTTCTTGGGAAAAAATAATGGAAATGCAAGTAGTGCATCTCATTGAAAGAAGCAAAAGCCTCATTAACATTAGTTTTGGAGTATAAGCAAATTCCAGCAGAAACAATTTTCTTATTTGCATTTCCAAACCTACCATATCAAGACTGTGTGTGAATCCATTTCTGAGAAGTAATCACAGAATAAATATTAACAAACCGAAATGTACAAAGAAAACATCCTTATGTCTGAGTTTCTATTATAGACTATTCTGAATAAAATGCCACAGGAGAGTTTATAAACATAAGAGTTACCATGGATTTAATCAAGTTCCCAATGAAGAAAACAGGAGTTTGCTTCAAAAAGTGAAATCAAACAGTAAGCAATGTCACTCCTTCTGAATTTTATGTGGTGTTTTGATTTTGTTTTCTAAAGGAGGCATTTATAATTGCGTTCCCTCTATCATTACACTTGTAAAAGGCACTTCTGACTCAAAATCGTGTTCTAAACATCTTGTTACAGATAGGAAGGCTACTTGCATAATATTTAACAACTGCTCTCCTCCTACTTTCTTTTATTTACATAGTCAAATAGGTACCATATCATTCTGAAACAGAAAGGCAGGTGGATAAGCACTAAAATGGTATGGACAGAGCATGCTTGTACAAATTTAAATTCTGAGAGCTTTGTTCAAGCCATTGCTCTTATGTGCTTAGTACAGTGGAAGAAGAAAATCAGTCTGCTAGTCAAGGAATACCTCCCACCCTTGGGAAAGTCAGAGAAGAATGACAGTTAAGTTGGACTTCTACACTGATTTCTAGGGACTGGAAGATGTCACTAAATTTTAAACCCAAAATGCAATCTTACTGTGAAATGACACACTTGATGCCATCTGTGATCCACTTCAAGCCTGCATCTGGAAACTGCATTGACTCAACTGGTCAGACAAATGATGTGAGGTATTATGTACCTAGATCTAACTGTGCAAAGCAAAACAACCCAAACCCCTTATAAGGGATTGCATGGACTGCAATCTCTTCATGTCTGACTGAATTATTTGTTTAGTGCAACATTTTAAATTTGGTTTGGGTTACTTTGGCTATGATGTGGGAGATCTTGTTCTTACGAAATAACGGAATTTCCAGTATTTCCATATATAATTTTAAATTTAAAATTCTGAAGACATCAAGAAACAGCTCAAATTTCTATTTTGTAATCTAAAAGACTTCATTTCCAACCTTTACTAGCAATGTTTTTAAGAGAAGAAACCAAGTTCAAGCCTATTTCTATAGAAACAGAGTGGAATGACTCAATGATGCAGGCCAATGGCATCCTAGCCTGCATCAAGAATAGTGTGGCCAGCAGGAGCAGGGAGGTCATTGTGCCCCTGTACTGAGCACTGGTTAGGCCACACCTCAAGTACTTTGTCCAGTTCTGGGCCCCTCAATTTAAGAAGGACATTGAGATACTTGAACATGTCCAGAGAAGGACAACGAGGCTGGTGAGAGGCCTTGAGCACAAGCCCTATGAGGAGAGGCTGAGGGAGCTGGGACTGTTTAGCCTGGAGAAGAGGAGGCTCAGGGGTGACCTCATTGCTGTCTACAACTACCTGAAGGGAGGTTGTAGCCAGGAGGGGTTTGGTCTCTTCTTCCAGGCAACGAGCACCAGAACAAGAGGACACAGTCTCAAGCTGTGCCAGAGAAAGTTTAGGCTCCAGGTGAGGAGAAAGTTCTTCACAGACAGAGTTGTTAGCCCTTGGAATGTGCTGCCCAGGGAGGTGGTGGAGTCACCCTCCCTGGAGGTGTTCAAGAGGGGACTGGATGTGGCACTTGGTGCCATGATTTAGTAGTCATGAGGTCTTTGGTGACAGGTTGGACTTGATGATCCTTGAGGTCTTTTCCTTATTGATTCTGTGATTTATATTAGTTGTGGGTAACCAGAAGTATTTCCTTTCACTACTCTAAGCAGAGAACAAGTTCTTAAACAGAAATTATGTCTTAGATTATCTAAGATGTCATTGTATTCTGTGTTGTTATTGAAGTAGGATTAAAATAAAAATCTCTGGTAAGTGCATCTAACAGATATTCAGTACAAATATCAGTGCACAGTAGATTTAGTAACAACAGAAATCTCTTAATAATATGATTTTAGCAGGAATTGAAAAGAAATGGAATGCTGCTATTTCATCAGTAGTGATGTGAAAGAAAAATGAAACTAAGGGTTTGATACTGAATTACTGGAGTGGCATACCACAAAAGCATATGGCATACCATAGCTGTACCTGTACTATGACAGGCAGTCTCCTTGCTCTTAAAGGTAGAATGGGGTAAGTCACCTTCCTTTAAAGATTAAGGATGTTTTTATTCATCTCTCAATTTATTTTTCTTCTCCTTCATCATTCTTACAAGATGCCTTGAAGAAAGTCTGTATCAAAGATGCTGAAGTTGCAGCTTTAGGGAGTATCTGGACTCTTGAAACCACAACACAGGACTTCAAGTATTAAAACCAGGTGACATACTGGTAACTTAGCAACTGGTAAATCTGACAGCTGTGCAGTAAGAAGTAGCAAAATAAGAATACACCTAAATATACAATACACATGCTAGAAAATTGTGGAAATTTGACAAAAATTGTATCTATTTATTTTTAATCTAAAACCCCCACTAAGGCTGACACTTGATTTGGTGCTAATTATAAATGTCTTAGCCTTTCACTTTTACTTTGCATGTCTATAAAACCCAGAAAAAGAGAACAAGCAAGAGGAGAATAAAAATAAGCTCAAATTTACAAGTATTCATCAATAGGCACTTGCAGTGAAATCATTAGGAATTCATTCCAGAGGACAAGCAACATGCCAAATTGAAACAATCTCCACTATTACCATGCTATAGCCTAATGTCATCAACCGTTACATGAAGACAGGCTCACTGTATGATCTAATACACCACTCAGAGTGTGCACAGATCACCACTTGAATCAGGAAAGACAGAAATCAGCACTACATTCAACAATTTTATCATGATAATCAATGAAGAGTAGAAAGTTCAAGGCTCTATGCATATCATAAAGCAGAAATAATTGCAAATACGCTTCTACACGGGGGATAACTGGAAAAAATAAGTATTGCTAGATATCAAAACTGAATGGAAAACCAATGCAAAATAGTCAGAAGGAGAACTGACCTTGTTATTTGTTTCACAGTGAACAAGAGCTTCTTTGTAAAATTTAATTGCTTTTTCATAGTTTCGCTGGGCTGTTGAATGTTTTGCAATCTCAGCACAAATCTCAGCTGCGAACTGTTTCTGTGCAGGAACTGCATCCAGCTGTTCTATCTGAACACGTTTAAGCACTCTGGCTTGTAATTCTCGAGCCTGGTGTGAGTAAACGAGATAACAGTCTAAACTTTCCACAGGAATGAATTCTGTATTATCTACTTTTATATAATGTAATTAATTTTTTTAAAGGTTCCATAAGCATGACATGTATTTTATAGATTAAAGCCCCCAAATAATACAAAAGCAGGTAAAAATGTCTCTGATAACAAATACCATCAATGAAAATGAGCAAAACAAACCCTGACTACCTCTCCCTCAACAACCTGTCTCAAACTGCCTTGCCTCCTCAGAATTCACATTAAAAATATACTGACAAGCAACCTAGTCTTCAATACTTTCAAGAAAATAGAATTCGAGCACATTTTCTCTAAAATACTGCATAACTGCATGCTAATCCAATAATGTATAACACACTCTTTAAGAACTCAATTTTGAGATAATCATGAATCCCGTATGGATCAGGATATTAAAGTAAAAACACATGGAGGAATCCAGTTTGTCCACTGTATACTTGAAGAAAATGGTGGTATGAACAAGCTTATTTAGTACTCCATCTATTTATCTAAGGAATATTTAGGTCAAACGCATTCATTTGAATAAATAGGACACATTTTTATTGGTCGAAATTTCCCTCACATTTCCATGCCTTGCATTATTTATAATTAATCTCTTCCCTAATTCAAATGGGTATGTTACAGTTTATAACTATTAGTGGAGTTGTAACCATAAAACATGCTGGTGCAGGACATAATCGAATAAAGCCTCATTATTGAAGAGAAAAAGCAGTGTTTTGTGTACACAAGTTCCACAGTTTTGCTTAGAATAATTTTATCATCACCTCCGTGATTTCCTGTTAAGACTTTCCTTAGTGTCCATACTCCTGTAAAGAACATCCTTAGCCTACATGAAAAAAATCAATAGAAATGTTACAAGCCTTTTTTTTTTTTTTTTCCTTAAAATTAAGCTTTTAATAAGGTGTATAAACAAGACCTCAAGGGTCAGAACCTAGAAAGTGTATGTTCTTAACTCCTTTATTAAGCACAGAAAGCTCAGAGAGCTCTCTGGCAAAAGGAGATGCCCCAAAAGGCAGGTAAGGAAACAGCTATGCTAAATTCTGATTGTGCCTGATCAGTTTTCTTTGATTTCAACTGGCATTCTAAAATTATCACACCATAGATTCCTTCTTTCTGCTCAAGTAGTTTTGTAACTATCCTAAAAGTGAAATCAAATCTCAGAAAAGTTGTTTTGCTCATTTCAAAGTTCACAAGTGGAAGAGAAGGAAGCACAAATACTATTCTGCTTATTCTCACCATCCCCCCATTTCACCTAGCAGAGAAGGATCAAAACAAAGTCAAACTAGATAACCTTTGGAGGTCCCTTCCAACCCAAACCATTCTATGATTCTGAAAACCAAGGGAAGAAACCTGTTTAAGAAGAGGTGATAACAAGACTAACCATTAGTCCTACTGAAATAATCAAAAATTCAGGTAATACTGCTCACAAAAAGATCAGACTTTCTAACCAATTCTGTTCTTTACATTTTGCACCAGCCGCTGGTGCCTTATACCAACCATATATGCATTTTGCTCATTCTAACCATAACGTTTTTGTGAATCTGGAATGAAAGTGAAACCAGGAATAAAGGTGAGGACACTTCAAGTTTTCCTACGTTTTTTTTGCTTTCTTCTTTACCTGTTGTAATGAGACAATAGCTTCATCAATCCTCTCCATTTTGCTGTAGATTTTTGCCAGAAGCACCTGATAACGTCCATCTTCCATTAGAGAGGACAATTCATTAACTGTAAAAATTACATTTAAAAAGCATGATTCTTGTAAGCACCAATCCTGGCAAAGTCAAAGAAAAGGAGAAGCTCTCCATATACTTCAGGCAAGAGCTTAAGTGAAAAGTTCACAGATTGATCTTAAGTATTTAGGAATGCAATTTGATATGGGGTGCTGTTAGTGGTCAGAGTAAACATTACAATCTACAAACAGAGTGAGGTTTAAGACAAAAAACATTGAAAGATAGAAAGGAACGGAAAAAAAATTGACTGCCTAGTTTATTTGTATTATCAGAAAGAGAGGAAAAAAGCTTTTGACATGACAGGAAATAAAGCCACTCCTGACATGTCCAAACGGATTCTATGAGTGCATGACTGTACACCCAGAAAGCACAAGGTAGATTGATGAAATTTCTAGTCAGACCTCAAAGCACTTCTCCTTTGCTAGAGTCTGGAACAGACATGAATACAAAACTCTCCTGCACATTATGAAAAGCTAGTAAAATAATGACACAAGAAAAACTTACAGAAACAACTGATAGTAATAGCTGCTTCTGTATTCAGATAGCCACAAGATAACAAATATAATTAAACTACTGCAAAAATATTTCCTTAATTAAGGGTATAGTTCAATAGCTCACACTAAACACCTTAACAGTTAACTGACTTTTAACAAAAATAATTAAAAGAATTTCCGAAATTTCAGCTCCGCAACTGCATATTCCTAATAGTTAAAAGAGGCTCTTAAGAGACAGCTTCAACCAGTCTAATCTCTGCTCTGAAGGATACTGGGTAGCAATTACCATCTAAACAACCATTCCCTGACAGCAGGAATGACTCATCTATACTTTATCAATTCAGAAAAACAACATTTATTAGCACAGAAAAGAAAGAACCTTGCATCTGTGGAGTTCTGCTACAGTATTTACTGACTTTATCATAGATCTTCCAGGTTTTAAAGTCCTGGCATTTAAGTTTATTTAAGAGTGCATTTCCCATGTATCATTTAATAGCTTCCTGCATTTCACAGTTGAAAAAAAAATTTAAATGTATGGGACTTGTTTATTCTTTAGAATCACAAAGAAAACACAATCAATAGCAGAAATTGTATGTTTTGCTGTAAGTTAGTAACATTCTTACCAGGTTCATGATCCAAAGCTTGCTGAAGTACTTTTCCTGCTTTTTCATACTGCTTCAGTTTCATTAAAAGCTCAGCTAAATCATAGCGAAGGAAATTCTGTTGACCACTTTTCAATGCAGCCTCATAGTAACTGATTGCCTAAAAGGACAAAACAAAAATTAGAGAGTATCACTGAAAGACACATCTTAAAAGACAAGAACCTTTCTACTAAGGTATGTAACAACATGTGGCTTAGGGCATTCTCTATTTTTCCACTTCCTCCACTTCTCTTGGAATCAATTAATTTCTAATTAAAAAAAGATATTATTGAATTGCATGTTCAGGCATCCAAAAATATAATGCCAAATTAAAGATAAATAGAGTAAGTAGTGCCCCCATTTTGTTAAATGTGCATTTATGCAGCTTAACCACATAATCACATTCTATCTTTGACAGGATCACTGCCAGTTAAATTGCATTTCCATTAGCTACTAAAATTGTATAATTTCAGTCATTTTGAAGTTATAAAGTTACATTTTACGCTACACAAAGGACAAATATTTTCTCCAAGCCCACCTGCAAAACATAAACATAAAAGAAGTAATGAAAAGTTTAAAAACACCCACTAAGCATAATCATAACAACTGACAATAATATCAACTAAAAGTAAAATATTTACTCAAGAAAAAAAGAAGCAATACTCTGGATCAATAAACTACCAAGAAGACATCGACAACTTCTCTGGACAATCTGTTCCAGTCCTTCACCACCCTCACAGTAAAGAATTTCTTCCTAATCGCTCATACAAATCTACCTTCTTATAGTCTAAAACCATTACCCCTTTCCTTATCACTACACTCCCTGAGAAAGAGTCCCTGCCTAGCCTTCCTGTAGGTCCCCTTTAAGTACTGGAAGGCTGCTCTCCCAAGAGTGTTCTCTTCTCTAGGCTAAGCAACTCCAACCCTCTCATCCTGTCCTCATAGGGGAAATGCTCCAGCACATCTTCAGAATTCTCCTCCTAACTTCTTCCAGGTCCAAGAGACAGACAGCACTGTTTGAAATAACTTTAAGTACAGAGCAAGATTTCACTAGGCATTTATTGAGGAGGTGCTGCTGAAACAAGTACTTTCTGTACCCATTTACTGTTTGTTATTTTGATACAAGTGACTAGAATAAAAGAGCAGATACTGAAAGTCAGGAAGTTGGCACTGATTTCTCTGCAATTTAAACTTGTCTATCAATCCACATCAAAGCCACTTGTATAGAATGTCCACATCAGCTTGGGAAGATGTTGGCTTCCTCCAAGAAAAAAAATGAGAAACACTCAGCTTCTTTCACAGCACATATGCAGAATACCGTAAGCACAAAACATTTTTTTGGCAACGTGAAGACTATTTAAGAACACTGTGTTAAAAGGCTGAGAGATATAAACAAAACATAAAAGACCCAAGTTCAAGATTCCTGTACATAAGCACTAAGGCTCCAGTCATACCACTTCCCCAGTGCTACAGTCCTGTTTGCTTCCTTCCATGGCTGTCCCAAAACACTTCACTTCTCTTCTCTGTCCTGTGCAATGGCCACAGAGTTGACTGACCAGATACTTTGAGGGGGATCTACAAACTTACTTTCACAACAAAAAGTCTGTGTAGTCCTTAAATGTTAAATGCATTTTCTACCCAACCTGAAAACGAAATCAGGCAAAGCCCACATGTTGACAATAATGAACACAACCCTTATTTAACCTAATAGGGTATTTATAGAATACCTTTGAATAGTTGTGCGTTTTGATTAGGGCTTTTCCAATTTTACTTGCTAAAGCTGGATCTTTTGGATTTTTCTTCAAAGCCTGCTCGTAGGCTTCTATAGCTTCATCAGGCTTTAACAGTAAAAGATAAAAGAAGTCAGGGATTAAGGTAGAAAGTATACGAAGAAAACAAAATTGGGTAATGGGTCTGGTAACCTGGATGACTGACTGCCAGGTACTATTGGTTTGTAAGTTACAATGGTCACTATGAAATTGCAGGAAGTATAAAGCCAATATAAATTTATATTCCCATGCTAAAACATAACATGGAAAGAATTCGGCAAACAAATGAGTTTGAATTTATCTGATTCCTTTTCCACTGAAATTTCTTTATTACTTTCAGTAGTTACCAAACTTACACAAACTTATTACTGTGCTGGATGATCATAGCTTTCCTCTAGCACATATAAACACATTGCCTTTTGCTTTATAATTCTTCATTAAAGAGAAAGCTACAAAAATGTTGATAAGTAAACAACTCTTAATCATCTACAGATCCCCAAACCAGTAATCTGAACTATTGTGTGTCCTAACCCAATGAACTCTAAATATGAATTTAAATGTGTATCTTGAAAATTCCTATGTTTACTACACTGTCTTTACAAACACCGAGCAACGTTTCCAGTTTATCAAGAAAGCAAAGGATGTAAAAAAGGTACAGGAATTCAATAACTTAAAAATTTTCAATAAAACTGGCAATAAGAGAATTGAGTTACTTAGAATTATTCTAAGCTTCAAAACTCTTCTGAACATCTCCAGCACTTTTTGAACTTAATTTAGCCCTAACTTTAGATTTTTGTTAGTCTGCTGGATCAGTGTTTAGATAAAATTCTCTTCTTGACTTTCACTGGGTCAGTTATTAGAATAAATGCATTTTCAACATTTTTAATCTGAACATAGAACAGTTACATTCTCAACTAGTAATTATGTCTTTTTTATAGGTCTTAAAGTACTTTGTTTGCCAACTACCAATCAATAAGAGTCAGCATGCTACACTGTCTCAACAAGCCAAAGTCAACAAATTACTCAATTATTCTATTCATCTCTAGCAAACACTTACCTCTTGAATATTCATGTATGCATCACCAAGAAGAAGAAAAGTATGAGCACTTGGCAGTTTTTCTACTAGGTCTCTGGAAAAAGAAGACAGAAACTTCCTCAGTATTTAACATGTCAATACTGGTACGTAAACAACAACAAACAGGGTACAACAATTTTAACCTCTCTAGGTTTTAGTTTTTCTTTTTTTCTGAAAATAAAACCCACCTTTCAAAAATAGGACTTCCAATTACTGTTTTAAATGTTACAATACTTACACAAATTGGTTCGTTATGTCACCAAATATTTGACTTATTGTAGTAGGAAGTGAAAAAAAGAGCTCACAGTGCTCTCATTAAACATCTAGGAAAATACATACATACAACAAACTTTTACCTATAGCAGCCAGCATATAACTTCTTATCTTTCCTGTACTGAAGATAAATATCTGCCATTTTTTGTTTAGCTTGCACAAAATAAGGCTGTTCAGGTGTGATATTTCGGAGCATAGTCAAGGCTTGTTCAACATCTCCTTGAGCAATTGTCAGATCTGCATTTGCAATCGTAACTCTTAGTTCCTCAGGAGTTCCAGAAAATTCATTAATGGCGTCTTGCAGTATTATAGCAGCTTCATGCTACAAATAAAGTCATTAGAATTAATGTATTTCCTGTTGCTGAACACTCAAAAATAAAGACTTCATAAGCAAATGAATGTTTGTCAGTATTACTCAGATCAACCAAGAAAAAACATAGTATCCCTTTGTCTTTTCAAGTGTTTTTTGGGATTTTTTTTCTGGATTTTGTGTGATATGAACGACCAGAAAAAGTTTCAGCGGAGAAAATAACATTTGCAATGCATATGTACAAGGAGACGCTCAAAATTCAACTGGATGATGCCTTAAGCATTTTGCTCTAACAGGCCCTGCTTTAAGCAGGATGACCTCCAGAGGTCGCTTCCAACTAACAGAATCGTATGATGGCTTCTCTTACATTCTTACACATATGGCAGTGTCCTACCGTGTAGTGGTAGTAAGGATGTTGCTACACAGAAACAAGGACATGATCAAAAAATATTTCTAATGGTATTCTGACAGCAAAACAGATATCTACATGCTGGCAAATGAACACCAATAGCATCTCCTCCGCAAAATGAAAAGAGGTTTTAGAGACTCGTAATTGAGCACCTGTAAGCAGGTTTGTCTTTCCAGTTTGTGTTTTTTTTTTTTCCATCTGGTTTGCTTCTCCAGTCCCTTCTCTCCTGTACAATTTAAGGTACAAACTATTACTATAGATGAGCATGTGGCAAATTTTTCTCAGTAAAAGAAATGATGGGTTTCTATTCTGAACTAATGAGAATAGACATTTCTCTTAATGTGAAGAGGAAATTGCTTTTAGGTATGTAAACAAGTCTGCTGTGTTACCTGTTCACCATTCAAACGATGAGCTTCTACTAACTCTAGGAAGATAGACATGCGATCATTTGCATCAATCCCAATTATTTTTCCTTTACTTTTGGAGGAAGCTGTAGGTTTTCTCATTCCAGGCAAATTCCTTGCCATCTGCAAGGTCTTAATAGCTTCTGATAATTCTCCCATCTTCTTCTGGGTTTGGGCCTTAATTAAATGATAAAGAGGATGCTCTCTCACCTAAAAAACAAAATATAATGAGATAAGGAGTTTCCAAATTTTACTTTATGCATGAAAGAAGAGTTTTTTAATTTACTTTTTTAAAAGCTCTGACCTTGGTTTCTTCTTTCCTTCAAATACATACAATTTCAATTTCAGTAATTTACTTATGAAAATACCAGAATTTTCAAAGAATATGCAAACTAGTTATTGAGTAAGTTTTTAATCGAAAGAGAAAAACTATTACATGAGATGTGACTTCGGGACAGAAACACATTCACTGCAGCATTATTGAAACCTATATTGAATGTTTAGGGATTTTGAGTATCACCCACACTGCTTAACACACACTTCATCAGGCTCTTAATGGAATATGTATACAATTATTTTTTTTGGCACAGGTTTTGTCTGTCATTTCTCTACTTTCTCCAAACATACTTCACATAAAAATGAAAGGTCAATATGGGAAATGTAACTGTGTATAAAGTTGTAAGCATGTAAGGGTCTCCTAAGCAGGTAGTTAATCTTCAACTTTCTTGCATCACTTGGTTGAAGGAACCAAGATGGGAGCACACTTGCAAGGACATGGTAGTTTGTCACTTTTTAATCAATCGCTGCCAAGAGACAGCACAACTCAAGACCTACTGAGTGCTGTGTAAAGGGCTACCAACTCAGTGTTAATCCTACATAAACTTCACAGTGTCAACAATCAAAAATCCCATACTGTAATGTGTTAGCCACAAGAAATAAAACTGGTGAGGACCACTGCAAAAACAGGGAATTGCTCCTGAAAGGACAAAAAAGACGGACAAAGATGTAACATTAGTGGAAGAGAGCACAGCATATGCCTATGATCTTAACACTTAAGAGTGCTTAAAGCAACATGAATCATCAAGAGGCAACTCCAGATCCTTTCAGATCATCTTGTGCAGGTGTACATATAATCATTGCACATCTGTGCAAAATGTCCAGAAACAACACTGCATCACTCTTAAAGCCCTTCTATGGTGGCTTTTAAAGACTGTTGCAAAGTTCATCTGGAATTCCAAATTCTTTCCATGTAACAGGTTCTTAATATTTACTTAAGGATTTGAGGAAAAGCTACCATTTCTTTCTTCTGTATTTCAAAACAATTTCAATATATTGGAATAAGGTATTAGCTTTGCCATTATGGTAATTTTTTTGATGAAAATTCAGATACCATGTTCATGTAAACATTTAGATATTAAAATGATAGCGGAAGAGTCGTAAAATGTTAAGTGCAGAAATTATTATCTAAAAGACATACAAGTTCAGAAAATTGACTGAATAAGTTTCATTCTTTTGTCCAACTCACCTCAAAATTGTAGCTTAGACAAAGTTCCAAGGACTGAGAACATAATTTAGTATTGTTTTGAGCCAAATACACCTGGGCCATCAGTAAGTGTGCATCAGCATAAGATGGATTCCTTTCAAGACAGTAACGTAGACAATTATGGGCTGCTTCAATATCCCCTAGGAAACATAAAAAGGGAAAGTGAAAAAGTTTATATAGAGAGGCTAGAAATGCAGCGTTTATTAATTATTCACCAATTTTATACTTTAGTATTTTTTAAATAGTGAGTTTTTAGTGAATAAAAGCATATACAAAATATTATGTGACTATGAAATCAAACCAAACAAGGCCAAAGCTAAGCTATTTTCTCATTGTTCCATCTGTAATCATTCAGAAAGTGATTTTTTGCAGGAACAAGAGATAAAAACAATACCGTATTTATATGTCTGTACAATTAAAATCACATACAAATCACAAAGGCAGTGCAAATATTCTTTGCTTATCTGCAATGCAGTACTCTGCAGCAGAAGAAGGTATTTATTATGAAAAGTGCGAAAGTAATTTTTCTATACTAAAAAAAACTACAGAGGTGGATAGCAGACTATTCACACAGCTGTTACCTGACAAGTACTTCACTTTTGCAATTAAAAAGACAGCTTGCTGGAGACCAGGCACAGTTTTTACCACAGTTTCAAGAACAGAAGCGCAGTGGTTGAGAAGAGGTGAAGATGACTGCCCAGGACTTGCAGGCTGTGAGTTTAAACAAACAAACAAACAAAATAGCCAACAAACTGAACAAACCCAAACAAAACCCAACACTTTGGTTAACATATTCAGATTTCATATTAAGTCTGATCTTCACTTTAAAGTCAAAAGAGCAATAGCAAAGCATTGTTATTCACCCCAAAAAGCCGAAAGCTGTCACTGTGAAGAAATAAAAAAATATGTTTTTAATTTAACAGGGCAACTTGATATCAGCAGGAACAGAAGACAGCCTTGTGGACTTCAAAGATGATAAAACACTTCAGACCTCATATAAGCTGAAGTCAGTCCCTAAGTATTTGGTGACATTCTCTGAATTACCATGCCAACTCACCTAATACACTGGTTACCTGAACTAAATTTCATGAGAGCTGAAATTGGAATGAATTACCAGAAGGACAAGATGAAAAAATTCTCGTCCTGTGCCTCCTACCCTCATTCCATGCCATAGAATACGATCACACTGCTAGCTGCAAGTAGCAGCTGAGAAACAGCTACTTTCATGTAAACTTCTGGTAAAATGTTTTAGTTGCTCATCATCATAACTGTTTATTTCCCTCTATTATTTCAGCTAGTTGCTAACTGCTACACATAAAAAAGGAAAAGGCAATCTAGAGATTCTTCTGTTTACAGCTAACATTGCTACAGGACCCATTATCAAACTGGAAGGCTCCACTACTTGGCTAAACTCCTCACTTTCTAACACCTCAAACTTCTTTTAGCAATAAAGAGCTAATGATACTTCAAGAAAAGCCTATCTTTTCTTTTACAGATCTTTCTATGGACAACAGTTCAGGGAAAAACAGTTTTCACTCCAAATTAAAAACCACCATTGCCAGTAAGTATATAGGGATAAGAATATATCCCAGGGAAATTTTTAGACAAGACACTACTTCATTAAATGACTCTTCTTATCTATCTCCCTCTGTGACATGAAATTGGCATTTTTACAGACGTTTTAGACTTTCAGACATAACCATTTCATTGTAGATGGCATGACAGATCACAACAAGGGAAAACTACTTGCTTGTCTGTTTTAAGGCTGTATATAAACAAGTATTTATGGGAAGCCTCTGCAATTAGATGAGAAATTGCTAATGACAGGATAACAAAAGTTGCCTCACTGATATTTCAGATGAATAATCTACTTAAAGAAGACACTATTTAAAGAAACTTTAAATTTATTTCTTCCACTGTACAGATGTCAGGTTCCCATTCAATTTATTCAAGTTCTATACAACCTTGCTGCCAAAATTAGCTCAAGGAAATTCAGCTACAGAAAATTAGTTTTCTAAGTAAGAGACAGCTCTGTTCATTGTTACAATTTCCTGATCAAAAGAGATACTTAAGAAAGTATAAGTATACACACACAGTGCATTAAACAAATATCCCAAGTTTCCTTGGGTGTCAGCATTGCAACTTGTTCAGTTCAAAAAAGATGCATTTTCATAGTTATTTTAATTAATGACTGGCATAATATCTTAAAACAATTTTATTTCACATTTTAAGAGGTAAAATCTTCTAAATTTATTGATTCAGGATTAAACAGTCTCAAAATGAAATCCAAGAATATCTTCCACTTTCAGACAGATGTAGTATATAGCTGCTTACCTGTGCTGGGCAAAAATTAAGGTATTCCCTAATGATTTCTAGCAAGAAATCAGGGTTTAGTTTTTCAAAATATTCCACACCAAGAGGAAAACCCCGCAAAGAAGAAAAGTGAGTATCCAGAACACCATTCAACAAGGCAATAACTTCTTCTTGCTTCTTGTATTTTTTCATAGCCAGGAGTGCATGCAAGAAAGACAATTCCTACAGGAAAAAAAAAAAAGAAAAAAACAAAAACAAAAGAAAAGAAAGGAAACACTCTCCCTATTCTGGACACATTAATCTGTTACTCATACAAAACTACAATTATTAATGTTAGCCCTTTCTTCTTTACATTTAAAGATACTGCAAGACATTTATTATGTTCACTGTAAATAATACTGATTATTATAATAGCAATGCATTGCTTTCATTTCTGCTCGAAGCTCTAAGTTTTTTTGAATACAAAACCCTGAAAATAATTAATATCCCTCCCTTCTTGACATCTCAAATTTATCTTTAGAGAGAAAGCTCTGCAGGAAGGCAAGGATGCTTTTTCTCTGCAAGCAAACAGCCTCATGTTACAAAGTTAAGCAACATGCTAACTTAGATTGATAGGAAGGAAAACTGAAACTTAGATTTACTGGTATTTAGTAAGAATGCTCTGCATTGACGGAAATACAGAATAGGAAGCAGCTAGGAGACCACAATTCATATTGTAAACAAAGCATTTTAACGAAAGATGTCTCCTACCCCAGATTCCTCAATGGCCTGTTGAATTTGATTAAGAAACTCCAACTGCTGCTCTGCATCTTCTAACTGCCCTTGTATTAGCTGACAGCGGATAATTCCTGTAACATATTAAACCAGTTTACTGCAAATTCATCTTCTTACTCAAGTACATGCTTTTCAGAATCAACTTTTTCCCTTTTCAACCTCTTCATAAAGTGATATGAGAACAAAGAATAGATCAAGACTTACGCTAATACAGATTTTATGTACTTAGGTTAGGCAATACCTGATTGGTACATTAACAGGTTCAATGCTATAAAGCAGTTTCATGGAAGAACCTCCCTTACACTACAAAGTTTGAAACAGTACCTCTTCAACTGCTTTTAGACTAAGCAGAACCAGCATAAAGTTTGACTCTTAAATTCAGAACAAGTGCAAGAAATAAAATGAAATTAAAAAACCCACACACTCTCCAACCACACACAAGAACAAAAATTTTTTGAAGGCAGATTAGAAGGAGAAAGAATGCAGGGAAAAATCTATGACGTATGTATGCCATATTCACTCTCTTTGTTCTTCGCAGCAGTAAGACTTCATCACAAGTATTTTTGCTTTTTTTATTTTTCTTATTTTCCAAAAAAAATTTAGGATGTACATCAAAAGTATCAGATGTGTTGACCTGATTATGTTTTTCAATCTAATTTAGACATATGCAGCAATGGACAGCTTGTTATTTCAAATGTGCTTGATTTTTTAATTTTTGTGTTGCCTAAGAGTTTTCCAGTTCTTAGGCATTACAGAAATATAATAAATTCTTAAAAAATGAAAACAAAACAACAGCTATATCCCTATCCCTACCGTTATTTTGAGAGTTCTAATTTAGAAGAGAAAATTTTCACTTTTCAAAAGAAGACCAAAATACACATCCAGAGAGAATAAACTGTTGCTACAAGAAAGACAGCATATTGTGAAGCAAGAAGTACTGCCCAGTGCTTTTGTTTAACAGTTTTGGATTTTCCTAGCAGCAGTAGTAGAAGGATTTGATCAAAAAAGCATGGTCTATGTCTTAAGACCAGTAAAACCAAAAGAAAGTATAACACCTTACCAGTTAGAGCAGAAATATTTGTTTCATCAAGGGTCATAGCATTCTTGTAGTGCATTAAAGCTTCCTTCATTTTCCCTTGTAAAATCATTTGGTAGCCAAGTTCAGTAGCAATTTCTGAATCATCTGGTGCCAAGTCAGCTGCTCTTTCAACCAAGGTTTGCGTATGTTGAAGGATGAGCTGGTTACGGCCACACTAATGGCAGGAATAATCTTAAAACCGTAAGTTCTTGTTTTTCAGAAATAGCAAAACACACTACAGCAGTTGAAACAACATCTCACATCAGACTAATACAACCTGCAATAATTCTTTAAACAAATGTAACATTAAAGCATGCTGGATTTAAACATAAATACACAATATGGAATAGTTGATAGTTACTTTGAATGCTATGAAAAATACAAAGACCTTCAGTTTCAAGGCTATATGATTAACTTTGTCACTTTCCTATATTAAGAACAAAGTTGGTGGACAGTTTGTATTTTCGTTGGAACCAGTTTGGTGGACACTGCATTTTCATTTAAAAGCAAGCAGTAAAAATATTTTTGGAATGAGACAGCTTAAGTAGTGTAATTCACACTGAATGTAAAACTTTTGAAATGTCATTACTAAAGGCTTCACAAGGTAATCTATTTCAATTGCCTGCAATCTTTATTTTTTAGTAGGCTTTTAACACCTGTCCACTAGAAAATAAAAGAGGATATATAGATAGTTGTATGCTGCTTAAGAAAAAAAAAAACATACTTACTGTTCTACTGAAAGCTAAAGCCATTTTACAGAAGAGCTGCGAATTACGTGGTTCTAACATGTCCAGTGCTTTAATTAGGTCTGCCAGTCTTGCAGAAGCCTTGGAGATAAAGGAGTAACACAGTAAGTAACAGAAAGAATGAACAGATTTAAGTAAAAACTAATCACGTATTTTACTATGCAATATTCTCTTCAAACTTAAACTCAGAAGTTGTCAGGACTAGAAGTTAGATTTGGTTTAGAATTCCTAGAAAAATATTTTGGAATTGTAAAGTGACAATATAGTAGATCCCGTGTCCTCCATACATCTTCTAAAAACATGAAAGACTTGAGCTGAATCTGATATAAAAGAAGTCCCATAAACCAAGACAGTCTGAGGAATATGATCTGTGAATCTTGCTCAAGCTTCAGTGTGATACAGATACATGGGCTCAAAACCAAAGCACTTCCAACTGCTCCCACTTTTAACATAATGGATTCTCAAACCACATAAGATGCTTCAGATACTTCTGGGGTTACAATAACTAGGTACATGGGGTTTTCTTTTAATACCATTTTAAATGTAGACACTTGGATCATGTATCAACTCATCAGATTTTACAATTTTTTCCTAGACATGGGTCTTAGTCACACATGACATTTTAACCCAGAATCTTTTGTTTAAACCTTCCCACATCCAGCAAGTTTCATTCCTGGATGGTATTACTGAATTGGAGCTTGAAATTATTACTGCATCTCCATATTTCCTATGAATTTGCGTAAGCAAGACTTAAATTTGATTATAAATACACTAATGACTTAACAGTTCTTCACATTAACTAAAAATGCATTAAAAAACCTAAAATATCTTTCCTTCCAGAACTTGAAAAAAAATCGTATGGAACACTGAAAACACTTTACTTTTTGTTTTTTATAAAATTCTACTTACATTATACCAGCATTTTTGTGCTTAATAAGTATTTTTTATTATCTTTTTGATTTTTGGTGACAATTTAGATACTGTATTTTAAAATGTCCTGAAAATGTATACAAGCACTGTATGTACAAACTACAGGCATAGATCTTGGGAGCAGAAGAGGAGAATTCTTAGGAGTTAAAAAAACCTCTCAGTAATTGGCAAGAAAGGGTTAACAAAGCAGCTTATGCAACCTAACATCACAGACTGTGAAGTGACTATGACACCCTTCCAAAAATTTATCAATACAAGACCTCATTATTTCCCTTATTTCAATTAATAAAATACTTTAATGGAAAGCTTACAGTAACTTAAGAATTTACCAAAAGACCGTTTAAAAACTAGAACATTGCTTTCATGATTCAGTCAACATAATTTAATTAACTTTTAAGAAGAGACTTCTCTTTCATTTGATTCCTATTCTCTAGAAAGATAGAGGTAAAAAAAAAAAAAAAAAATCACATCGGCGTCCCTTGGTAATGTTAAACACCCCAATAATAAACCAGAGAAATCATCTAAGCCAGAACAGGTGAATATACCTCTTCCTGCAGATAATTAGTGTAGCACAGGACCAGAAAAAGTGTATGGGAAGACCTAACGATGACAGTGTATGTGGTACCTAGTCACTACAAAGGCTGGGTCATGCTTAACACTTTGCTACTAAAAAAGACTCACCACAGATATATTTCCTTCTCTGCACAGGTAATACAGGGCCTCCATTCTTATGGCTTCTAAATTGAAGGTATCTTTCTGCAATAGCCTAAAGCCAAATAAAAGGTGAATACACGAAAAACAAAACATTTGTTCATTCATGTTTTATTCTAAAAGGGGAAAAAAATAACTTGTATTGCACAGGTGCTTAATGTGTGTGGAGGCATCTGATTTTAGCTAATTCAAATTCATGACAAATTAATGGAAATGTATCTGCTTTTGTTTCAAATTTTCTTACAGTGTAATCGGAGCAATACAATTAGTGGCGCACTACTTCATACTCAACCTATGTGCTGTTTCAACTGTCTGCTCCCAGTCCTGCAAGGCTAGCTGCAGCTTCATTTTCTTTATCAAAGCAGGAATGAAGTTTGGAAAGTTTGCAATGATCTGGTTCACAGTTTCCAGGGCTCCTGAATAATTCTGTCGGACCTCAAAATACTGTACCTAATAGAAGAAAGGGAAGTTACATCAAAAGCCTGCACACTCATGCAGGTGAGAAGATTCAGAAGCACTTTCATACAGAAACCAGGAAAAAGAGATAGAGAAAAAGTGCATCACTATAACATACTTCAAAAAAATACAGACATGCAGGAAGAAATAGTTACAAGCTCAGTTCATAAGAAAAAGTTGGAAACTGTATTTAGTAAATCAATATCCCACTGCAGCAGTATTTATACTAGAGAAAAGTAATCATACAACAAGAATACTGCAAAAAAAATCATTACTATGTATATGCTAACAGAGACAGTCTACCAATACTGTCTCAATCTACAAAGAAAGTGAGAAGTCCAACGAACCTCAGCTACTTGTTAAAACTAACTACTAGTTTTTAAAATGGGCTGTCTACCATAAGAAACAGAAGTGTCAGTATATTTTTTTGTGCTGGTAATCAATTTGTGCAATACCTGTTCTATATTCCTTACACCTTACCTAATTTCATAAATATTTTCAAATATAGTTTCTGCTAAAGACTACACTTCTACTTTGAACAAAAAGTACGACTAAGTTGGATTTACACTCCTTAGACAAGCTCACTCACAAACAACTCCTCTCAGCACCTCTCTAATCACTCCATAAGACTAAAGCAACATTCAGGAAGCATTAAACTCATGAATTAAACCTACTTTACCAAGCAGAGCAAAAACATCATTGCCTTCCTGCAGTGCTTCATCAAAATATTTCACAGCTTTTTTAATGTGAGTTTCTTTCCCACAGGTGACATCAAGCCATGCTTTCAAAATTAAGCCCTGTAAACGAGATAGAAATTGGAATTCTTCTCTAACTAGGTAGTAAAACAGATATACCAGATACAGTATTAGGTAGAAATAACCTAAAAATAAAACAGAAACCTCTTTAAAGACTCTCATGAATGTTGATGTCTGTATAGAAAAGCAGAAGACATTACCACATTGAACATACAAATTTTAAAACTGATTACTCAATGAAAACATAGGCAAATTTTGCCTTTAACAACTTCTGAAAATGTAAATCCCTGATCCTCTGGGTATTTTTGAGTCTTCATATTCAGAACAGATGTCTCCTTCTCTAGTGAGACTACACTGTTGATTTTTTTTTTGCTAGGAATTATGATGCTCAGGATCAAGTAGCAAAACTGGCATAACTTCATATTATTTCCATTGGTAAATGCAGACCTCACATTTATTAAGTGAAAATAAATACTTAGCTGACAAAAATTAAATCATTATGGGAATTCTACTTGGTACTGTTAAATCAATTTAGGACATTAAGAAAGGACACATTCAACACAAAACAGCTAAAAAGGAAACCTCCAAATAGCACTGATGCAATAAATCTAGCTACACAGCATACACATTACTATTGCTATTTTACAGAAGGGAAAAAATATTACCTCTTTACAACCACCAGATGCTTTGATCATTCTATCCACATATTCACGGGCTTTGTCCTCACGACCCAGATGCCACAAAAACAAGCCAGCAAAGTACAGAGCCTGCTGTCCTGCTGTTTTACGTTGCTCCTTCATTTTCGCATCCAACTCTAGAATAGCATCTCGATCTGAAAAGAATTTGTTCAGAGGTTTTGTTGATAGCATCTCAAAATATTACCAAAGAGCAGTACATAAGCCAAAGGCTTCCAAAGCTTGTTTTCTGTATTACACACTGCCAGGCACACAGACAATTGCTCCCAATTATAATTTTTAATAAGGTAAAGACATAGAAGACAGAAAAGGGTTCCTATCAACATGGCTATTTGTGCAAGAATACTATTTGTTAAACCTTAGGTTTGTAGCTGAGATCAAATAGACAAATGGAAATCTGACAATAAGGCTTTCTCACACCTATACCAGTGTCTGCCAAATAAGTAAACAGCTAACTATACAGAAGCCCTAAAATACTGAACACAAGCCTATTTAACTTCAGAATCCCTGGAAAATGCATGTGGTGTTTCTTAACACTGAGACTCGTTATCTTAACATCCTCACTGTTATTGTCAGTTGATCTCATTGGCTTAATCCCATGTGAAAATTTCATTTGATGTGTAAATCTTGCTGCCAAATATTTTCATTTACCCACATTTGTTTCTGGTCCAGTTCTAGCAAACTGACTTTCTCCTGAAATACATGATTTCACTGCCCTCAAGTATTATTCCTCAGGGACTCAATTAAGAGCGCCATCATTAGTCAGAGCTGTTTCACATCACACTGCCTAGCAAAACTATCAGGTGCAACTATAAATCTGCACAGTGAGGAAGGGCAACAGGTTAATGACAACTCATTTTACCAGATAAACTGTGGTTTAAGGAATATAATTCTCAGCAAAATAACCCCAGTTTTCAGATTGAAGAAAGGAATAACAACATTCACAAAATTCTTTTCTCCATCTCTAAGGTTAGGCTAACTTCAAAGACAGAAATGAAGCAGCTTTAATGATTTCTGAATTTACAGTTCTGCTCAAAGTGCCAGTTATCAGACAAGAGTGAACAACAGTCACAAGAAGCTTGATTTTTTTTTTCCCACAGGAGATATTTTCTTCATGGTAGATGAAACAGATTTTGGGGGGGTTTAGTGTTTTAACTTACCATTCATTCTTGCTTTTCTAATTTTATGTTTTGGTTATTTTTTTTTTTCAATCATGGCTTCATTCAGTTCAGTACTGGATACTACATAAAATGCAAAGCTGGAGTGTATCTTTCTAAATTAGGCAGAATTAGTCTACAACTCTCAGATCTTCACACAGAGGTTTTTAAAACATGAAGCAGTATTGTCTTAATGACCATACCTGGATTTGGGCTCTTTTTGTGGGCATAAATCAGAGCCATCATTGTACAAAGTGACACTTCCTGTTTATTTTTAATAGACTCCAACTGTCGAATACCCTCTTGGATGTCACCTAGTGAAAACAAGCACACAATAGGATGTAACATTTTTTAAGACAGAGAATATCAGCAGCAAACCTCAATCTGACTTCATTTTTTCACTCTATTTTTTCTTCTCTGTTTTTGATAATTCCTTCTTTCTAACTTTCTTCATTATTCATACATTCATTTTCACTTGTTTGTGCAAGTCTTTCAAACAGACACAAGAAAGAAAAAAAGCATCTCAATGCAGAGAACTTGAAAGGAGTTATGTGCTAGTTCTGCCAACTGCCATAAAGATAAAAACATCTTTATTATTTATTTTATACAGGACATTAAGCAGCTCCTTTTGTTCCTATTTCTTTATATAGCCAGGATTTTTGCCTGTTTTGTGGAAATCTTTTGAACATCAATGGAGACAGAATCCTGAAAAACAGGAATGTATGATTGTAAAACAAACAAAAGTCAGGGAGTCTGAGAAAAGATACATCCCCTCAAAATCTTTTAAATCTTCCTAACTCACTGCCACAGTCCTCCCAGACTTTGGTTTAATTGTGAATATTCTGTGACATTCTTAAAACATGGGTTCAGCTAAATGAATTTTCCAAAACAGTTTAATGTAGACAAAGGTCCTCCCAATAGGTATTAGCTGTCAGCTCCTCTGAGGCAGATGGATACCACAAAGCCAGATATAGCTGCATTGAAGGGAAGAGATAGTAGCTAGAACAAACTAATTTATTGTTGTGATACAATGCAACAGGTGTTTGATCTGGCCCAAACTCCCTCCAAGGAATCCGTTTATCTAACATACATTCGTGTAACCATTAAAAAAACCTCAAAAAACACAACAAACCCAACCAACCAAAACCCAACAAAATTATTTTTTCACTTTAGCACTATGTGGTCTAGATCAGCTTAATTCCAACGGCGGGTGGGAGGAGGAGAAGACAGTGATAGAACAAAAGAATGGTAACCTCAACACGGAAACATTCAGACTCCCTAACACTGTTTTCTTTCCGTGCAGCAGACTAAGGACTGATGTTTGGGGCAGAAGGACCATCAGCCTTTTGGGACGGGGCGGAGGAACTGACTGGAAAAACGGGCTCCCCAGCCCCGCAGTACCTGCCCTCAGGGTGCCGTAGGCCCGATAGAAAAGAAACACCGGATCGCTGCCCAGCCGAGCCAGCGCCGCATCCGCCGCATCTTGGACGTGGTGGAAGTAGCCTTCTTGGCAATAGTAATTGAGCAGGGCCTGCGGAAAAGGCAGCCTCGGTTTACTCGTACAAACGTCTCACCCCGGAACGACAGGAGCCCGCGCCAAGCAGCCCAGAACAGCCTCGTCTAGCCACTCGCCCTCCTGTCCCAGGCTCCACCCCGCTGGCTGCAGCCCCACACCCGCGGAGAGACCCGGAGCTCCAGCGCCCACCTGCTGCACCTCAGCGTCCATCGTTGCTACCCAGCACCGCCGAGGGGGAGCAGCCGGAAGGGCCGGAATAGCTCAGCAGCACGCTGCCATTGGCTAGACAGAAGTAGCGACCACTGCCATTGGCTAAGAAGGAAAGGGGGGCAGGAGAGACACGGGAAGCAAACGTGAGGAAAACGCCTGCCCGTGTCTGGCGGCCGCGGGAGGCGGGGGCGGGGCCAGCCGAACGGGAGGTGTTGCCGCGTTGAGTGCTAGGCTGGGGCCTGTGAGTGCATCTTGGGCGCCGCTGATGGGTTGTGAGCTCGGTACCGCCTGAGCGCGGAGGGCAACGCCTTGAGAGCTCACTTGTTTTCTTGAGGCTTTTTTTGGCTGGACCTATGACTTAAGTGGCTCACACCTCATATATTTCATGAACGTATGCGATGTATATAAGCATATGAAATGAACATTTTCAGAAATGCAGTAAAGCAATTGATAAGAGGAGAGTCCCACGTTATGGCTGCATTTTTGTTTTGTTTTGTTTTTTTTAATGTCAGTGTCCATAAAAACAGCTTCTAGGGAATGTGGTGCTTCCAGGGATATTCTTAAAAATTCCTGAGGGAAAGGACAATGATTATTCACTCTGAAAAAGATTCACCTTTTTGTAAACGTATTTGAATACAAGAAATTCTGTAGCCTATTGATGAATAGTAGCTAGCAAAAATAAACTGGTTCTCATACTCAAAGTTGGTGAATGTCATGTGCCCAGTACTATTTTCAACCCTCATTTTCTCTTCGTAAGCTCCTACAAATGCTGTGAGCCTCCAGGGACATCAGGACAACTCGGGTATTTTACGGTTGAGTACCCCACCGTATGGAGCTGCTGCATGAAGTCAGGACAGTACAACTGATACATACAGAATCACCACACAGTGTCAAACACACATGTAGAAATTCCTAGTTGGTGCCTAACAAGCAAGTCTCAAGGATTTGCTTACATGCAAGTACCGTAGAGCTGGCTGTAAAGGTTTTCAGTATCCTCTCATTCCGTAGTTTTAGAAACATAACTTTTTTATATATAAATATCAGATAATAAAGACAAAAGGAACATACAATAAAAAATTGTAATCTTTATTATTTTGGCGCATTAGTAATGTTCTTTAGCATCAATTAGGGTAATAGTAGCATTTTCCTGCATGCAGTTCACTAAGACAATATTAGTCAATAATTTTAATAAAAGTAATCTATATTGAATTTTCCTGTGTAAGAAACATGAAATGTCCTGATGTGTTGGATTACACAATTTTGCTACTTTCTCTTTGTGAAAAATACTGTGGACCCAAGATAAATTTAGAACTGTGCAAGTGCAGCATGAAACAAACAAACAAAAAGTCTGTGTGTAAATATAAGAAAATTTCAATTAAAGATTCTGTGAAAGAAAGGTTGTATTTGAAAATTTATGATGCAGGCACTGCTTAGACATTCAATTTGAACTTTACACCATTTGCCAACTGCAAAAAAACTTAAGGTTTTTAGAAGCAAATTATGAGCTTATTTTGCAGAAGTTATTGACATGTTTGCAAATATTGTAAAAAATAAGAACCTACAGCTATCCATTCTCTTAGTTATACCTTGTTCTCTGGAGTTCTTCTGTGGAAAAGTGCTATGGACAGAAAGTAACAAAAAAGATGTGACATCAACCTGAAGATAAAATTCAGTTCTTATTTTATGTACATAATGCTGAAAAATAAAATAAAATGATTTTTTACAGTATTTATACTTGCTTATAAAATTCTAACATTATTTTCAACAGGTTTAGTAGTTTTCAACATGTCTGTACAGTTTGGATATACACTGTATGCTTTTCACTGAAAATTAAAGAATGTAAACCAAATAAGCTCCTAAATAGCTGCAAAATATTGCTTAATGGTATGGAGGACTGAGGTCTTGTTCAATAGTTTATTTAGCTCTGACATATGGCTTCCCATATTTAAGAATTCTGGACAGTCAAAGGAACAGCAGCATAGGCAATATAAACATGCATTGATAGCATCCAAACTATCTATAATGGTAGATAATACATAATTTTACCTGCTGAATGCTTGCACACTACACTTATTGTGGTACATATTTGATGCAATAAATGTTCTAAGGTCATTATCTGTTTGCTCAAACATGCACCACAGGTTAAAAACTACTATTTACATAGCAGAGGGCTTTTCATTAACATGTACAATAATATCAACCTTACTGAGAGCTGAAGATGGCTAAACAATACTGCAGGATAAAGCAGAAAAACTTTATAATGGGCTCTTCTTGATCAATTTGGAGGGCTGAGGCAGATTCGTTTAGTATTTGTATGCAGAAAGACATTTGACAAAGACATAATCTGTGACTCCAGACCTTGAAAGAAGTTTAGACTCTCTGAAACTTAATTGACTAAAAAAAAATAACCTGTCTCTACTGTTCTTATGAGTTAGAGGGGACTTCACAGGCATACTAAGACTTGTTTGGACATAATACAACATGAATACATTAATTAAGCACCTCAAAATCTGTTATTCCTTTCCAGAAACACTGTGCTAAAAAAATCTGTTGTTCTCCATGACTTAATGTTATTTTCATGCATGATCTATAAGTGCAGCATGCCTTCATGCAAATCATTTCTCTGTGTATATTAGTTGTGTAATAGAACACCTGGTCCTTGTACCTGTAAAGGTGTACTTAATTCCCTTCCCCAACAGAAGCCCCATTTACAAAAATAGTCACATATAATAAACAACATATGAGTAAAAATAAGATGAATCCACCAACACATATTTTGTAAAAATATGACATATGTGGCAGTTGAAATGCAAACAGTGGATACAATTACCGTATTGTTTTATGCTAAACACTCAAATACTTCGTTTGCACCCCTTTAACTGGTCCCTACAGTCTGAGTAGCCATTTTTCTCTCCTCTTCAGCAGTGTCAGCTGGTAGTAAGAACAGTAACCTCCTGTCAAGGTTGTTTCCCCATATCGCAGTCACGGTCACTGACGAGGGGTCTTTTAATAGGCACTGACCTTTAATGTACAGTATATTTGTAAAAATATTCGGTTTGGCATAGACCTCCAGCTGGAGTCCTGTTGACACAAGCACATGATCCTTACAGGCTATAGACTATTTTGCACACAGATGATTTTATTTGCTGTTTGCTTTTATTTCTGACCATCTTTTTCTTCCTTTTCGTGCTTTTCTTTGACTTGCCTTGTTACACGATCGTAAGAAGGTGGACAAACTGCTGTTGATGCAGTTATATCAGTTTTCTCTGTAAATGAGTTTTCATTTAACTTGTCAATAAGGATTTCATCTTTCATACCCTGACCAGCTCCTCCTTCAGTTTTGTTTTTGTTATAGATAAAGGAAGCTTGTTTTACTGTTCGTTTTAAAAGGTGACGTCTGTAAGCCCGTTGAATAATGACAGCAGATACTTCCTCCTGTTTTCGTTTCAGTGTGGTTGTAATTGGTTCATAGGAAGCTTTTGAAGGATTGGATGCCATAAATCGATCTTCCATCTGTATTCTGAGAGCATCCATCTCCCCACTTTCCCCCAGAACCCGCTTTGTGAAAGCAAACAAGATGTCAAGGCAGTGAATTCTGTCACCACTTACCATGGGCAGATCCATTGCAATAAGCTGGACTTTGTTTGGTTTGGGTAGGTGAAGAGGAGGCTCAAGTGCTGCTGCAAAATCAGACAGTTTCTCAAATTCCATGAATTGTGTTGCATCAGGATCAAACTTCTCCCAGACTTCATAGAACATCTCAAAGTCATCCTCACTCAAGGGCTCAGCACTTTCTTCAGTAGCAACACCAAAGTTCTCCAAAATCACAGCAATGTACATGTTCACCACTACCAGAAATGATATGATAATGTAGCTGACAAAGAAGAAAATCCCAACAGAAGGGTTGCCACAGTCACCTTTCACAGAACTCCCCGGATGAGCTTTGTTAGGGTCACAGTCTGGCTCCCCACTGTTAAGAATTGGGGCTAGCAAACCATCCCAGCCAGCAGATGTGGTAATTTGGAACAGGCAGATCATGCTGTTGCCAAAAGTTTCAAAGTTGAACATGTCATCTATACCAGCTTCTCTTTTAACATAAGCGAAGTTGGACATGCCAAAAATCGCATAGATAAACATGACCAGGAACAGCAGCAGCCCAATGTTGAACAAAGCAGGAAGAGACATCATCAAGGCAAAAAGCAGAGTGCGGATGCCCTTAGCGCCTTTAATGAGGCGCAGGATTCGACCTATTCTGGCAAGTCGGATGACTCTGAATAGTGTGGGGGACACAAAGTACTTTTCAATCATCTCAGCTAAAAACATACCTAAAACAGAAAAAAACAAACTCAAAATTACCACTTAATCTCTGTATCAGTAGAAATTTAGAAAAATAGTTAAGTTCATGGTTCTCTGTAGCAACGAAAGATATGCTGTAGATTCCACTTGCATAATTTCTGTTATACAAGTTAATATTTGTAGGTCCAATATATGTTTAATGATTATAACGTTTTCATAGTTGGGTTAGGTAAATTATTAGATAAAATGTAAAGTTACATGACTTAGTTGTAAATCTTGCAATGGTAAACCCCAAGCTTTTAGCTCTATTCTAGTAAAAGTTCACTTTATATTCATTTTACTCTCTTTTTAGTTTAATAAACAAAACTTACCTACTATGGAGAGAATCACAACTACAAAATCAAAAATGTTCCAGCCTATAGTGAAATAGTAATGGCGAAGCGAAATTAATTTTAAGACACATTCTCCTGTGAAAAGGACAATAAACACCAGGTTTATCCAGTATAAAATATTTTCCATTTCTTCACTCTGGTCATCAGTTTCTACCATCATGGTAACCATGTTAAGACAAATAAGAATCATGATGCTGATGTCAAATACTTGCTGCGTCACAAAATCAAAGACCATGCCTTGGAATTTGTTCTGAGGAGAAAAGAAAAAATGAAACATCTAGTGCAAACTGTAATTGTTTTTGCTTTTCCGTTAGAAGAAAGTGGAAAAATACATGCAGTAAGGCCTGTGATTAGTACATACAACACCTTAGTTTAGTCTCCTTTGTTTGTATATTCATACAGAAAATGGTTGCAAGGGGGAAAAAAAAGATTTTTTTACTGTGCTTTCATTTTCTGCTTTTACTGACTGATGCAGTAGTTAATGGTAATTTTCACATGAGCATATTTCTACTCTCTATCAATTAAAACTAAGTTCTTAGTAAATAACTATTTTGTCTGAAATATATAAAGAATTTTACCCCTGGTCTTGGTATAGGTTTTTGTGGTTTTTTGGATCCCAGCTTTTTCATTGCATTGTAGTATTTCTTCTGCTCTTCTGTCATAAATATGTCTTGACCTCCAAAGTAAAAACATGAAATCAAAATTGATTATAATCACATTTATATGCAGTTTTGAAAAAAATGCATAATGATAAATTTGATTGATTTATTTCTTTATTTCTTGAAAATCAATAAGATTTAGTTGGGAAAAAAATCTCTTTGCTATCAAATGGAGCTGACTGCAATCTAAGCATTTAGTCAAAGAGTTGTCTGGACATCCAGTACTGCATTTCATATAAATGATTATGCAGCATTTTTCTGCAGTTATTTTTCCTGATCTCCAAGCAAATATTTTGGGACATCTTTTCCTTTATAGAAGAGACACAGTAAACACCATTTGAGATAAGCTTTAATATAGTCTGGACTGCTCAGTACTGTCACTTCTGAACTGTGATTTTACTGAAAAACAAAAAAAAAAGGAAGCAGAATAAGTCAAGTTACCAGTACATGAATGTTAGTCCCTTAGGTATCTCTAGTTTAGCAGTTACACTGGCATTTGGACTCACAGTTTCTCAAAAACTGAAAGGTTTTTGAGAAGATGGATTATCAGACTTCGGGGAAGCTGAGCTGAAGATTGAAGCACTGTTGACACTGTTAACAGTAAAATGCTCTGTTTTAAGGCTTTTAGCTTGATTAGGGTCCATGTTCAATAAAATCAGAACCGGTCTTTGGAGTCTGACAGCAAAGATAAAGAGAAAATTATTGATCTTTCCTGGTAACCTAACTAAAATACACTGTCCATAGTAACTTCCTCGTAGAGAGGGCTTAAATGAAAATCCATCAAACTCCACGTACACCTTGAAGTAAAATTTTCCTGGATAAAAGATACTTGCAGACATCTAATTTCAGGAATGTTTATGGACATAAAGAACTGGATGCAGCCTTTTTTTGGATGAGTGTTTGGGAAGCTTGAAGACACTTCCAAAAATCTCTCATTACTAACAAACTCAAAGAAAGTTCATGAAGCCCAGTATGGTAAAATTAAACTAGTAATTCATGGCTGCTTTTGTTCTTTAGCTCTCACTACTTTGTCTATTTACAGAAGGCAATTTTGAAGATAAGTATCTGATACTCAGACCATCTATACCAATGAGATTATCTGTATCTGTACCACAAAACTGTAAAAAGTGGCCAAAAACACTCCTGTTCTGTGGAGTTTCAGATAATCCAGCACCACAAAATAGAACTTGGACACTTAGGATCATTAAATTTGTAGTAGTAAGCTAGCTTGCTTTTTTGTTGTTGCTGTTTTGGTTTTTTTGTTATTTTGGTACAAATCAAGAAGAAGAAAATTCAAGAGTGCTTTAATGTAGTGGCCTAAATCAGGGATTTGATCATGTAAGGAGATTTCCTGAAGCTTAGGTGTGGAAAAACAGATGACTTGAGGAAGCCTAAACTGGACATTGAGAACAGAAATGTCTGTCCCATTCACTATAATGTAAAAATCTTATAATGTTAATGCACACTTCACTATAATGTAAAATCTTATGATGTTAATGCATACTACAACTCTGTGAGCTTTTACATCCTAATATACTTTAACTTTTTCAATTTTGAACAGGCGTTGGGGCTACATTTCATATATTGTGCATCTGCAAAAATGCAATATTTTAGAGTATCTTTAGAAGATAAATGAAACAATACTTATCTTCTTTTTTTGCTGATTGAAGTTATCAATAATGACACCAATGAACAAGTTCAGGGTGAAAAAAGACCCAAAAATTATAAAGATGACAAAATACAAATACATGTAGAGGTTGTCTTCATACTTGGGTTGCTGTAATATCTAAGAAGAAAAAAAGTGAAATATCATTCCTAAGACTTCATGTGAAAATTTCAACTGAACAAACAGCAACCTTGGACAAAATGTCCTTACTGTTTTGTATTTGGACAATGCTCTTGTCGACGTATATCAATGCATTTCATCCATTCCCTCTATTACCGTTTGCATTCAGTTTTTCACAATTTGTACAGCAGAATCTCATATTAATTAATTTATTTTTTTATTTAATTTAATGTTTTTTCATTCTGTTGTATCGGTATGGATTGTTTTTGGAAGATATACAAATACACACTTGTCGATAGATGTGAAGAAAAAGAGAGGATGTATAATATTTGCAGTACTTACATCTCTTGAGTCAATAGCTGCATACATAATATCCATCCAGCCTTTAAATGTAGCCTGTAAACAGTACAGACCTGTTTAAGCATGGAGCTCAAAGACAATTCATAATATTATTTCCAATTGAGTACAGCACCAGGAATAGTTAAAATAGCATGAGATTTCTACATTGTTTTGTCTCTTGGCTTTCTTCACACTTGCTCATTGGGTACAATACTATGTATCTATAATAGCATTTTCAGCAGTAAGTGTAATTAACTTATTTTTAATGAATTATAATAAATGTTCATTTTCATGGACTAAATGTTTATCAAATTACATCAGCTATGAAGACTATGCACAGATGAGTAGCCTTATGTAACTGAGTTGCCACCAATGAAGACTGATGTTCTGGCAAGATGTTTGGACTAGGTGATCTCCAGATGTCCCTACCAACCCCTGCCTTTCTATGATTCGATGATTCTGTGGATCATCCCTTCCTCTCGCATTAGTCAGAAAGGTGGCAACCAAAGGGAATGAAAAAAATTGATCAGCTCACAAAAAGTAGTTTCCTATCAATCAGAATTTTAATTTTTCTCTACTTTGAAATACTTTGTCGGATTTAGTAATTGTATTCTCACTTTAAATAGTATTGTGTTTTACAGAGCCTAGATCCCTCAGGTATGTCCTGAGACTAACTGGTAAGAAGATGTGTTATATGTGCATCAGAGACTTAATATGCCTTATAGGTGCAGCATTTAGTGAATTTTATAGCTATTTCCTCTGACTAAAACCTGCAAGATTTTGTATTTGACAGTGAAGTGTAGAGCACTTCAGCTGAGTGATAAAAACAAGAAATAATTTTCTCTGTTGTGGCAATTAGTTCTTTTTAGGCTAGGCAACATCTCCCATTAGAAATCACTCTGTTCTTAATCCAGTTGTGCCCAGAATAAAGAACTGAGGCAGTTCTCTGTCATTTAACCTCTACTATAAATTTGCTGAACAGGACTGCATATCATTTATTCCTTGCCATAGAAACCAGTCACAGGAACAAGTCAGGAATGGAACACTCTTCATCCATGGTTATTGCCGTCTCCATCATCTTGCGGTTTCATTTCTAGTGGACGTTTCAAAAAGGCTTTGCTTATACAGCATACAAAGAAGTTGGCATCATCCTGAAGTAAACTTAAAATGAAAGGGAATGATTTTATTTTAAAGGATAAGAGGTCCCTTGCACTTTTGAAACAGTGGAATACTAGAAAGAGCATAATTATCCTGAGATGCAAATCCAGTATGCAACAACTTTGCATCTTGGGGTAACATAAAAAATAGGAAGTTTAGGCAGCTTACAGTCAATGGTGAAATCAAAGTGTATCAGAAGACCAATAAATCAACAATAAATCAGAAAGGTGTAGAATTCTCATCTGAAGAATATAAAATCCTTGTGAAGTATTTGGACTGCAAGGGATTAGGAGAGGTAGGAGCAGATTTATGTACTTAATACACATTTAACCTATTCTCAGAGACTTTTAATGACGGACAGTTTACAACCTCATAAAAATACTTATTCTGTCAATTGTCTTTATTTTTTCCTAGTATGTAAATCCTTCTGTTGCCATTTGTTGTTTGTCATAATCATTAAGTATCTGGAGAAGAGAGTACTAATCTCCCTTTTTGCAGTGCTTTCGATTTACTTGCAATCTGATTGTTCTTGCCTTTCTTCTTTAGGCTGTGATCACTGTTCCTTCAGTCTTTCCATGTATATCTTGTTTTCCAAAACTGATAATTTTCATTATTTTCCTCTGAGATCTCTTCCACTAGTTCGTCTCTTAAAATAGCAATGAAAACTGGACTCAGTAGTTCACTGAGCACGAGATTTCTTTCTGTCTTGATACAATATTTGCACTTTGGGGAATATCATAACTTAGGTTGAAATCAGCACTTCAGCCTGAAACAGTAAGTTAAAATAATGGGCATACCTTGACATCAGAAAGATGGTACAAATGATGGAGTGGCTCTTCTGCAAAGTATGTGCTGTTGCCTCAGATTCAGGCACATGATGCTCCTTGCATGTCACTCCAAGCAAGGTGAAATTATTGTGGGTGTTTTTTAATTTATTGCTGTAGCCTAGACTAACTAGAGTGAATGGGAAAAAACCAGACTGATTTAAAAATCATAAGGTTTACCATCCTCAGTAAAGTACTCCGTTATAAATGGACAGTAGTTTCAGCTGGCACTAAGAAAAAGAGCTGAAGAACTGAGCTGTATTATTAATATTAATTATTTAAAAGCCAACATGAAAAGTATGTGAAGGTGAAAAAATATGAATACAACATGTTACTATCTCGCAGTTCAAAATATCTAAAGTAAAATGTATTTTCCACAGAGTTTCACAAAGCCATAACGTATTACCATTATTGAGGAAACTAAGAAAAAAATTCCTAAAATCCAATTAAAATTAAGTAATTTTAATAACAAAATACATTCCCTCCTCATATTATTTGCTGTATTCTAAGTCCATTCTGAAAATCAGTAGGAATCAGTGAATCATTTATGATAGTTGAGAACTTTGCTGTATGAAAATGGATTTAATTCCCAAAGCAGAAGTGTCAGTTCAGCAGGAGAACTTATAATTTTTAAATATGTTGCTTGAACAATAGCAAGGAATGGAACTGGAGGTTTGGTGTCAAGGCATCACATTTAGTGAAAGAGTGATATTTCTACTCTATTCAGCAGATGCTTGGGCCTGGTTATGTTAGGATGAAATTTATCTGAAACACTTTTTTTTACCAGAAATAACTTATTATTTGAGCATTTCTGCATACTGAATAGAAAATAACACAGCAGTATGACTAAGATATCAAATTCTTTGCTTGTTTTTTTGATTATTCAAATTGTAAAATACGTTGTGCATTCTCAGTTACACTAAATCAAGTGCAATCCATTAATTTCAATAGTTACAACAGTGTAACTGAAAACAGCATCTGTTCCCAATCTGTTTTTTTCTCCAAGGAAATTCGAAAGATATACATTTGAATGCAGATTCCAGTGTAGTTAGGAAAACCAACAGAAATCCCTCAATCTATTTTACTATTGTTAAAAGTATGCAAAACTTTTTCCCTGCTGAATAAATTCTGATCAAGTTATAAGTAATGCTGGAGTTTCACCACTCGATTTCTTTACCAGAAATGACTACCAAGAATATTCACATTCCCTTTTGGGCATACAACAGCATCTTGCTTTCAAAATACTAGCCTGTTGAGTCTTTGAACTCATCCTAGTCTTATAGCCCTAGAATTCACCTTGTATTTTTACCCAACACTTTACAAGATATGTCTTTACTATGCCCTCATGGCCAAAAAGGCCAGTGGTATCCTGGAGAGCATCAAGGAGGGTGTGATCAGCAAGTTGTGAAAGGGTCTCCTTCCGCTCTACTCTGCACTAGTGAGGCCACACCTGGAGTATTGCATCCAGTTCTGGGATCCCCCCCTTCAAGGACAGGGAACAACCAGAGAAAGTCCATCAGAGGGCCACAAGATGATTAGGGGACTGAAGCATCTCTCTGATGAGGAGAGGCTGAGAGACGTAGGGCCTGGGAAAGAGAAGACTGAGAGGGAATCTTATACATGTGTACAAGTATCTAAAGGGTGGAGGTCATGAGAATGAGGCTGGGATCTTCTCAGTGGTGGCCAGTGATAAGACAAAGGGCAGTGGGTACAAACTAGAACAGGTGAGGTTTCACTTGAATTTAAGGAGAAACTTCCTTAGTTTGTGGTTGACAGATCACTCACCAGGCTGCCCAGAGAAGTTGTGGAGTCTCCTTCTCTGGAGACTTTCAAAACCCTCCTGGACGTGTTCGTGCAACCTGATCTAGGCATACCTGCATTAGCAGGGGGGTTGAACAAGATGATCTCCAGAGGTCCTTTCCAACCCCTACCATTCTATGATTTATGTTAGCAACAGCAGAATAATGTAACATTGTGCTTTAAGCCCCACTAGTTTTCCACATTTTATCCTGGTAAGCAAGATGCATGCTTACCAGCAGGATAAAAGCAAACCTCCAAAGAGGTGTCTTACTTACCAAAGAATCCAAACACTAGGTTCAAATTAAAAAGGCATAAGGCCACAAAGTTATCAGGGCAGATACTAGGTCTCTTTATGTACACCAGCCTCTTCACTCACTGATGCATGAAAATTGTGCAAGGAATTTCTCCAGCAGATCTGTCTCTGCTTTGATGTTTTTCTTTAGGGACAAAGAAATACTCAAACAACTTCAGACCAAGAAATTAAAAAAAGAAGTTTGCAGATCCACGTAGACCAACATTGAGCTACACTGCATCACAGAAGAAAAACGTTCATGTAGGGAGAATGTCTACTTACATGGCCAATGTCATGAATATTTACACACCAACTTCAAATTAACATGAGAATTTTGGAAAATAGCCTCTGATCAACAGAATCTAGGTTATATCAATGGCATATATTGTTGCCTTCAGAGGCGTGGCCGCCAGACCCTACCTGCCTACAATATATTGTTAGCCTGTATTTTTTGGCAGGAATAATTAGAACATTGCTGTCAATACTAAAAATTTTCCAACATCCTCCCCCCCCACCCCAAGAAAAAATTACTATATATACAAACAAAAAATTAGTTTATATTCTTTTTAGAGGTGCCTCATTCCAGAAATTTGTTTACCATCACAACCAAGGAAATTCAGGCAAGCGCTTGTCAGTTCTTTTTGCTTAAAAAGCTGCTACCACACAGTTTCGATCTTTTTTCAGCCTATAATGTTTGCTACTAAAATTATCCCACATTTTTTACATTTTTTTTTTTAGTATTCCTGTATGAAATATCTGTCTGTTTTCTATATTACCTTTAAAAAAGAGAAAGGTTGTCTGATGAACAGGCCCATATATTATCAGAAAAAGGGTTTCAGGAGTCAAACCAAAAATTGTTCATGGGACTCATTTATGCCTTTCCCAGAATAGTAAGGTCCTCAGTGCTAGGTTTGGTTTGGAATTCTTTTGACTTGTTTTCATGGGATATTTTTTTATCATAAAAGTGGTACTACTTCCAGTAGTATTTACTCCAGATTGGAAAACCTTAGTGGTGCAGAAAATAAAGATCTATGCTATACTACCTATAACCCAAAAAAGCTGAAGAAATTTACAGTATTCTTTGATTGGCTCAAAGGGTGTGAGTCAGAGGGTAAAATGGAGAATAGAAATAAAACTGGATTGTAAGTGGAAATTTTCTATCTTCCTGGAAAAAGGACCTTGTATCAGTAATTCATGCATTGACAGTTATCACTGAGTTTGTATTTAGAAAAAACACATTTGCCTTTATGGGGTTATTTTCCCAGGTCCATCCCAACCTAAACAGAAGTCTGTGCCTGAGGTTAAGGCAGAGAACCTCATCAGACTTTTGCAATAATCATGATGTTAGACCATTAGTGTTCACACTGGGTGCACAAAAAGCATATTCACTTGCAACCATGGTTTTTTAAAATAATTTTTTTCCCAGACTTAGTACCTTATTTTAGGCCAAATACCCGTGTTTCAATAGCTCTGTCTTTGTTTCTGGCATAGCAATGGATACCTCTGATCAATACCTTAGTATTTAGTCATCCTTGCTATTATTATAAGGTGATTGGGAAGGGTAGGAAATCTAGGATTATGATGTACCTCTTCACATGTTTCTTATTAACACAATGGCTTTAAAATCCTGTTCTAGATTCCCATCCAAAGTACTGTATATGTCAAATAGAAAATTATTTTATAAATATCATCTCCGAGAAAGTAACGCAAGCATCTCAAAAATTTATGAATTATGGTCTTCCTTGTGTTCTTGAAGGTGAAAAAAATCTTCTGAATATTTCATTGCATTAACTCAAAATTAAGCTGAGATTTTGCTTTCTCTGCCCTAGGGCTTTTATCATTCCATAACTGCAAAAATCACTGCTAGTAGCTTACTTACCAGACCCTAAAAGATGCAGGGCCATGTGTCTGCTTTTTTAATGACAGAAGTGCCCTGTTTTCTCTGGTATGTCAAAGAAAAAATTTCTTCATGCTTTTACAAGCATTTGAATAATACAGAAAAAGTAAGTGGTGGTGTCACTGACAAACAAAAAAAATCCATCCATTAGGCAAGCCTTTGATATCCATACAAAATCTCTATATTGCAAGTACTATAAAAACAACTGGCTTGTTCTCTCCTGAGATCTAGATACCTCTGTAGGAGGTCTAGATTAATTTTTCCTTTGGAAGCATGGGAAAAATTGGCAAATTTCTTCCAATTTGTTTCCCAGAACAATCCAGTAAGTGAAGAATTCAAACCTTCATGTGAGATATTTATGGCTTTTCAATGAAGAGAAGATGAAATAAGTTATGCGTAGCTGGGACACTGAAGTATATAGGACTGCAAGCAGCTGAGGGGTGGTCATTATGACCACAAAATCATTGTAAATGTACCTGCTGCTCCCCCTGTTTCCTGAGCAGAAAAGATCACTACTGGAAAAAGAATTGCAAACCACTTGGAAAGAGTGTTGCTGATTTCTTGTTTCTGGCCACCTGGCCCCAAGGGATTCTAGGCCAATGGATTTCAAAAAGAAGACCAAGAAAATAAGTATTTAAAGTCTCTCCACTACAATTTAATTTTGTTATCAAAAATCAAATTATATTCAATAATTTATTTCTTAAATAATGCTGGTCCCTTTCTGATCTTTCCTGGTGTGGCAGTAAAGTAAATAAATAATAGTGAAATTTAAATAGTCAGTTATCAGTCACACTGTTGGGATGCTATATTAGCTGGGAGAGGCAGCTGACAATGCTCTGAACTATTGTTTTATACTATGTGCAGGACTATGTTGATACTGCTTCAACATGCTCATGATTTCAATTATTGAGATCTCTTATGCCAACATAAAAGCTGGAAAGTGATTTTAAAGCTATAAAAATAAACCCTAAGATTCTGCAGAATTGGGCAGTAGCCTCAAAAGCATAGCGATTGCTGAATGCACACAACATAGGTTAGAGTCCAGCATTTTCTCGATTAAAACTGGCGCAGATTGTTAGCTACTCCAAAATACAAAGATAGCACAATTTTTGCTGCTGAAACTATAAACTTATGGTATGTTTCTGCACATATTTTTCCTTCTTTTCTTCCCTCATTCTTTTGCGCTAAATAAACTCTACTAGGTTCTTGTGCACAGAAATAGCAGGAAAAACATTTCCTGTGTTATAGCATCTATAGATTTTTTTTCTTTTATTTTTTTTCTCTTACAAATGAGAAATTGCTTCTTAGATCACATAAGTCCGCACTGGTGGCAGCCACATCACTGAGAGGGGATTTTCTACCTGGAATTCTTGTCTGTGACCTAATCTCCCCAATTCAGATTTTTGTTTTTCGGCAACAGTAAAACTTAAAGTATTCAGATAGCTGAATACTATTTGTAGGTACTTTTAGAAACTTTTCAAATTAGAAGAAGCTTGAGGACTAAGCAAGGTATGAATAGGAAGAATAGCACTTGTTCTGTCAAATATCCTAAAAATTGTTTATTCATCTTAGTAGGCTCTAGCTGCTGCTTACAGTGAAAAGAGTCATCAATCATCAGTGCAGTGGTATTACTAAGTGACAGATAAAAATCATCTGGTAGGTATGTTTTCTGTCTCCACTGTTAGAACTGCTTTTCACTATCACATATAAACAGAAAGAGGTATATAAAGAGTGATCACTTACTACTTGAAGTAAAGAAAGATACCCAAATCCTACATTATCAAAGTTTACTTTCACGTTTTTCCATCGGGCACTTTGATTGTTTTTTATGAGTTCCTCGCACTGACTAAAATTGTTGATTTGCTCGACTTCAAACCTTTCATCAGTAGTGGTGTTAACACAGTAGTAGAACTTCCCAGCAAACAGATTTACTCCCATGATGCTGAAAATTAGCCAGAATATAAGACAAACGAGAAGCACGTTCATGATGGATGGAATTGCTCCTAAAAGGGCATTCACAACCACCTAGTACACAAATACAGGGGGAAAAAGAAAAGAGTGTAAGAATATTTACAAGAACACAGTTTTGCATACTGTTTTACCAATGCTTAAAAAGTGCTTGTTCAGAAACTAATAATACAAATGTTAAAGCAGTAAATAAATAACTGTAGCATTACACTGTTTTTTTAAATACTTAACATTAGTACACGTAATGAAAGAAAATATGTGATAAAATTAAAATAATGAAAAGAAAAACAAAAGACCTGATGATAGTAATGTGTTCTATATAAAAAAGACATGTGTTAAATATAAATACAGACATAATAAAATCTAAAAATGCATGAAATTATAGCTTAAAAATGGTTAAAGAAAAATGGCAACCTGTATATTTGATCAACATAGCTTTGAAACTTAAGCTGAAAACACAAATGCCATGGATCTAGAAACTAAGCTCTACAGTAAAACGCAGGAATTAAGTACATATCTTTATTGCCTTATTGTTCCATGCAAGATTATAACAAAGATTAATTTCTTTGTATAGGAAAAGCAAGACAGTTTTGCAATATGTCTACTTGGATCAACATAATTTATTTCAAGCTCCAGTCATATTGTTTCATGTATTGAGTTTAAACCAGTGATACCTTTCATTTATCTGAGGAAAGACATATATCAAGTATATATTTAGGGATTTTGACTTTGCATTTTAATTTTTTTGGGGGCAGTTTCCTTCTGAAGCCCTTTCAGGCAAGATGCCAATAATTACTTATGTAGATAAAAAGTGTATTTTTCTCATATATACAGTAATTTATCACATGTGTCTGTCAGAGCTATCAAAACTTGTGTGATACCTGCTTGGCTAATAGTTGAGTAATCATTTCTCCCTAAGTATCCAATACCAGATCTCATTTACAAGATATATTCTATTTTAAATTTTACTTTTTTTTTCTCTGTAAATATTTTAGGACTTCATAGGGAGATAAAACGAAACACATAGCAGGGCTCTGATTCTCAGTAATCCAACTGCTGGAATAAAACAGGACACGACTGGCATGGATTCTTTGGGTGTTTATTAAGGTGTCTGAGACCATTTTTGTTCCCTGCTTTCTGCAACACAGAGTGATCTTGCCCACTATCAACATAATTCTGAGCAAGCTCAGAGAGCTGCTTAGTCTTACTACCTGTATTTCACAGCCTCTTGAAGGCCTTTGGAAGCGGAGTATTGTGGTTGTGTTACTCGTCACTCAGCACCCTCCTCCTCCCAAATGTTATGGCCAGGAATTAGGACCTGTTTAGAGATCTTAGGCAGAAATGTTATTTACAGGGCATATTTTCTTCTCATGTTAAGGGCTTCATCTGTTGCCAGACAATAGAAATGCCACCATTCTATAAGTGGATTATCCTTATCTTTTATAAAACCATGAATGTTTTGAAATTTTGCTTTTCTTAGCAGCTTCTATTTTTGGTGATAACTTTAAAGAAGCATGCTTGCTTCTTGAGATTTCTATTATACAAAATGTGAAGTATCTAGGTGGTATATGCATAGCTAGCTATTTAAATAGGTTAACATGGTCCCAGTAGTATTCTGAAAATAAGAAATTATTTCAAGGAAGTGAGGGAAATATTTTTTTTTTACTGTCCTCTGGGGAGAAAAAATATGTTGGTGCTTAGCTTGATAGAACTGATAACAACATAAAAATTAGGAATCTAATGATTCTGGAATTCATTCCAAGCCTGATCTGATCTATGACACTGTATTTGATACTATTGCTGTTTTGGAATTCTAGGCCAGCTAGAGCTTGTCTTTTATTTATTTCCTTCCTTCACCCATAAAAATGTTCTGGTTGTGTTATACTGATTGAATAACTGTTTAATCTTGGTGAAAAACCTGAAAATAAAGACATCAAGAAAGAAGGGAATTTAATCTTGCAACTTAAATAAGTTTACCTGTGCTCACACAAAGAATGATTTTGTGTGAATTGAGTGCCCACAGCAGTTACTTTTTTAACAATTCTGAGATCCATTGGATCCACAGACCCAGAATAGGCAGCAGAATACTAACAGCTACAATAATTGTTACAACAATTATGAATTGATAATGGTTGTAGAAAGAAAGATTTCTAGAAAAAGCCATCAGTGTGTCTTGCATCTTTAGATGAACAGGCAATGCAGTCTTGCTATTAAGACCGCCAAAAGATCAGACACATCTTCTTGAATAAGAAGAGAACAGCTTTCAGCACCTGTTCCAACAACAGCTCCAACAACTTATTTCATATAGGTCACTGAAAACCCATCAAATGGTAACAATTTTTGGTCACTACTGACCTGGCCTGGATGCGAACTGGTGACCTAGAGATGAAAGGCTCTGTATCCTATTACCAACCCCTTGAGCTATCCAGTCCCCCTGGAAGGTTTTTTAAGAAAAGAAGAAAAGAAAATTAAAACTTTTAGAAGTTGTTTTCTGTTTGTGTTTTGGTGGTTTTTTAATATTATTTTCCCCCACCAGTGTTGAGCCTTTGCTCTGTATAATGTAAACCTGCTTTTTTACGTGCTGGTCGGATCCTCAGCTGACTCTAAAGTCCACCTTAGGAAGAAGTCTTTAATTTCTTTACACATACAGTTGGAGGTTATTGCTTTATCAGTGTTTTTTTCTGTTTACATTTTTAGCATTTGCTTTGGGAAGCTGAGGTACAGCAGGATAACCAAGACATTAGCTTACAAAATAGCATCCATCCATATGCACACAACACCTACACACATCGATTACAGCGACAGAGGCAGAGATAAGTGAGAACCAATTGGAAAGTGAATTGAACGTGGAAAAGAGATCAGTTAACATTTCTTTCTGAGTTAAAAATCTAGCAAATAAATGTCTTGCTGGCGACTTGTTCACTCATTCTTCAAATCTAAATCAGATGTATGCATTTCTAAATGTATTTTTTATTTGAAAAGGGGCTGTTCTTCTGGGCCTGTTTTCTGTTATTCCTTGATATGGAAAATAATACCAATAAATTGTAAAAGGCTATTTGGAGAGATGTTTGTTTGTTTACATTTCCTCAAGACTAGGATGTTGTTGGTTAGGGTGACTGCAATGAGCAAACTGCAAAAGCCCAAGCTGATTCTGCTGGTTCACATTCATATAGCTTCAGGTAGACGGAACAGTAATAAGTGTAAGTGACAAGCAATACCTGGCAACCACAAAGATAAATGGGCTCAAGATTATTCTACATCTCAGTTCATATTCACCCAGGAAAAAAAACCCAACTATTGTGGGAAACCAGGTCTCCTCTAGAAGAAATCAATATTGCATATATATACAATTTCTTTTACGTTTACATTTTCATAATCAGATGTATATGTAAGATAAAAGATTACTGCAATGTTAATTGGCTATCTTGTCTGCTGGTTGATATGTCAATTAGTATTTACTAATCTTAATTTTGTAGTTGCTGTTTGTATCTTTTTTGTGGACAAGTCTCCAAAGAAGACAGTGAAATGGAACTGAAAAAATCCCATAGTTTTGCTGTCAGAGTTGTGCATAATGTAAGAGAGATGTGCACTTGTTATGCATAATGTAAGAGAGATGTGCACTTGTTATGCATAATGTAAGAGAGATGTGCACCTGTTATGCTCTTTTGTGACCATGTGATAGGAAGGAAGACTCCTATATTAAAGAAATTTAAAAAAACAAATCAAATCAAAGTAAACTCCACCCGGCCCCTGGATTTTGCTAATTTCATCGCAAACCTGAATCCAAAATATCAACTGTTGCATTGATAAACCCTTTAAAAAGACAATTAGAAATGCAAAGGTTGGTAATACAGAGCAAAAGGTTACCAAGAATTCTTTAAAGTACCTGCCCCCCAAAATACCTGGATAGGTCCTCAGTCCCCAGGGATGAATTTCATCTCATGCTTGTATTTATGAAGAATAAGGAAACTCTTACAGAGTATCTTTTAGTAAGCTTGTCACAATTTGAGGATCCTAGGTGGCTTTGAGTTTGCGAGATGGCACCTTCTGGCATTACACTACTAAAACTCTAAGTTAAAATAATCTGAAACCTTTTATATATGCAGCGTGATGTAAAACACGGCACTGGATTGCTAGAAGAAGTACTTAAGAAATATGCAATTCCTTCAATTTTCTTGTTTGGTTTGCCAGGTAAAAAGAGGAAACGGATGCACCTGCAGGGTAATCAGTAGTGATGAATTCTTTATCAATAAACAACACCAAAAGAAAAAAATCTCAGCAAATTCAATTTTCATCAATCCACCACTGCAATGTTGAAATTTGCTACTATTCTGCAAAGATTCACAAGGGGAAAAGTGATTTAAAACATTACAACAGATTTCAGTTGTGAAATTCTTGAGATAATTCAGTTGGAAGATGCGCAGTTGATGATAACTATTTGAGTTTATTTCCATTCTGAGAGCATCTTGTGACAGACAGTGCTGAGATAACAATCAGCAATGTGCTATCCCTAAGCCTAAACATCTCTAACAAAACAGGCCTAGTCCTTGCTCACAGGTGAGGGTTTTTAACTGGGTAGGAGATGGGTTTGTACATGTGAAACAGTGAATTATAGCTGCTAAAAAATCTAGTCAAGATTTCTGCTGATTTTTTTCAAGGTACAGTATAGAAGTGATGTACACCTACTGTACCAGTAATGTAATATACACACTATGTGTTCACCATCCCTGCTGGAAAGCAGGAAGTATTTGGTCCTGCAATGTCACATGAAAGTAGCACCTTCACTCCTACTGTCCTTTACTATATGCAATCAGCAAGCATTTGTAAGGTGGCAAGGGGCTCAGCATGAAAAACGTTGTTGGGGAAGCCTCTTTGTTCTGACCAAATTATAACTAAAATGCTGTAATAATATCTTCCTGTTCTCCCTAGTACTACAAAACAGATGATGAGAACCACCTTTCTCTGAATAGAGGAGACACTGTAAGTTACAACAGAAAGTCAGGGGAGTTGGAGGAATTAAATTAAAAGAAGCTACTTCAGTTGGAAATGTTCCTCTCACAAAGGCAAAGAGGTACCCAACCTATCAGCCAGCAGACAGAACACAAATTCTGGCCAGTGAAAAGAATTAAGACTGAATCTCAGTGGAGGCTTTGGGTGCTTTGCTGCAGTTGCCTAATACCAGATTTGGAAGAGCCCATGAAGGAAGAAAAGCTAGGCAGATGGAAAGAATCAGAGACCTGACAAGGTAGTACAACTACATGCTCATCTTAACAGTAATGGACAAAATAATTTGAAGCAAGAAATAAGAAAAATTCAAGAGGAAAAGCCAATCACTCCCTTAATAAGCCAGTTACAGTAATTTCTGCTTTTCCTTAGTTGTCGCTGTAGAAGTGCAAGCTGACCAAACAATGCTTCTGCTAGTGAATTTTATCTTCAAAAAAAACTACAGTACTTCCTCAAATACTTAACATAAACTATTAAAAAAAAACACTTTGTATTGGAAAAATGTCATGATACTGGGTTGGTGAGTTGCCATCTTGAAATGCTAGGACTGAAGTCAGGGAGGTTCAAGTAGTTGATCTCAGGAGGTCCCTTGTAATCACAACGATCCTGTATTTCTGTCCTAGCTAGTATAAAAAAAAAATAATTTGGTTAAAGTAGAAACAGAAGCATTTCTTGTTGACACATGTCTATTTAAAAGCAAGCTGCACTGTTGTGTTTAACACAGTACCAAAGACTGGGTTTCCCAGAGCAGCTTTGATTCTGTTTCTCAGCAGAAATCAAATAGATGATGAAATATTTTTGAAGACAATAATTTAACATACTCTATGGTGAAATACAATAATTATCTGCCAACCAATAAATCACATGGCTGCAATTTGTTTGAGAAGACCTGGGACATATTGTAAATACACATGATCATGAAAACAGAATAATTATTTGATGTGGAAATTTCACCAGATGCAGTAAAAAAAAAAAACAAACACTGTCTACTCTCCATGTTGCATAAATGAAAGGTTATTGATCTTTATATATTCTTTAATATTTTAAATTAAAATCTAAACCATGTTATGTATCTCATTCAAATTTCATTAAATTCTGATCCTAAAAGTAAGGATTTTCCTCAACATGCAACATATCAGTTTCAATTATATAAAAAATTACTTCAAAAGTTATCTACTAATTTTAGAATTACAGTATGAGAAAAATATCAAAATACTAAGGTATTTCCTGTATTTATGAACATCTATCTGGAAAGCCTTTGTAATTTTTTTTCATTGTTTTTCAGGAGACATACACTTTAATAGACATTACTTGAAAACTTAAAGATAATGAATAAGATCATAGTCCTCAAAAAAGAAAAATTCCTTCAAAGTACATAATCTTTTGATCAACAAAATATATTATTCTATATTAAAGAGAAACTTCCAGAAGATAGTGAATAAACTTTCTTGAAAGTTCTTAACTATGCAATATAATGCTAAATTTGCAGTAAATGTGGTTTATGTTGATATCTCATTTACACTGAAGCTGTAAACTCCCCTGCACTAATGCTGTCCTCCTACAGCTGGTGCTTGCAAGGGTTGTAGTCTAAGGATCTGATAGTGAATGTGAATTTTTCTCTCTCTTGTAGAACATTTCTGAACTCCAAGAAAGTTACTACAAAAATAATACTGTTATTGGCATTTTATAAAAATTACAAAACCTGGCTTTCAGCACAGGCCGAAGAAGACTGAATTCAGATTCTAAGAAAGGGTTAGGTATGCTGTATGATGTCTCGTTATTAATATACACTTGGGGTGATTTACTTAATGGAACATATCAGAGATTAAAAATAATGCAAAAATTTAAACAGTAATTATATAAATACTTATAGTTGTGAGTACTTCGATATGCATTACAAGTATATTCACAATTCTCCGTGGAGTAAAGCACGGACCTTTCCAAAACCAAGTAAAAGGCAGATTCAAATTTTTAAAGAGAGCCATTTTTTATCTCAGTTAAAAAAGCATCTAAAAGACCTAAATATAGCTGAGGTACCTTTCTCCTGCAAAAAAACCCTCATGTAGCTCTATATAACAAAACTGATTTTCTCAAAAGATTTCATATTATATCTGTAACATCAGAAGATTTATATTCTGAAGATTTAAAGCAATTAAGAAGGTGGTATAGAGTGAGTATATGTATATATGATCTAGCTTTGCTGCTCCTGGGATTCTCAAATGTGACTGTCTGTCCTTCTAACCTTAAATACACAACGCAGTGATCAGTCGCAATGTAGTCATTAAGGGTAAAAAACGGGGAAATAGTATCCATAATACAAATAAGGGGAGGACCCAGTGGTCCACTCCATCCACGCTGAAGAAAGAGTATCCTATATGAAATAGAAATATGTAGCCTGTTATTAGTTGTGAATCTGTAATGACAGACACTTGATGTTATGTTTTACAACTCAATCATATGAGAAATGTTTCTTTTCTACTAAATGAAGTTTGGAGTACTCTTGAAAATGCCTTATTATCACTGTCCTGGTAAGGGAATCTAAAGAATATCCATTGAATTTTAGAGGGTATTTAAGACATCAAATACTCTAATTTAGTTTAAGTGTTATGAAATTGGACTGGAAATTTGAAATACAGTAAATGTTTAAAGCCATCAGCCAGAAATATGCATAAGGCATGCAAAACTGAAAGTGCAAGTGGATTTCAGATTGTTTGCTGCCTTCTACTATTTCTCTAATAAATAAATCAAGCACGGCATGACATGCATTATTTTGTGAAATTAAACACAAATGCATGCTTTATTGTCAATTCTCTAACTCAGCAAAGCAATGCGTACTCAGTATTCTACATTGACAAGTAGCATACCAGTTCAGAACTAGCGCAAAAGCGTTGTACTGCGAGTACTAAAAAGCTAAACAAAAAGCCATGGGCATATTCAAATCTCAGCTTGCAGATACTTCTGCTTACTATATACCCTGAGATAAGAATATAAACCCTAAGACAGAAATTTTCATTAAATTAAGGCAATTATTTACTTTGCCTTCCAGCATCTGGGTGGAGTTGATTTTGAGATTCACTACAGAAATTAACATTTCTTAGAGTTCATCATCCTAGCAGATACATGAAAAGCTTTTAACACGGCAAACTTCACTTTAGTGCGCAAAGCAAGTACAGGCTATGGACCACATGCACCCTGTTTCGGTGCAAGTGATTCATAAATCTTGTGTTCGCCGAGGATTTATCCCATTTATGAAATACCATCATGACAAAATGAAGTTACAACTACCGAGCATAGTGTAGACTTCTAAGAATATCACTTTAAAAATTAATTGTGTTTCACATTTAGGCTTAACATAATAGTTACTAGTATTTACTGGCTATGTAAAATGCTGTATTCTTTCAATTTACTATAAAACAGTAAACATATTTAGGAAGAAGATTGCTTTAATGTAGCTGAGAACTTAGCAAATTGTTTTACAAAATAATGCAGAGATTTTTACATATAGGGAATTTTGTGGAATACATGTAATTACTTGTATTTTCAAGGCAAAATTTGCACAGTTTTGAACATGGGGGTAAAGGCTAAAAACATGCTGAATAAAAACTCAGCTTGTTTTATCACAGCTCTGTATAGATACAGGCTGTATAAGAAAGCAAAGAGAGTTGATTTGTTTTTATTTTCTATTGGCAGATAACCTAATTTTACATATTTTTAGGAAATTAATTCAATTTATGAGAGACTAATTTGACTATTGTCTTATCATGAGCTGGTCAATTATTTATTATCTAAATCTTTTTACTGTTCGTGAGTCATTCATAAAATAATGTTACTATCTGTCAATGAGCTTTTGTGAATACTTGCCAAGTCCTTTGGAAAAAATGTTCAGAAGTGCATGTAACTAATAGTGAGGATAAGGTCTATACAAATTTAGCAGACAAATCTGCTAAATTACTGGAATCAGGGACTTGATTGATTATCATAAATATTGGAGGACAGAGGTGAAATATTTTTGCTTTTCCAAGTTTATCTGTGATTCCTGCACAGTAAATAGCTTATAAACTTTTCATGTTCTTTATCTGAATGATTTGGCTTCTGGCATAGTTTCATAGTTACTCAGTGGGAAATAAGGGAAAGCGTTAAATAGATTTCAAATAACAGGTACTTTGCCTTGGGCATGAATATCCTCAGTATTTTAAGTGGAAAATTTACTAAAGCAATCATCTAAGGATGCAGAAAAATTGAATAAATCATTTGGCAATCAATTTTGATAATATCTTTCTAGAAATGATCTGGGTTTTTATCCAATGTCATCTCAAGTGGTGCACATCTTGTACCTGTGTAACTTCTATACTGGTCTCCCAGTCCTCCTGCCATGTCTCTGCACAAAATCACATTTGTCTGAACGTTCATGAACAGTAAGTACAAAGAAGGACAAAGAGAAAATAGCTAAATCAAATAGTCATTCCAACTGTAAATTAAAATTTGTACATTCTGTAGTACTTGACCAGCTCTTACCCTGATGAATATTAATTCATGAATTTCAAATGAGAAAACTGTTAAAAATCAATTTGTTACATGAAACTGAAATTTATTAATCAAGTAATCTTTGGTTAGCAATATTTTTTTCTGGTGCATTCTGAAGTTGTGAGCATTCTGATGTATATGCATGAATGCAATTTAAGAAACAGAATTCTGAGCCTTAATGTGATTTGTACCTAAAGTTTGTTCAGATGATATATTCCATGACATTCCACAGGTTTAGAGTTGACTTGAAATTCATTAGTGCATTGTTTCCATGTAGTAGCAAATATCATTCTCTTAAAACATTTTTCCATGACATGCATATAGAGTTAGTTTGTAGTCAGTGGCTTTAAGGAACAGAGGTATAAACAAATGAAAAATAAGTTAAAATGCTTTCTTGAGTGAGATGAATAGTAAGCAGGGCCTCTAAGTTACTCAGAATAATTAAGAAATAACCCTATATATATTGTATTGAATATTGAGTAAAAATTTGTAGAAATGAGAAAAATATTTCTCTTATAAAAAGAATATTTTTATAGATACATTAAATATATTGATTTTAAAGTCAGCCAAACTCAGAAACAGATTTAACCCACTAGCGGGTGTGAAAACCTCTAAGTGGGGTTAGACCAAAGGTGGTTTGTCAAATATAAAGAAAACCCAAGCATTTAAACTGGTAACAGAAAATGTCATTATTAACTAACACTAATTTAGATTCCTGTATAAATATCATGATACATTTATCAGTAAAAAAATTAATAAAATATTGTTACATTTTATTCATTATTAAGAGTCTCTTAAGAGAGTTCAGAGCTGGCAATTTCAAAGCCTTATGTGGCAAACTCCTGAGATTGGCTAGAAAGTAAAGTAACCTTAATGAATGTAACTTCTATGTCATACTGCATATGGATTTAGGTGAACTGATGAAGCTTTTTGCTTATCTGTTAGTAAAAGATATGCAATAGATAAAAATATAGTGCAGCCTTTCTGCATGGACTTGTCATTCCTTATTCCGCATGCATGGATTCTTTCTATGCATGCATAGTTTCAGATTCTTTCATTTTGTCTTACCCTCATGCCTTCAAATCGTGACAAAGCTCTTAGAGGTCTCAAAGCTCTTAGTGTCCTAAGGGACTTAATGGCACCAAGTTCAGAGTAACCCAATGCATTTGCTGTTAAGCTAACCAAAGAGACCTATATGAAAACAGGAAAGTAAAAATTATTATATCGTACATACTGCTTTACATACCATAGACATGAGATATAAACTTCTTTAGAAGAATATAATTTTGGGCCATTCTCTCCAGGGACAGCAAGTCTTTCAAATTAAAAAAAAAAAAAAAAAAAAAAAAAAAAGGCAGCAATATGAAAGAAGAGTAGGATAGGTAAGCATATAAACAAAAATATCATAAGGTAATAATATCTGGAAGCATTAATACTTCTGAATTTAATATTTTGCTAGTGATTTGAAGGAATTTCAAACTACAAAAAGTAAATTAAATTAATTTCTCCTTTTACCAATTTAGGTATTGCTGACACTTTTTTCTCGCTGTTGGGTCAGTAATTATAGTTGATAATGCCCATCTGTTTGCTCACAACTGAAAGGGAAATGATTGAAACCTGTCTTGAATAGATGGGTGAAAAAGCAACACTGCTGCTGTGGAAATTGGTGGAAATTCTATTTTTTTCTATATTCAGTTACACCTACTAATCATGTTGCCTTACTGCAGAATTGATGAGGTGGATGTTAACCTGCATTATGCTGTTTCTTAAAAACCTTGTAATAACACTTCCATAGATTGCAGAACTCCACAGACCTTTATATATTGTAGGCCCCTGCATTACCTCAGCGAGGAATACCATATTATCTAAATTTACTATGGCTCCTGTCCGAAAGAATATCTTCTATTTTTTTCCTGTTTCCTCTAAATGCTCCTCAATTATGCTGTTCTAATTCCTTAACTATTTATTGGGCCAAAAAATATTGTAATGGTCTTGTGTCCATTAGAGGGTAAAAAGAACTCTAAGCCAGTTCTCTTTATGAATCATATTTAAGACCAGGCAGGCACTATATGCAAAATCCATAACTTTAAAAAGTTAATAACTTTTCTGTACTTGTCAATTCTGAGCTCTAGCAACCTACAAAACAAGGTTCTTCTGAAATCTGAATTTCTTTCTCCTGCACATCCATCATATTGCTGAAAGTTATCAAGCTTTTAAACTGCCATAATCTAAAGCAAGAGGTGTGCAAATCCAAGATTTAATCATGAGCTTATTCAGACACTTGAATGTGTGTTATACCTTCACACAAGTAAGTATTCAAATTATCACATTCAAAAGATGGCTGTTTGGGATATTATTATTACTTAAGTAAGGTCAAATATTAGTTAAAATTATTTTTAAAGGGAACAGGCGCGTTTGCTTTTTGCTTCTTCAAGCTTTTTGCTAGAGGTGCCACTCAAGTACCCATTTTGAAATTAATTTTGGTACTAAAGAACAAAAGTGTTTTCCAAAGACAGACTAATTTTTTTGTATGAGTACTATGTTTGAATGTCTTTATTTGTGGCTGTGTCTGCCTGAGGTTGAACACCAGATATGTTTAATTCTTAATATACACCAGTCAGAAGGGTTGTAGGCACCTGTTATGAAACAAAGCTCAAGAAAATGAGCTTGATCTGTCCTTGTATACTGACAGCACATTCACACACTGTTGTGTTTTTAGCAGTTCCTTGGGTCAATAACTGCATATAAGTTCACCTTTTACCTCTTCAGTGTCTGTTTCTACATCATTGAAACTAGGACAAAACTAGGACAAAGCCTGTTTAATATTTGTTTTTCATGTAAGTTTTGCCAGAAATTTCTATCTCAAAAATGTAGCAACTATTTTCTATATAAACCACTATTTTAGATTCACACTTAGAACTTCACAGACTGCAGAAATAGTTTGTGTTTCTGTGTTCTGGAGCTTTTCTCAAGGATATATACAGAGAAATACCTGATTTTCTTAAATCTGGCTTACTTTTTCAATTGAAAAGGAAACTAGTCGGTATACATAAATGTTATGGTTGTAGAGCAAAGTAATTAAAAAAAAAATCAAATTAATATAAAGATAACACCTATAAAATATATATTACATACATCAACAATTAGGAAATCCAGCCAGCACCAGGCATTAGTAAAGTATGTTTGATAGCCATATGCCACCCACTTCAGCAGCATTTCCAGAATGAATATGTAAGTGAAGACCTTGTCAGCATACTCCAGCATGGTCTTGATAGTTTTACGCTGTTCAATATATATGTCTTCAAACGCCTGTGAATAAAAATATTCAAAGGTATTTGTTATAGCAAATACCTCAGGTTGTAAACAAAAGAACTCCAAAACATGACAGAATGCAACAAAACAAAAACCACCACCACCAACAAAAAGCAAACCAAAACAAAATCCCCAAACAAACAAACAAAAGGCAACTCCAAAGCCCCCAATATTTCTTCAAGAGAAAACATGGGAGTGTCACTTCTATCTTCTCTAACTCTATATATACCTGGTTTTCCCCTATGGAATTATATTATCCAGCTTACAGGAAGGAGAAGCAGATATTACACAGCAACCACTCCACTGGTCACAAATACATTTGTTTATTGGTGCTGATGAATTATTCTTATCAGATCATATTCAGTACTCACAAATAGCATTGATTCTGCAGAGTGGTGTGCCTGAATTGAATTAGTACTACTGAGAACATTTCTTTTGTTTGTAGGTAGTTCGATTTTCAAAATCCAGAGCTATAGCTGTAAAATTTTCAGGACAATGACAACTGACCTTTCATTTCTAAGTTTTGTTGCTTTTAGAAAATTTGAAGTTATAAAACAAGTTCTTCCTTTTTTTTTTTTAAATATTAACTTATTATTAACTTATACCTGTGTTACCCTCTTATTTACATTTTAAGTGATACATAGCATTTCTGAGACACTTGCAATCTGTGTTCATTTTTAAGCATTTGAAAATTCATATAGTTTCAGCTTTTCACTAATTCTTCCTGTCCTTCAAGAAAATTTCCCATTAATTTCTTTTAAATGCTGAAGATTTGATTTTATCAGATTGAAAGAAGTGGAATGATTTGCTAGCTTGGAAAGATTTGGATATTTATTGATAGATTCATTTTCTGAGGGGGCAATCTTATTAATCCTTACAAATATCTAAGGGGTGGATTGTCAGGAATTTTGGGCCAGATTCTTCTCAGTGGTCCCCAGTGAGAGGACAAGAGGTAATGGGCATAAGCTTTAACACAGGAAGTTCTATCTAAACATGAGAAGGATTTTGTTTACTTTGAGGGTGGCAAAGCACTGGAACAGGCTGCCCAGAGAGGTGGTGGAGTCTCTGTCTCTGGAGACTGTCAAAGTCTGTCTGGACATGTTCCTATGTGATCTGTTTTAGGCAATCCTGCTCTAGCAGCAAGGGTTGGACTTGATGACCTTCAGAGGCCCCTTCCATCCCCATCAGTAAACACCAGTAAAACTAGAGAACAGACTCAAATAATGAAGTTAAATAGATTCTCTTCTTCACATGTGTCCTTCTTCTAGCTTCAGGTGTATCACCATCACTTTCAGTAAATGAATTAAGGTCTCTCTAATCAATTGTTTGTTCTTTTTTTTTTAATATAATGTTGAGAAGAGACTTTTTCAACTCTTCTTTCAAAGACCTGAGTAAAATTTAGTCCCGCCATTTGAAGGCATGGAGTTGTGCGTTCATTCTGGTGGAAAAAAATAAGTTAAAAGAAGGTTTAAAGAGCCAACTTCTATTAAGTTTTCTGACAACACTGCAATACCCTGTTCATGTTTTACTTACCAGAGCTCCACTGCTGAGGAGAATCATAAAGACAATGAAAGTCTCAAACCAGTTGTGTTCAACAATCCTGAAGCAGGTTTTTCTAAGGTTCCACCACTGCTTTCCTCTCCCTTCTTCTATGCTTACTTGACAGCACTTGAACCTTCGTACACAGCCTTCAAAACAGTGTATGTGTTGAGGGAAGAAAGAAAAAAAAAAAAAAAGAGATTATGTTGAGTTGCATTAATTTCAGTTATGCATTCTGTTAGTGATACAATGCTACCCTTCCAGAAGCAGTGCTACTTAGTATAAACCCAATAGATTTTCACTTAGATGGCTCTCTTTTTCTATAAAGAAAAAAAAAAAATCCCCCAAAGCCCAACAAACTAAAACAAACCAGCCAAACAAAACTGTGATATGTGGAATTTACAACTAAATTAACAAGTGAGAAGAAAGTATTTCTCATTTATCAGGAACTAAGTGCTCAGTGCAGGGCATACAAAAAAATAAAATTCCGTGGAGCATGGAGTAGTTAATACTAAAATAAAACATTTAGTAATATATTTTTCTTATTCTAAAATTAATGATAAATTTCTGATAATACATTTTCTGAATTGTTTATCTGATATACAGCATGATTGTGGTATTGGTATCCATATGGTAAATTGTGGTCTAAAGGTACTATTGCTAATAATCATAGTTCCTAACAAAAGAGTAATTCAGTACATACATATCAATACTCAGTTTAAAATTATAATTATTCTGTATTTCAAGAATAAGTATTATTAGTATTTTTGTTACAAATACCTTCTGTGAAGCAGGCCTCTGGCTCTTGGGCTTCTTCAGGTTCAGCTTCTGGTTGCTCTTCTGCAGGAAGTCCAATATCAACTGTGCTGCCTTCTGATGAACTAGATGAATTTAACTTCTGTAAATAAAAAAGCAAGCATCACAAATGTACAGTAAATATTTTAAAGGTGAATATTAGTTGCTTGCAGAATAAGTAAATAGTTCTGCAATGTTTTGGATGTTTTTGAATAAGGGGAAAAAACACTTATCAACAGAGAAGGCTATACTTTAGAGGTCAGCAAGTCCAGATTAAAACTAGCTCAGAGGGACAAAGAAGCTGCACACATTAAGTTTGAAGTAGCTTAAGAATGGCCCACGAAACATTGCGTTGTGTTTTCTAACCTAATCAAATTTGCATGATGAGCATTAAGAGAGAGAAATGGAAGGTGGAAAACAACTTTTACAAAACCTGAATTCTCTTTACCTAATCCTCATCCTAAAAATTCCAGAAGTGTTTAAGATGCAGTTGAGTCCTGGTTGCAACCTAGCTGGTTGGTATCATGGTCAAGGATAAGAGTAAAAACTATGAAGGAAACATATTTCAAGATGTAGAGGGAAACAAAATAATGGAATAAGTGCAATATAGGCTCATCCATGAGACACTGCACCATGCTTTTTGGTATTGAGGATAAAAAAATCCCCAAACCTTGACAAAACATACTAAAGCAATAACCAGTCAATTTTTCAGTAACAATTCCAGGACTCATCAATACTGAGTTGCATGGTGCTTAATAAAATTTCTAATATTTTAAGTAGCATTTTTTAGTTAATTTCATTGTATGCAACTATAAAGACTGGAAAAACAATGTTTCAGCTGTATTGGGAAAATAGGTTGATGTATCCAGTTTCAGGCTCTGTCATTATTTCTCACAAAAAACTGATTTATAGAAGTGGGTTTTCCATATTATAGTACAGACTTTCATTTCTGATATCTTGAGAAATATATTGTATAATTCTAGTATACAGCAAGTAGTCAGCTACTTTTTTGCACACTAAAATTAAATTAACTGTCAACATTTGAAAATTAAATTTGAAATTAGCAGTGTAATTTATAATTTTAAGATTATATTCCTTTGCTAGGGGAGAAAAGAGTATTCAGATGAAACCCAAAATCTCCCACAGAACCCCCACACTTTTAGAGCTACCCTAATCAGAAAAAAAAGGATCCTGGCCAGCACTGTAGCACTCAAGGAATGGTGCTGAAAGCCATCTACATGGTCTAAAGTCATCTACAACCCTGCCCTCTGGCCTGCAAAATAGAGAATCCTGACTGTCCATACAGTCAGAAAAAATCCATTCAGTCTTTTCTCAGCAGTTTGTAATCAAAAACTCAGCTAATTCAAAGGCTCTGCTGTTCCAGTGTTCATGATTTCTTTTGTACAGTTCCATTATACTAGCAATAAAAATAAACCAAGGAGTGGAACTCAAATCAAACCAGCATGACTAGGTGTATTTTCCATGGAATAAATATATCTATAAAACAGAACTAATTTTCATAAACTTCTAGTGGAGATCAGAAGTGTCATAGTACTTTCTAAATGGGATAAAAGGCAATCCTGGTCTTATAGGTAGTGATGCATTTACAAAAAGCTTTCCTAAACCAAATCTATTCCTCCTTGATCACTCATAAATCAGATTATGTCATTTAATTTGACTGACTGCTCTGTGATGAGTTGGAAGTCTGGGCTAGACCAGCCAGCATTAGGGTAGCTATGGGGAAATTAGATGACCAGTTATTGGTTTTCTCCAACGAATCTTTATTTTCATGTTATTTTATTCAGAAATTTTCCTGCTGGTGCAAGTTCAAAATGTGCTCAAATGCATTCTTATAATCTCTGTTGTGGTAGTGGCTCAGAGGCTTGAGTCAAAGTGAAATTATAAAACATTTTGGATTATATTAAACAGGAAAAGAAATATTAATGCTTCAGGCATTAATTGAGAAATGGGAACACTTTCTGAAATAGGTTGCCATGGGGAAATGCTGTTTTGTACAGGTCTCCCTTCTCTGAGTAGGATCCAAAGATGGCGCTTAGCTTAATGCTGGGTTTCTGTTGAGAACACTGAATTGACAGCAGTACGGAATTCTGCCAGCCTAACCTTGTGTGTCTGAAGTACTGTTGGCAATATAACAATGACAGGGGAAGATGAGCTAACCAACAAAGAAACTAGATTGCTACTAGAATGGAAACTAGCTGGATAAAGGTTGAGATTCCCCAAATGAATGGGGAATCAGTGTCTGGAAAGGTAATCTGCTGATTTGACAAAAATGTCAAGAAATTAAGTCACAGTGGGTACAGCTGTTTTGCAAATTATGCTATTGTATTGATTTAAATTATTTTGTTAAAAGAGACATACACACAAAGTCATGTAAAGGAACAGTTATGGCCTTAAATTGTTCTGTTAAAAATACACTTCTCAACATGGCTTTGTATCCATAGTCTGCTTTGGCATTCCCTTAGCAACATGAGATATTTTTGTCTGTCGATATTGTTTTCCAATTTTAACAACTAAGTGAATTTGAAGTATATGAAGAGTCTATGATTAAAACTTCTTTTTATGAGATTCTAGGTCTAGATGATCTGACAATTTTAAAATCTAAATTAATTACGGTGTCTACAGGAACTACAACATAAACTATCTGTTTCTTGGTTCATACACACTCAATAGAAAAGCAGAATTGAGGGAGATGTTTTGAGTGGCAGAGAGATATATGACACTATTCATGGGACCCTTGTTACAGGAGGCAAAGAAAAGTTTCTGGTGGGATAAGGCTGTAGATAAGACACTGCGCTGCCCTACCAGTTGTTGCAACTACCATACAGACAATAGAGAGTTCTTCTGAATTAGTTTGATCTCCCAACCTTGGTCTCTCATCTCCTCTTGAGGACTGTAATTTTTAACCCTTTCTCACACTTTTGTTCATCAAGCATTTAGCCCTTCTTTATACAATCATATATACCCGTCTACAAAGAAGTGTCAAAGTAACAAACGATCAAGACCCAAATATACTGGCTTATGCTGAAAAGAAGGAAAATACTCCAAAGATCAGAGAGAAATGCACAAAATATCTAAATACCTCTTTGCTTTCTTCCAGATCTGATTCACTACTAAATTCCTCTGTGTTTAGATTTTCAAAGTCGGATTCACCCACAGCAATTGGCACTGTCACTGTGAGACTTGGATTGTTTATGAATGACATGTAATCACTTTCATCGATAATGTATTTTTCCACACTGCTACCTGTGCCTATGCCACTTGTAGTTCCATTTGCATCTTTAATATAGTCATGGTCCTTGCTTAGTTCCACAGTTGTATGGTTAGAAATACAGCTATTTTTGTTGTTCAAATCTTCAAGTGGTTTGATTTCATCTAAAGCTTTTTGTTTTTTAACAAAAGCTTTCTGGAGAAATTCACGTGCTTTTCTTTTCACATAATCTATGCCCTTCTGCATTCTTGCTACAGCAATTTGAAGATTATTCATTTCATTGTCATCATCTGTCACAGCAAGGTTGTCTGCACTGAACGAGCTCAATAGCAAGGCCAAAAATAGGTTCAGTACCTGTAGAAAGATAAAACAAAGGATATTC